>NC_054469.1:66183478-66492124 GCF_017639515.1 Carcharodon carcharias | reverse complement strand
AATTCCCCACTATTAATGATCTGCTGTTTTTGTATTTCACAGATATTTGCCTACACTTTTGCTTTTCTCTCTCCCTCTGTCTATTTGGCAATCAGTAGTGAGATTACCCCTTTTGGTTCCTCAGTTCATCACAAGTAGTCACATCAATGACCTTTCTAGCATATCATCATATCATCTCTCTTCAGAGCTGTGATTGTTTATTTAATGAACATTGCTCCTCCCTTTTTTATTAATCCCCCCTCTCTATCTTCCCTGTAGCCAGGAATGTTGAGCTGTCCTGGCCTACTTTAAGTCATGCTTCAGTAATAGCTATGATATCATGCTTCCAAATGTCTAGCTGTGCCCTCAGCTTATCAGCATTAGTCACCAGGTGACTTGCATTGGTGTATACAATTAATCGCTGATCTATTCCTTTGTTGTCTATTTTCTAGCCTTTGTTTCCTCTGCTTTCCACACTAATTTACTCATTTACTGGCTTCCATTTCCAACTTTGTTCTCCCTCTTGCTCTATCTATGCTCATTTAAATCAAATTCTTTCATGGGATGTGGGTGTCATTGGATAGGCCAGCATTTGTTGCCCATCCCTAATTGCTCTCGAGAAGGTGGTGATGCGCCGGCTTTCTTGAACTGCTGCAGTCCGTGTGGTGTGGGTACACCCGCAGTGCTTTTAGCAAGAGGGTTACAGGATTTTGACCCAGTGACAGTGAAGGAACAGCAGTATATTTCCAAGTCAGGTTGGTGAGTGACTTGAAGGAGAACTTGCAGGTGGTGGTGTTCCTGTTCATCTTCTGCACTTGTCCTTTGAAGTGTTAGAGGTTGCAGGTTTGGAAGGTGCTGCAGAAGGAGTCTTTATGAGTTGCTGCAGTGCATCTTGTAGGTGGCACACACTGCTGGCACTGTGTGTCGATGGCGGAGGGAGTGAATGTTAAAGGTGGTGGATGGGGTGCCGATCAAGTGGGCTGATTTTACCTTGATGGTGTCAAGCTTCTTGAGTTTTGTTGGAGCTGCACTCATCCAGGCAACCAGAGAGTATTCCATCACACCCCTGACTTGTATCTTGGCAGATGGTGGACGGGCTTTGGGGAGTCAGGAGATGAGTTACTCGCTGCAGGATTCTCAGCCTCTGACCTGCTTTTGTAGTATAGTATTCATATGGCTAGTCCAGTTCAGTTTCTGGTCAATGGTAAACCCCAGGATGTTGATAGTGGGGGATTCAGTCTTGCTAATGCCATTGCATGTCAAAGGGAAATGATTACATTCTCTCTCTTTAGAGATGGTCATTGCCTGCCATTTGTGTGGCGCAGAAGTGTTAAGTGGATGATCCATCTCGGCCTCCTGAGGTTCACAGCATCACAGATGCCAGTCTTCAGCCAATTCGATTTGCTCTATGTGATATCAAGAAACAGCTGAAGGCAATAAAAAAAAGTATGGTACTTGCTACTTGTCAGCCCAAGCCTGTATATTGTCCAGGTCTTGCTGCATTTGGACATGAATTGCTTCAGTATCTGAGGAGTCACGAATGGTGCTGAACATAGTGCAATCATCAGCGAACATCCCCACTTCTGACTTTTTAAGGAATGTCATTGATGAAGCCGTTGAATATGATTAGGTCCAGGACGCTACCCTGAGGAACTCCTGCAACAATGTCCTAGGGCTGAGATGATTGACCTTCAGAAACCATATCATCTTCCTGTGTGCTCATTACGATGCCAGACAATAGAAAATTTTCCCCCGATTGTCTTTGACTCCAGTTTTGCTGGACCTCCATGATGCCGCACATTGTCAAATGCTGCCTTGATGTCAAGGCAGTCACTCTCATTTCAACTCTTGAATTCAGCTCTTTTACCCATGTTTGGACCAAGGCTATAATGAGGTCAGGGCCTGAGTGGCCCTGGCATCGGGTGCCAGTGAGCAGATCATTACTGAGTAAATGCCACTTGATAACCCTGTCAATGACCCCTTCCATCACCTTGCTGATGATTGAGAGACTGATGGAGCGGTAATTGGCTGGTTTGGATTTGCCCTGCTTTTTGTGGACAGGGCATGCCTGGGCAATTTTCCACATTGTGTTGGAGTTATATTGGAACAGCTTGGCTAGGGGCGCAGCAAGTTCTGGAGCACAATTCTTCAGCGCTATTCCCGGAATATTGTAAGGGCTCATAGCCTTTGCAGTATCCAGTGCCTTCAGCTATTTCTTGATATCACGCCTTATTACAGGATTCATACGTTGAGTTTAACTGCTCGTGTTTAATTTAGGATTTCCTGGTCGGTGAGCAGGGGTTGAGGCCCGCTCGCCGAGGCGTAAAATGACGTGGGATGACATCAGGCGGAACTCCTGACGTCACTGCGCCCCATTTAAATTTTTAGGTAGGTGGGGGCTGAGCAGAATCAGCTGTGCGCCCACCGACCTGTCAATGGCCAATTGAAGCCATTGACAGAGTCATTGAACTAATTAATGGACCTGCCCGTCCAACCTTAAGGTTGGTGAGCAGGCCAGGACCCGGGGGGGGGTGGGGGGCGGGGGGGCATTAGAAAAAACATGAAGCCTCCTCCACTGGCAGGATGAGGTTTCATGTAGGTTTTAAAAAATGTAATTAAAGTGTGTGTAAAAGTTATGGGCATATCCCAACTCATGTGACAGTGTCATATGAGGGAACATGTCAGGGATTTTTTTTTCTCTCTTTTTCAGGTTTTTATATGTATCCCTGAGGCAGCACTTAGCCTTAGGGAGATGAGTGCGCTCTTTTGTGCGCATACGCGAAAGAGCGCACTCTCGGTTTGAGGAATCCCCCCCGCCCGCACAGGGAGTGCATTGCATTTCCGTGTGGACATCACGCTGGGTGGGCCTTAATTAGCCCGTCTATGCAAAATGGCGGTGTGCCCCCGATCATTCTGCAAGCCCATTCTTCAACTTCACCACCCCCCCCCACCGCCCCCCCCCACCCCCCCGCCCCCACCCTCAACGGGGGGAAAATTCTGCCCATGGAGCAGATGAAATTGGATGAAGTCTGGCATCTGTGATGCTGTGATCTTCAGGAGGAGGTCAAGATGAATCATCCGCTCAGCACTTCTGGCTGAAGATGTTTGCAAATACTTCAGCATCCCCCACTTTGGAGTCTTCTCCTCCTGTTAGTTGTATAATTGTGGACTACCATTCATGTTCTCATTCGTCTGCCAAACTCAATTAAAACCTCCCCAATGGCACTAGCAAACCTCCCTGCCACAGTATTGGCCCAGCCCCGTTGAGGTGCAACTCATTCAACTTGTACAGGTCCCACCTGCCCAAGAATTCCCCAGGAATCTAAAGGTCTCCTACAATATCCGCACAATCCTCCTATTTCTGTACTCAATAGCTTGTGGCATCAGGTACAACCATTAAGGTTTCTAATTTGCTCTTACCAGCTCGATTCAGGTCTATGCTCTATGAAAATTACCTAAATCACATAGGATTTTCAGCTTTTCCTCATTTTGAAAAATTTGTCAATTTTCTTAGCATTTGATTATCTCTATTATAGTTAGCCTAATACTTCAAGTCTTTAATCTTGCTTTCTTAAAACTTACAAATGTTGGTAACTGACCCCATTTGGAACATTTTGAATATAAAACTTCAGTAATTTTTCTTTGCAACAATGCATTGATCTTGAACAGAAATTAATTCTTTTGAAAACTTATTAAGCATTCACTTTTTATTTTCTGTTTTCACATAACAGTTTATTCATTTTAAAACATTGCTTCTTCTCTTTTAGGTCATTCTACTAATCACCAGGTGCCTAGACAGAGAACAAGACAGGCCACCTGGGGACATACCTTCTATTAATTCACTCTTGTGACAACTGCTAGAAGATGGATAGCATGCCTGGGCTAGAACCATTTTATTATTTTGAAATACCTGGCTTCCTTTCACCATCTCCTACAACACCGTGGCTGAGGTTGGGAGTTCACTCTAAGTGTGAGTCAAAACAATACAACATCCTGTTCCATCGTTAATGAAGTGGTATTGGTCAGCATCATGGAGATTATTCAGTCCTCTTGGTGTAAAATGAGAACAGGCTAATTTTGGCTTTGTTCAATAGTTAAAGTGAGTCGCAACTTGTTTTACATGTGATTCTGATTTCCATTGACTTTAATAGACATAAAGCTCAGGAGAGGTGTAAAATGTGATGCCAGAGACATTGGCTATCCCAATGCATGAAACAAAGCAACCATGATGAAGGAAAATATAGGAATGAAAATGAAAAAGACAGCCAGTGCTACCATTCCCCTGGTCAGGTATAGCACCCCCCCCACCCCCACTGCCCACCCCTACCAGCCCCCAACATCTGCTCCCCCACCACCCCAGAAGTAAGTCCAATAGAACTTTTACTTCAAAACCTTTTCTGTGGAAAACTGATCACAAAAATCCTGAGGTATGACACTGTGTCATATGGGTCCCATAGGTCTAAAGATTCTGGGCAGAATTTTGCCATTGGTGAGCACGTGGCGGGGCCCGCTCGCCGACGTGTAAAATGACGCGGGATGACATCCCGCCCCATTTAAATTTTCAGGAAGGCGGGCCCGCAGCAAAATCAGTTGTGGGCCCAGCGACCTGTCAATGGCCAATTGAGGCCTTTGGCAGGATCATTTAACCAATTAAGGAACCTGCCCGTCCAACCTTATGATTGGCGGGCAGGCCAGGAGCTCCAGGGGCAAATAGAGAAAACATGAAACCTCATCCAGTGGCAGGATAAGGTTTCATGCAGGGTTTTAAAAATTTTAATTAAGTTATTCTGCAAATTATGAACATGTCCCAACTCACGTGACAATATCACATGAGGAGGACATGTAAGGAATTTTTTTTTTCTATTTTCAATATCTTTTAAAGTCCAGGCGATCTCCCTGAGGCTGCACTTAGCCTCAGGGAGATGTGCGCTCTTTCATGCACATACGTGAAAGAGCACACTCTTGCTTTTAGGGAATCCACCCCACTCACACAGGGAGTGCATAGCACTTCCCACCAGACATCATGTTGGGCGGCCCTTAATTGGCCTGCCCACATAAAATGGCGGTGCGGCACGCTTCACTGGCAGTGATCAGCTCCGCATCCGCCGGAGATTGGGTCAGGCCCACCTGCCCGACAGGCAGAAAATTCTACCCTCTATGTATGTAGGAGATGATGGGTTACCTCAGCAGACCACAAAGCGTCACACCCAGTTATTCCTGGCTCTCTGCAGTGAGCTTAAGGGGGGTGGGGAACATCACCAACCCAGAATGCCAAAACATTAAAACTAGTGGGATGACGGGTACTGGTACTGGTCCAAATTGGTTTTGCAAACCTTAAAATAGAACTCCAGTTCAGATCATTACCAGTCATTTCAAAGTTTTACTGATTTTTCCTTCTGGGAAGTCCAGAGGTTTCTCTATGGATGCATGGTAGTGAGTTGTTGGTGGGTTGCAGGGATGGCATGCTGCTGTTGTCTGAAATTTAACGCAAAATTATGCTAGGAGATGCATACCTGCATATGGGAGACTCCCAAGCAATCCTCCAGGAGGGTTGACTACCATATGGAAATGATGGTTGGGTTAGGAGTTTGGGGAGGGAAATACAGCTGAGCCTTTCATTGTCTGATGCTTACACATATGCACAATAAGCAGAGGCCATTAGGTCCCAGAGAGGAGCAGAGCCTTGTTTGGCTTTCCTTTCCACCAGTGCTGAGTCAGTTGGTGGAGCTCAACCAAAGCCCAGGCAAAGATCAGCTGACTCAGCACATAGCACGAATCAAGCCCAGGAGTTTCCTGATTTGCTTTTCTCAGCTACTCACCAAAAAAAGGCATGGGAATCCTACATTTTTATTTTTGATGCAAGTTAATTATTTGACAGTAACACCATCAGCCATGGCTGGATTCTATAGAAGAAAAACATTCTAGACAGCTTCCCAATTGAGATTTTTTGAACGGCAGTGATATGTCACAAGATGTTTATCAAAAGCATTTAAACTCTGGGGGGAAGCAATTACTGACAACCCTTGTAAGAGTCTCTTAATTAACAATAAGCTTAGTCCCAGCCTCTAAGTACTTTGAAAGTTAACGCATCTCAAATATAAATAGATAATAGCATAGTGTCAAGTGCCTTCCAGCTCTTTTCAGTTAAACCTAATTATTTCACAAGCCATATGGTGCTGCAATACACACACTTCAGTGGTAATAATATGAAATAGAAAATTAATGTATATAAAAATAAGAAGATTTAGGTAATATAGTTTGTCTCATTCTGAATGTAGCTTCTATGGAAACTCTTTTTAACTTCATCTAATAGTTTTCTGATAATGTTGTTCTGATGTAAAAGCAGTTTGACTTTCATTCTTGAAATGGCCATGAAACAATAACATTTGAGGTTTTGAAATCTGCCATGATCAAATACCTCTGGCACTGCTCCAGACAGCCGAGGGTAATAGCTGCAATAATTAAAAATGAATTAGAATGCACTTGATTTTAAATGATCTTCATCGATTCATACCTGATGACAAGAATAATTAGTATTCTACTGCTTAATATTGGAAGCAGTACTTAACAGCATTATCCTGACAACACATTCTTTGCTAGTTATAACCCAAGAAAAGTGCACACAGCTCTAAGGTGTTGTCAGCTTGCTCATTTTGCTTTAGAAAGAGTGAGATCTCTCCTTCTAAATTAGAGCAGTTCTGTGCAGTGTACTTCTGTCCACAGGGACCAGCTTGGAATTGCCAGTCATTGTGTGCAACTCAATAAGATAAGGCAACAGCTCTCCAGTGAGCTGAAGGAAAGGTGTTCACAGTGACCCAAAAGAGATGGATTCACCAGGTTGACAGTGTAAGGTTGTAATTGTAATGGCAGTGTCAAAGTCTAAATAGCTTCTGCTTTGTGTTTGGTTTTCATACAAGCTGAAGTCTGCTGCTGAATAAAGTAAACACCTAACAATTGTTTGAATCTCTATTGATTTCTACTTTTGCAACGGGCAGAAATGCTTTTCTCCATCAGGCAACATCAGGGATCCTGCTGTCTCAATTAGTAAACAAACAATCTGGAGTATGTGGCATCGATTCATAGAGACCAGGAAATTTAAGATCTCACTCAGCCAAAGAGGTAGTGTTGTTTCTATAGTTGTTTACAGTGCGCCATATGTTAATGATGGAAAGATAAACCAGTCTTGCCCTTTTCCTTATTCTCTACACCACTGTTGGAAAGAGTACATATAAGAATGTCTGATGAGTATGGGATTGGGCTTGTCTATGACAGAGGGTTAATCCTCACAGGGGTTCTCAATAGCACATTGTGGTAAAGTAGAGTACCATGTACCTTTAAGAGAATGCAAGTGGACTAACCATGTGATAGTATTGACCAGGCACTGTACAGCTCAGGTTACTGGTTAACTGCAGTCTAGAGCTGGAGGTGGTTGTGAGTGCATGCAAGGATTTAGCGCTCTCCCCTCTGTTGCAATAAACAATCACTGTTTATTCTTATGTTGGTCTATCTCTGTTATTGATAGCGAGCATCAGCTAACAAGTATACATGAAGGCGTGCAATTCGAGTTTATTTGACTAGTGAACTCATAGACTCAAGACATAAAACTGGCAATGAGGATGAAAATAGCAAAATTGTAAGACCCATGAGTGAGAATCCACAAGACCGGTGAGCAAAACGTTGGAAAGAGAATCTGTACTTAAGTTGTGAAATAGGCGGCAATCAGAGCAGAAAGCAGTGCTGCAGTTTTAAAGTTGAAACAAAAGAGAAAAGAAAATAAAAAACCTGCAGAATCGCAATCGTGGAGATCCAGCCAAAACTCAAAAAGAGTGTGAAACAGCGCAGAAATGCCAACAGCTGCAGAGGTGGAGTTTTTTTAAAAATGGCACCTGCTCTTAAAGCAGCAATACATTTAAAGAGGTACATACAAGAAAAATGGCTATTGACTGAAAATTATGAGAGACCCCAGAGAGAGGGCAACTCTGCAGAAGGCAAAACATGAATTGATCGACCGCAGTGAAGAAAGCTGCGGTAAGCCAAACACCTGAATTCATCATTAAGTGCAGTCCCTTTGCAGTCATTCACAATGCCACAGCTCGGGCATGTCAATCCATTCAACCCCATTTCAGATGACTGGTCTCAGTATGTCGAATGCCGAGTGTTTTTTTTTACCGCTAACGACATCGCGGGGGAGGAAAATAAAAGGGCAATTCTTTTGTCATCATGTGAGAGCAAAATGTACGGGCTGATCCACAGCTTCATGTCACCTAACACCTCTGACTTGAAGACTTTTGACGTGTTAATAAAAATTGTACAAAACCACCTGAGGCCAAAGCCCTCAGTCACAATGCAGCGCTTCAAGTTCAATTCAAGGAATAGGCTTCCAGGGGAGACAATAGCTGACTATGTTGCCGTTTTAAAGGAATTAACTGAAAATTGCAAATTCGGAACATCCATTAGTGATATGTTGAGAGACCGACTGATACGCAGGATTGGAGATGATACAATTCAAAGTCTAGCCGAAGCTAATCTAGACTTCAATAAGACATTAGAATTGGCCACAGCCATGGAGAGTGCTGTTAGAAATTGGGAGGCTGTAAGAGATACACAAAATGGCGCCTTTCATCTGGTAGGGCAGGACAGACCAGCAACAAAAGGCGCGAAAACATCGGACCCCACAAAAAGGCAGGAAACGCCCCCTATGTACAGATCAGTAAAACACAGCAACACCACAGTGAAAACCCACAAAAAGAATAAGAGAAATGCATCCAGGCATTCAGTGGGTGATCAACAATTCAAACAAGTCGAATGCTTTCCCTGCCACCGCTACGGTCACATAATGCGGCACTACAGAGATAGGCTGAGATAGCATTTTAGAGACATAGGGAGAAATCATGAAATATGTCTCATGGAAGAACCAGAAGAAATAGAATCAGACATCCATTCATTATATAACCTGAAAGTGGGTAGAACTGAGCCAATCCAAGTAGTCATTATAATGAATGGACAATCCATTAAAATGGAAGTTGATACTGGAGCGTCCATGTCCATCATTGGAGAACATACATTCAGATACTTGAATAAAGGAACCCATCCTTTAATACTGGAAGTTTCAGACACTAAACTGAGAACATACACGGGTGAAGAGATAAGACTGAAAGGATTATGTCAAGTTTTGGTGACGTATGGAGATCAATATGAAAGGTTAACCATAATAGTGCCAGCTGGAGAGGGCACCAGCTTAATAGGCCTCAACCGGCTCGAAAAGATTAAATTGAAATGGGCCAAAATTTAGGTGGGATCCTTCTTGGGCACAATCTTCCTTTTACTGATTGACTCCCAACCCAAATGGATGGATAAAAACAAAAATAAAAACAAAAAAACTGCGAATGCTGGAAATCCAAAACAAAAACAGAATTACCTGGAAAAACTCAGCAGGTCTGGCAGCATCGGCGGAGAAGAAACGAGTTGAGGTTTCGAATCCTCATGACCCTTCAACAGAACTTGAATGGATGGGTGCCTATGAAGTCTGGTCGCCCATGTCGGCTGTTATCATAGACCATCTGTGGCAGAGTTTTGCAGTGCATGGGTTGCCGGAGGTCCTTATGCCCGACAATAGGACCACTTTTACAAGTGGGGAGTTCCACAGGTTCATGACCCGTAACAGCATTACCCATACCAAAGCCTCACCCTACCACTCAGCATCAAACAGCATGGCTGAGTGGGCAGTCCAAACCTTTAAATCGGGATGAAAAGGATGGACGGGGTTTCCATCAGCATGGGATTGTCCCAGTTCTTGTTCGCATACTGGACTGTGCCACACATGACGACCAGCATTGCCCCTGCAGAACTACTAATGAAGAGACATCTCCACACCTGCCTGACCCTTATCTGGCCTAATTTAGAGGGGAGGGTGGAAAAAAGCCAAGAGGCGCAGAAGACCAGGCATGATGGTCATGGTCGCGAAAGAATTTCACGTGGGAGATGCAGACCACACGAAGAACTTTGGAGCTGGGCCCAACTGGCTGTTAGGCAAGGCAAGGGCAGTAATCAGACCCTCCTCTATAATGTATCGGTAAACAGCCGAATAAGTAGACAGCATGTGGATCTTCTCTGCAAGAGAACACTAGTCCTACAAGAAGAAATGCAGTCTTCATCTACGCTTCAGTCTGTTCTGCATGTAGAGGACAGGTTGCCAATTTGTAAGTACCAGTGGGAGACGGGGCGGGGAGACAAACCTGCCAATTTCCACTGACGAACCTCGTGGACAACGGTCCCCTGAAAAGGAGGTCTTGGAAAAACCAGAAAATATGGCTTGGACTGCGACACTCAGTCCAAGAAAGCCTCCTGAGAGACTTGATTTGTAAATAGTTATTACTGTAAATAGTTCACATGTTATTAAGTTTGTCAACTGTATTTTTTAAGTAAAGAGGGAGGGATGTGGTAAAGTGGACTACCACATACCTTTAAGAGAATGCAAGTGGGCTAACCATGTGACAGTACTGGCCAATCACTGCACAGTGCAGGCTGCTGGTTAACTGTAGTCTAGAGCTGGAGGTGGTTGTGGGAGCACGCAAGGATTTAGTGCTCTGCCTTCTGTTGCAATAAACAATCACAGTTTGTTCTTATGTCGGTCTCTCTCTCTCTTATTGATAATGAGCTTCAACTAACAAGTGTACATGAAGGCGTGCAATTCGAGTTTACTTGACTAGTGAACTGAGACTCAAGACATAAAACTCACCCACAGTAACTTTGACAGATGAACCCAAAAAGCCCATAAAAACAAATGGAAATAGGGTTCGATGGGGAGAATCTCAGCAGGAATTCATCCTGTTAGAATTAATATATCCCTCAGTCTAATTAATGCATCTTTTATTATTCTTGAACTTCCTCTCTTGCAGTGACTTTCTGTCTTATTGAACTGAATTAGTGGTTGTGGGCCTGTCCACATGCTGGAGAGCTGGTGACAACCATGCAGTGGCCATTCCTGGGAGCCCTGAAGCAATTTAAATCCAATCAGGCACTTAGCTGCCTGTAGGATTCCTGAGCCCTTCAGGATGGATCCCCCCCCGACCCCCCCACCCCCCTCTAAGAGCTGCCAGTGAATTGGAGGCTGGCAACTCTTCAGTACCAACAGTGCTGCTGGAAGCGGTGTCTACTGCTGGTACTGCAAGGAGGCCCATGAAGAGGAGCAGCCATTGAGGCCCCGGAACCCAGGGAAACGGGGCAGTCAGGCAGGTCACGGCAAGGTGGATGAGAGGGATTGGTTTGAAAGGCAGGGGTTGGGTCCTCCTAGAGTGTGGCCCTTGCAGCCATTGGGGGCTTCCGTTGAACAGAGGGTGCCTGAACAGGAGGGCCCACCCACCAGACTGCATGCAGTCCTGTCAGGGTATACCTGATGGCTTGCCCACATGGGATGGCCACCCTCCCTATTCAAGTGGTCAAATATCATTTGTGGCAGATTGTGGCCCTTAAGTGGCCCTTCATTGGTCTAGGGGCAGTAAGGCCAAACATGACCTTCTCTGTTGTGGACTTAATGGGGAGGGGGTGGGGAATCAGGAGGTTGGGGTCGAATCTTGCACAGCTCCAGGGAGCAGGAAATTAGGGCAGGCAGGGGCATTTAACTGTGCAGGGGTCAGCTTCCCAACAGCTGGATGAAACTACAAAATTAAGTTGGTGGCAGATTGATGGCGGATTGAGCTTCCTGATGGCAAGTGCAGGGAACATGTTTTAAGTTAAATTGCATGTCATGCATGCTCATTAAAAGGCAACCTTGCCAGAATTAAGTGTACCTTTTCAATTAAGTAGCATTCAGCAAATGAGAAATACGTGCCTTCAGATTGACGACTGCTTAAAAGTGGCTTGCAGCATGTGAGGTAGTCTTCCAGGTGAATTTGGAGTGAGTAGGAGCTGCTTGCTTTTTTATGGCAAGCTTTGTTAAATTACTGGAGAGCAGGCATTGATGATTGCGATTGAATGGTGGCAGTCAAAGGGGAACAGGGCATGGTTGACTCAGGGTGGCAGGTGGAGAGGGAAGTTGCACGTATAGCTCTCAAAACCTCCTCTCAGACAACGAAAATTATGCTCCCGGTTTGCAGGGCATTAATGTCTGTCCAGGTGCCCTTTAAATATGGCTTCTGGACCTTTGACCCCGTGAGGCAACGGCAGGAGCATCGACCTCCTGTCCACCCTGGCACATGATTCACCACGCTCCTCGCTCATGAATAGATATTTGGCTGGTCACTGCTCAACTGTGCATGTCCAGCTAACCTGCCTACAATCGGTAGTGCAATGCACTTCCTGTTCTGCCACTGAGAACTTCACCACTACCGGAAGGTTCTGGCTGTGAAGGGTTCCACACATCCTGTGCCTTCCTGCTCCATTAAACAACTACCCTCTATCTCCCAGCCCGCTGCCAGGTGGGGGGAGGGTGCTATTAAATGCCGCCCATTGTGAAAATGAAGAAGTGCTATACGCCAGGAATTTTCCTGAGCGAGTTGTGCAGATTGGGGGTGCATGGGGTGGTGGTGCATTGCGGTTCTCCTGATCAGTAGCCCCAGCAATCTCCAAGTGGAAATCTTGGATGAACTGCATGAAGTTGCAGCAGCTGATCTGGAGAGAAAAGCAGATTTGCACAACTGGCTGCATCAAAGGACAATGCCACTACAAAACACGTGGAAGAAAATCAATTTGAGTTTCTTTTACTCAGATTTCTTTTACAGATCTTTACTCTTCTTCCAACCTTATCAATCCTGTGAATGTATTACCTCTTAATACATTCCTGAGGTGGAGGTAAGAGAGGTGCTCCCTAGAGGTCCTTGGTCTGCAGGGGCTTCAATTGAGAAGCCTCCTCCTCCTCTCTCATGGCACTCTTCCCCTTTCTGCTGCTTGTTCTCCATTTCCAAGTCCTGCTGCAGCCCAAGAGGGATTGCAACTAAAGCCCCAATACTGAAAGCAGCTGCACTCCTGATGGTTCTTCCAACTCCTCTGGCCTTGTCAAAATCCAGCACCACTCCCTTGTAACTCCAAAAAGTTACAAAACTCTAATAGCACAGGGCACATACTTGCACAACTCTGCACCAGCAAACAAATGACAAAAGGCATCTCATCTGAAGGTAGCATGATTAGCCCCTTAAATACCATTATGGGTGTTCCCTCATGCAGTCAAATGCATGCTTTGCTGGGAGTGTTTAAGAAAGGGCATTTACTGAACCTGTGTAGTTCAAAGTGGCAGATTGTACACCAAATCAGCCATTCAACATCACAATCTTACCATTCTGCATGCTTTAGATGCATATGTGGCATGCCTGCACTTACAGTCAAGGGCGTGCCATGTGTTCTGGCACCAGTGATGCTACAGTCAAATTTTGTGCCTAATCAATTTTGTTTAAAATGGAATCAACCACTTACTTCAAATCATTTTACCTTCAACAGAGAATAATGTTTTCATCTTTAGGCATAGTTAATGATATTGGCAATTCATTATTTCATTAAAGTAAGAACTGAAAAAAAAAACAAGCCCTTTTAAATACGGTGAACTATTTTTACTGTCTTCACAAAATTGCACTACTTGCCAAAAAGAGTACATTATTAGAAAAAGGTACCTCCATGATCTAATGGACCCTTTCAGGTGCCCACCAACTGAATTATCAACTACTGTTTCACTGTCCAATAAGCTGAAATCTAATTGGTAACCCTCTTAGAGGTCCCTGTGATCTTCTGTACATTGCCTTTAATGTGTTTCTCATGTTGTTCCAGAGAAGTCATTTTTCCAATTGTCCGTGCTCTGCTGCAGTAATGACAGTTATCAACTCTCTGCTGAATACACTTTTCTCATCAAGCTGCTCATATCACTGTTCTTTGACTTGGGTCCCAACCACTGTCTTTCTCTATCAGCAAAATAAATATGTAGCTGATAAACAAATGTTGAAGTGTTAGAGTGATATCAATAAATGTTTTAACACAGTACTTTGGCAAGCTACAACGTGATGTATTCTGTTGGCAAATTGCCCCAAAATATAAACAATAGTTTTACACATATGCTATGTTTAGCTTTAAAATAGATAATAGCATTAAATTTTGTAAGCAAATTATTAGCTATTAAGTGGTCACAAAGAAATTCTTGAAGGCACGGTGTTCATGGCTCCTTGAACAAAATATAAACACTTTAGAACAACCAACATACACAAGGACTACCTCAATAGTGGCCTTTCCATATTACAGTATTTTGAATTAATGGGTATAGTTCAGGTTATTGAGTAACCAGATTACAACCCTTTGTACCATGACCAATTTAATTATTTGATAAAATGTCCTTTACTATATCATCTGGTGTGTAAGACAAATTTTTCTGCATAATTTCATTTCCTCTAAGTAGTAACTTGTACACCAGCGCAAATTTTTTAAAGGTAGTAGCCATATAAACAAGCAAAGCTATAATCCAGATTTAATCATACTTTACACAAAAATGATTAGAATACAACAACTCACTGCTATCTGTCTTGTGTCAAAACAAAAATAAAAATACCTGGAAAAACTCAGCAGGTCTGGCAGCATCTCCAGAGAGTTAACGTTTCGATTCAGTATGACTCTTCAACAGAACTAAGTAAAAATAGAAGAAAGGTGAAATATAAGCTGGTTTGGGGGTGGGGGGGGTGGGGGGAAGGGGTGCCACGTAGAGAGCTGGATAGAGGGCCAGTGATAGGTGGAGATAGCCAAAAGATGTCATTGACAAAAGGACAAAGAGGTGTTGAAGAAGGTGATATTATCTAAGCAATGTACTAATTAAGGGTAGAAAGCAGGACAAGCAAGGTACAGATAGCTCTAGTGGGTATGGGGTAGGGTAAAGGAATCGAAAAAGGCTAAAAGGTAGAGCTAAAACATGGATGGAAATACATTTAAAAATAATGGAAATAGGTGGGAAAATAAAAATTGATATAAATCATTGGAAAGAAAAGGGGGGGATCGGAAAGGGGGCGTGGATGGAGGAGAGAGTTCATGATCTAAAATTGTTGAACTCAATATTCAGTCTGGAAGGCTGTAAAGTGCTAGTCGGAAGATGAGATGCTGATCCTCCAGTTTGCGTTGAGCTTCACTGGAACAATGCAGCAAGCCAAGGATGGACGTGTGGGCATGAGAACAGGGTGGAGTGTTGAATTGGCAAGCGACAGGGAGGTCTGGGGAATGCTTGTGGACAGACCAAAGGTGTTCTGCAAAGCAGTCACCCAGTCTGAGAGAGCTCCAGTGTAGAGGAAGCCACAGTGGGAGCAACGAATGCAGTAGACTAAATTGAGGGAAGTGCAAGTGAAATGCTGCTTCACTTGAAAGGAGTGTTTGGGCCCTTGGACGGTGAGGAGAGGGGAAGTAAAGGGGCAGGTGTTGTACCTTCTGCGGTTGCATGGGAAGGTGCCGTGGGAGGGGGTTGAGGTGTGGGGGGTGATGGAGGAGTGGACCAGGATGTCCTGCAAGGATCGTTCCCTCCGGGACACCCTGGTCCACTCCTCCATCACCCCCTACACCTCAACTTCCTCCCACGGCACTTTCCATTGCAACCGCAGAAGGTGTAACACCTGCCCCTTTACTTCCCCTCTCCTCACCGTCCAAGGGCCCAAACACTCCTTTCAAGTGAAGCAGCATTTCACTTGCACTTCCCTCAATTTAGTCTACTGCATTCGTTGCTCCCACTGTGGCTTCCTCTACTTAAACCAGCTTATATTTCACCTCTCTTCTATTTTTACTTGGTTCTGTTGAAGAGTCATATGGACTTGAAACATTAACTGTGCTCCTCTCCACAGATGCTGTCAGACCTGTTGAGTTTTTCCAAGTATTTTTATTTTTGTTTTGGATTTCCAGTATCCTCAATTTTCTGCTTTTATCTTAGTACTCATGTGTCCTTAATGTGAGTTGACTAATAAGACTGATAATTGTGCAATATTTAATGCTTGGACCAGGAATTCTATGTAGTGGACTGAGCAGGAAAAGGCTGGACACATTGCAATTCCATACTCAGATCTGAGCTAAGCATGGATTATGTTGACGACTGCTTTGGAAGTCAGTACTGTGCCATCATCCCTGACAGTAAAGAGACACTGTGCATCAGTAGGTTCATTGTTAAAACAAATGGAAGGAACCTCATGATATGGCTATTACCAAAAAAGGATGTGTCATATATGTGGTTTTTGATGTTACTGCACTGCAATAGAAATTCACTCTCTAGGTTCTTGTTGGTGCTGCATCTGGTCAAAATTGCAGCTCCATATAGAGCAATAATTACACTTCAAATGGTTCCATTATTAGTAGTGTTTAGTAGGATTGCAGCCCTGTTGCAAGAAAGATAGGTAGAAATAATTTATATTCATAGAAGGCCTGGTCACTGGCACAAAAAAAGTTATAACATTCATTACATTGACACTTAACTTCTGAGATAAAAACAGTGTACCGAATGACTCTGAATTTTTTAATTGGGCTGTCTACTTCGTGAGTGTTCTAGGTTATTAGAGAAATTTAGCTGAATCTTCCTGGCAATGCAGCAGCAACACTTGAATTGTAACAAAATAATCTAATGTAAGATTACCTCGAGAACTGTAGTAAATTTTGTCCACCTTCTTGTAAATTATTTTAAAAAGGGGGAAACTATTCACTCTGTTGAATCACATCTAAGCTCAATGACCTATCTCTGGCACAGGTGTGATGAGCTGAGTGGACTCCTAATAAACTGTGCTATGATTCATGTGGTTGATCCATATAAGGTAGCTAAGATGAATGCATTCTGGTTCCTGGGGCTGGGACAAGCTGCAGATCTATTATTTGAGACAAGGATCTTCAATCTTTTCCCAAGAAAAAACTCAACTTAGTCATCATAGACTACAGGTACCAGCTACAAGATGCACTGCAGTAACTCACCAAGGCTCCTTCAACAGCATCTTCCAAACCAATGACCTATGCCAACTAGAAGGACAAGGGCAGCAGATACATGGGAACACTGGCACCTGCATCTACCCCTCCAAGCCATACACCATCCTGTCTTGGAACTATATTGACATTCCTTCATCGTCACTGGGTCAAAATTCTGGAGCTACTTCTCTAATGGCACTGTGGGTGTACCTACAGCTCACCAGCACCTTCTCAAGGGCAATTAGAGCTGGGTAATAAATGCTGGCCTAGACAGCAATGCCTACATCCCATGAATGTAATAAATAAAGAAAGTACCAATAATAATAAAGAACTCAATAATAAATTTGAGGATAGACTTATACATAGATCTATATGTTCCAGTTCTGAATGTCTTTAATGATCAAGAATCAATGATTTTTTACACAGAACCTTTAACCAGAGATTTAAATGAACCAGTTAGCTTTCACAATAAGGTAAAATTTGCAAGGTCTACGGAAGGATTTGGCTTCTGTAGAATGACCCTTTCTCATTGCATGTATTCTCATTCCAGTTCTTATGGATTTTTGGCAAGAATGAAACTTTCAAGTTAACAATGAAAATGCAAAAGGAAAAGAATACAATTTGCGAATTCAAGGAAAATAAATACAGTAACAGAGAATGGCATGGGTTTTCAATAGGCCACCTGGGCATAAAATTGACATATGGATCATCTGCCTGTGGTAGAAACTGCCAGATCTTAACATTCATTGAAAAGATATCCCAATGCATAACTAATGGCATAGTGAAGGAATAACTATAATCAGCAGTAAACATGAACTAATGTAGAAAAATGAAGGCAATTAATCACAAAACCATTTAGGTGACCACTTAAAGAATAATGAAAGAAATTGCAAAATTGAGGGCAAAATTTTACTAAAATTGTTTTTTCCTGCAAGATTTAAAGGGAAAAATTAATTAAAAGATAATTAATGGAAGCAGACCATGTCCAAATGCAACAAGACCTGGACAATATCCAAGCTTGGCAAGTGACATTCATGCCACACAAGTGCCAGGTGATGACCATCTCCAATGAGAATCTAATTATTGCCCCTTGACGTTTAATGGCATTATCATCACTAAATCCCCCACTATCAACATCCTAGGGACTACCATTGACTAGAAACTGAACTGGACTAGCCATATAAATACTGTGGCTACAAAAGAAGGTCAGTGGATAGGAATCCTGTGGTGAGCAATTCACCTCCTGACTCCCCAAAGCCTGTCCACCATCAACAAGGCACAAGTCAAGGGTGTAATGGAATACTCTCCAATTGCCTGGATGAGTGCAGCTCCAACAACACTCAAGAAGCTTGACACCATCCCGGATAAAACAATCCAATTGATTGGCACCACATCCACAAACATTCACTCCCTCCACCACCGACGCACAGTGGCAGCAGTGTGTACCACCTATGAGATGCACTGCTTAGATAGCACCTTCCAAACCCATGACCACTACCATCTAGAAGGACAAGGACAGCAGACAAATGGGAACACTACCACCAGGAGGTTCCCCTCCTAGCCACTCACCATACTGACTTGGAACTATATCGCCATTCCATCACTGTTGCTGGGTCAAAACTCTGGAAGTCCCTCCCTACCGGCACTGTGAATGTACCTACACCACAGGGACTTCAATGGTTTAAGGCAGCTCACCACCACCTTCTCAAGGGTAATCAGGGATGTGTAATAAACATTGGCCTAGCCAGCAATACCCACATCCCATGAATGAATAAAAAATATTGTTCCACAGAGCTAACAGATAGGGAGATCTGGAAAGCACAGGAAACAGAGAACAGGAAGGAGCGTATCATGTGTCTGGTTATCTTTTAGTTGTCTGCAACTACTGAAGCAAAATAAATTCATGAAATTGTTTGAAATATATATTAGCATATATTACAGGATTTGTGCAGCCAATGTATTTTAATAGCACACTGCTGAGGTTGAATCAGCATTCAGAACATAATAAATGATGGATGGTACAGCAATAGCTTACTTTCTTGTTTAATCCAATGTCCTACTGGTCATCTTTTGGTCAGAATACATTCAACAAATATTAATTTTATTTATTATTATTCTTTTTTTGCCTTGCTGTCTCTTCCCTACATATGAATGCACTAATCTTTTTTTTTATTCTGCTTTTTTGCACCCTTTCATACTATTGGTTATTTTCTCACCATAAGCTAGAAATGACTATGTGAAATATGTACAATCACTTAACATGTTTGTATGACATTGCCCTGTCCACCATCTTACTTAAGACATTAATCAATTTCAGTGAAACAGGTTTATTCTTTCATTGGAAAAAACAAATTGACAATTATCAAATGTATCATGAGTCTACACTACTATCACTGTAAAATAGCTGCTTTTAAGCTGATGTTTCCAACCCACTAATCCTCCTCTGCCCATTCCACCAATGTCATTTGTTTCCTTCCTTTTCTCTTTATCATTCCTTTTCATTCCATGTTCTCTCTCCATTCATATTCTGCCTCTCAATTTCTTTCCTGATGTCCTATCTACGAGAAAACTTGCATTCATATAGAGCATTTAACATTGGATAATGTGTCAAGACACTGCACACCTCACCCTGTGAGGCTACTGTCGTAAGATTCCAGGAGGCTGCTGGTGCTCCCTAAATGATATTGCAGCATGAATCTCTGTCTTCCTGAGAGCAAGAGGATAAGAGGGAGAATATGGGAGGAGAGTATGGTAGGGGTGTGAGAATATTATTTTTTTTAATTCATTCATTGGATGTGGGCATCGGTGGCTAGGCCGTCATAAGGTCAGAAGTGGGGATGAAGGCAGCTCACAAATACCTTCCCAAAGGCAACTAGGGATGGGCAATAAATGACTGTTGTTGGAACTGCACTCATCCAGGCAAGTGGGGAGTTTTCCATCACACTCCTGACTTGTGCCTTGTAGATGATGGACAGACTTTGAGGAGTCAGGAGGTGAGTTTATCATCGCTGGATTCCTAGCCTCTGACCTGCTCTTGTAGCCATAGTATTTATATGGCTAGTCCAGTTCAGTTTATTGTCAATGGTGAACCCAGGATATTGACAGTGGGGGATTCAGTGATGGTTAGATTCTCTCTTGGAGATAGTCATTGCCTGGCACTTGTGCAGCATGAATGTTACTTACCACTTGTCAGCCCAGGCCTGGATATTGTCCAGGTCTTGCTGCATTTGGACATGGACTGCTTCAGTATTTGAGGAGTCAGAAATGGTGCTAAACATGGTGCAATCATCAGCGAACATCCTCACTTCTGACCTTATGATGGAAGGTAGGTCATTGATGAAGCAGAAGATGGTTGGGCCGAGGACACTACTCTAAGGAACTCCTGCAGTGATGTCCTGGAGCTGACATGATTGATCTCCAACGACCACAACCATCTTTCTTTGTGCTCTGCATGACTCCAACCAGTGGAGAGTTTTCCCACTGATTCCCATTGACTCCAGTTTTGCTAAGGCTCCTTGATGCCACACTCGGTCAAATGCAGCCTTGATGTCAAGGCCTGTCACTCTTACATCACCTCAGGAGTTCAGCTCTTTTGTCCATGTTTGAACCAAGGCTGTAATGAGGTCAGGAGCTGAGTTGTCCTGGTGGAACCCAAACTGGGCATCAGGGAGCAGGCTTATTGCTAAGCAAGTGCCGCTTGATAGCACTGCTGATGACCCCTTCCATCACTGATGGGGTGGTAATTGGCCGGCTTGCATTTGTCCTGCTTTTAGTGTATAGGTCATACCGGGCAATTTTCCACATTGCCGGATAGTTGCCAGTGTTGTAACTCTTTTGAGTCAACCAAATAAACTGAATTAACAAAATCAGGAACAATGTAAAAGGCCCTTAAAAGGAAACTGCAAAAACAAAAGACAAAATGCAAAGGAAACTTCCTAACATTAAATCAAAATGTGATTAAAGGGGTTGATAAAATATCCCAGTACCCACAGTGCCCACCAAGCACAGAAGGCCTCGATGGTGCCGACGGACACTACTTGTTCCTTCTGCAAGGACACCCGGCCATGAATGTAGACACGGATGACAGTCGGGTGTTGTAGCTGTACTGCAACAGCTTGGCTAGGAGCGCACAAATTTCTGGAGCACAGGTCTTCAGTACTATTGCCAGAATATTGTCAGGGGTGATAGTCTTTGTGGCATCCAGTGTCTTTAGCTATTTCATGATTCCACGTGGAGTGAATCGAGTTGACTGAAGACTGGCATCTGTGATACAGGGGACCTCCGTAGGAGGCCAAGATGGATCATCCACTTGGCATTTCTGGCTGAAGATTGTATCAAATGCTTCAGACTTATCTTTTGCACTGATGTCTGGGCTCCTCCATCACTGAGGATGGGGATATTTGTGGAGCTTCCTCCTCCAGTGAGTTGTTTAATTGTCCACCACCATACGGGACTGGATGTGGCAGAACTGCAGAGTTTAGATCTAATCCGTTGGCTGTGGGATTACTTAGCCCTCTTTGTCACTTGCTGCTTAAGCTGTTTGGCATGCAATTAGTCCTGTGTTATAGCTTCACCAGGTTGACACCTCATTTTTAGGAGTGCCTGGTCCTGCTCCTGGCATGCCCTCCTGCACTCTTCATTGAACCAGGGTTGATCCCCTGGCTTGATGGTAATGGTAGAGTGGGAGATTTGCCAGGCCATGAGGTTACAGATTGTGTTCGAGTACAATTCTGCTTCTACTGATGGCCCACAGCGCTTCATGAATGCCCAGTCTTGAGTTGCTAGATCTGTTCAAAACCTATCCCATTTAGCACAGTGATAGTGCTACACAACACGATGGAGGGTATCCTCAGTGTGAAGGCGGGACTTTGTCTCCACAATAACTGTGTGGTGGTCACTGCAACCAATGCTGTCATGGACAGGTGCATCTGCGGCAGGCAGGTTGGTGAGGATCAGGTCAAGTATGTTTACCACTTTTGTGGGTTACCTCACCACCCGCTGCAAACCCAGTCTAGCAGCTGTCATTTAGGGCTCGGCCAGCTCGGTCAGCAGTGGTGCTACTGAGCCACTCTTCGTGATGGACATTGAAGTCCCCCACCCAGAGTACATTTTGCACCCTTGTCACACTCAGTGTTTCCTCCAAGTGGTGTTCAACATGGAGGAGCACTGATTCATCAGATGAGGGAGGGCAGTACGTGGTAACCAGCAGGAGATTTCCTTGCCCATGTTTGAACTGATGCCATGAGACTTCATGGGGTCTGGAGTCAATGTTGAGGAATCCCACGGCAACTCCCTCCTGACTGTATACCACTGTGTCACCACCTCTGCTGAGCCTGTCCTGCCGGTGAGATAGATATACCCAGGAATGGTGATGGTGGTGTGCGGGACATTATCTGTAAGGCATGATTCCGTACAATTCTACTGCTGCTGATGGCCCACAGTGCCTCATGGATGCCCAGTCTTGAGTTGCTAGATCTGTTTGAAAGCCATTTAGCACAGATGTAGCACCAAACAACATGATGAAATGAATTTGGCACTTTGCATTCATAACCCTTTGCAGGGAACACTACTTGTAAGTTCATGCATGTGTGATTATGTTTATTTCAGTTTAAGATGTGTAGCCAGAATTGGGGAAAACCTTGCAATATATTGTGAAGTTAGAAATGCTTGTGTGGACTTCTTTTGACTTAAATTTACTTATGCAACTGGGAAAAGCACCAGGGCATTTGCTTTTACAAAAGATAAACTTCAACCTTGAGATTTTGGTTGCTATGATGTCTAGTAGAAAATCCATTTGAACTCTTCAAAACACTTCATTTTAATTCGATTAGAGTTTTTAAAAACTGCTATTGCTTTATGCCATTTAAATTAAAAATGCATGATCATACTTTAAATTAATTTGAATATTTAAAAATAACTATTACTGTAAGCTTGCCAATGATAGGCAGCAAGTCAAGCAGTGTTGATAGAAGCATAAAATTATAAAGTGATTTAATAGATTAAGGCAAAATTGTCCCATATTGGCACCAAATGCAAGAAGACATGTTACCTGCTGGCTGTAAGGGAGGTTTTCATGCCATGTCGTCCCCTTCCCGGAATGTCCCTCATTAATAATGGGAAACATACTGGATTGCTGACGGGTGGGCTCGGATCACGCTGTGACCTCAGCGCTTCCTCGCTCTGGGCTCTATATTTAAACTGCACCAGAGAGCGGCCTAATTCATATCCACGCACCAGGACTGTTCCAGGTGACAGATGGCCCCAAAAGCAAAGGTGACAGCAGGACCCAAATTTAGCGACGCCTCTCTGGGGTGCCTGTTGGAAGCAAAGGAAGGCCATCATGATGCCCTCTACCACTCTGGCTGCAGGAGAGGCAGCTACATCACCAATCCGGCATGGGAGGCAGTAGCAGTGGTGATTAGTGACACCAGAGCATAGAGGAGGTCAGCCATTCTGTGCAGTAAGAGGATGAATGCTCTCATCCGTTCCGCCAGGTCAGGTCAACACCTCATCACTCTTAACTGTCACACTTACAAACCCATCACACATCCACAAGGATCTCACAACTCAAAGGACAACACCACTAACTCTCACACACACCCTCACATCTCTATCAGGCTTATATCCTCTGGAGCTCGCATCCTCATCCTGTCCATGGCTCTGCTCACCACACAAATATTCCAGGCAGTGTTATGTGTCCTGCTCACACTCTCTCCATCTGTTTTCACGCAGGAGAAGCTGGCTCACAACAGCAGGGAAAGGTCCCAGATCTGGGGGTGAAGTGGCCCACATTAGGCCCCTCACTCACTTTGAGAAGCGTGCCATCGTGTGACAGGTGAGGACGTGAAACATGCCTGCATCTCTCAATGCAAACGTGAGTGCTCTCCCCTGCTTTTGACCCTGCAGCCATGCACTAATTATCTCTACTTTGGTTCACAGGGAGCTCTGCCAAGTGACTGACACCCCCAGCCAGCCAGTCCCTCATCTCCATCCAGGTCCTCACCCCCAGTGAGGACACCTCATCCATTGAAGAGCTGGAAATAAGCAGCCTAGACAACCCGTCACATCACTTACCAGCTCAGAGACACAAGCCGCAGTGGGACCTAGATCTAGAGCAGGCTCGGGTTCAAAATCTGGTGGTCACCGCACAGACATGCGCCAACAGCAGGAGGAGGCAGGTTCAGCCGAGCTCCCCGGCACTTGGGGGGCAGCTGGGGAAGAGGCATCTGTGAGGTTCAAGTCAGATGATGAGTCTCTCGATTTAGCATTCCAACTCATCATGAAGGGTCAGCAGAAGGTGGGGGAACATCACGCAGAGCTGTTGGAAGCCCTCAGCAGAGTCAAAGGAGTGCATCTGCCCGCTCTTTGATGAAGTGCTGCCCACATGTGCACATATGGAGGTCTCCATGGGAAGGCTGACGGATGCCATGGAGACCCTGGTCCAGCAGAATACGGAGATGCGTGCAGACCTGCACTCCATCGCGGTAGCCATGGGTGAGTTCCTGCAGTGGCAATGCGAAGGGAAATGGGGCACCTTGATGTCTCTCCAGGTGCTCCTTCTCCTCAAGGAGTCAGGCTGGAGCCCTCGGGCACCCAAAAGGAGGAGGAGCCACATCTGGAAAACCCTGGGTCATCCACTCAGGCATCTCAGAGGCTGTCTGCTTCTGCCAAGACCACTTTGCCTGTAACACCCTCAGTTGCATTCGCTGTCACTGAAGAGGGAACAGCTGCTCACCGGAGGACAGGCAAAGCCAGCCAGGATCCTCAAGGCCTCGGCTCTTCAGAGGACACACGCCAAAGTCAGAGGCAACAGGACCAACCATTGCACAGGCTGTCTCTGCCCTTGCTGCGGATGTCAGGGCAACACCTAAAAGGAGTGGAAGGCCTAGAAAAGTTAAGAAATCCTGATCACAAGTGGTTGTATGAGTGAACATATTTTGTCACTTTATAATCTGAAAATACATTCACTTTCACTGAATAATGTGTAATGTCTTTCAGCTTCATTGACAGGCTTCACGAGTCGTCCCCCTGCACTCTCCCCTGCCCTCCTCCCCGGCCATTTGCAGTTCAGCTCATGCAGCTGGACCGTGAGTGTTTCTGGAAGGAGAAGTGCGTGTGTGCATATGAGAGACAGGGCCTTTCAGAGCTTCACGCTAGCATTCTCCCACGCACGCAGGGTCTTCGACCATCACGCATCTCACTGTTCCGAGTATTTTCAATGCTTCTGCTGGGAGTCTCTTTCAGTTCTCCGCCTGATCGCAGTCCCATGCTGCACCTGTGCCTGTCCAGCAAGAGGCCCCGCTCACATTCAATTCCTGCAAAATGATCGTTGTTAAGTTGGAGACAGGCTCCCCATCCTTTTTCCTCCCTTTTCCTTAAGGTGATGGGGATAGCAGCATGCCATTACTTTAAGGCATATCACAACAAATGCCACCCCCTGCTATCACCTCTGACCCCGCGATCCCTACCCTCTCCTGCGACAACCACCCCACAATCCTCATCCAGCTTTGGGTCACCTTTGGTCTAGGGGCCCATGATCTGCTGTCACAGTTCAGAAGAAGAGTCATATTAGACTTGAAAAGTTAATTCTGTTCCTCTCTCCACAGATGCTGCCAGACTTGCTGAGTTTTTCCAAGCACTTTGTTTTTGTTTCAAATTTCCAGCTTTCGTACTATTTTGCTTTTATATTAATCAGGGTGGATCGGCAGTGGGGTGCATTAATGCTGCTAATTTTCCATTGCCTACCACTACTTCTAGGTGTAGCCCTGACATGACTGTTTGTGAGTACATCCCGCACATTCGATTTCCCCTGTCACCCACCAAGTTCCCCCTATCCTCCTCCAAAGTCATCGTCTCCTAATTCCACTCCCTCCTGTCACCATTCAGCCTCCCCCCATTACCCTGGACACATTATTATTTTTGTTGGCATTCCTCCCCTCCCCCCAGTTCCTTCATTGTCAACATGTCCTTGCCGGTCCTGACCTTGACCCCACCTGTTCTGAAGGCTACCTGTACCTTAATTTTCAGAGAGCTCTATTAACAGAATCCAAGCCAATTGGTAAAGTAGAAATGGAGAGACATAGCTTTACTTTATTGCTGATAGATTTATTGACTTATAACTCTTTTCCCACATACTCAGTGTCCCAGTTATTCCCTATTTATATGTGCTCCAAGTATTTAATTAAACAATGTCCTCCACCTGTGCATGGCATTAACAAGCCCCCTCCCATGAGACCACCCATTATCCCCTTCCCCCATGAAAATTGCACTTTCACCCTACCAGATCCAACTTCCTCCTCTCATTGTGAATGTGCCCTTGGAGTCCCAGTACCTTCCTTCAAATTCCTAGGACCAAATTCAATAACTCATGGACCATTCCCTTTATACACATCTTTCTAAGATGATCACTGCCCAGAGCGGCCTTCAACTGCCCAACAACAGGACCAAGAAATGCAGACATGCTGACTCTTCTAACATTCTCTGGACAGGTCTGGCTTCTTTTCCCAGACAGTCTTCTAAACATGCCCTGGACAGTCTGGCTTCCTTCCCTGGATAGCCTCCAATCCTTCCACAGACAGTCTCCCACCCTTCCTCACTAGCCCTTCCCCACCTTGTCCTTCCTCCATTCCACCCTTCCCCACTGGTCCTCCCTGCCCCCCACCACTCCGCTTTCTTGCCTTCACTCCACCCTTCCCTGCTTCCTGGCTGGTCTTGCCTCTTGTGCCTCACCTTGGCACAGCTTTTGCTACTGGCACCTGATATGACAGAGGCTCTGAACAGTCCCCAGAAAGGTGAAAGAAGTGTTTACTGACCTCAAAGTCGTGGAAGAGGTGAAGTTTGGCAGATGCATGCCACTTATATACACAGTCATAAAACTGAACATTCTAATTTTTCAGCGGTGGGGAACTTAGTTTAGAGGGCAAACTTAATTCTGGTGAAGTGGCCTTTTAATGAACATGCATGAGATGCTAATGAATGCAAAATTAACTTTCCAACATTGTTAATTGGAAAGCTCAACCACCTTTAACCTGCCCTGAAAGTCCCGAGAACAAATATCCTGGCCCATATTCTGTGATAAAAACAAAAACCTTTAAGGCCAGGATATTTAGGTCGGCGAGCAGGGGGTGGGGCCCGCTTGCTGATGCTTAAAATGATGCGAGATGATGTCGGACGGAACTCCTGACATCACCCTGTGCCATTTCAATTTTCAGGTCGGCGGGGGCGCAGACGAATCGTCTGTGCAACCGCCAACCTGCCAACGGCCAATTGAGGCCATTTAAAAAGTAGTTGAAATAATTAATGGACCTTAAGGTTGGCGGGCAGGCCGGGAGCCCTGGCGGGCTTCAGAAAAAGCATGAAACCTCATCCATGGGCGGGATGAGGTTTCATGAGGGTATTTAAATATTTAATAAATGTTTGATTAAAAGTGATGGACAAGCCCCAACTCATGTGACAGTGTCATAAGAGGGAACATGTCAGCGAAGTGTTACTTTTGCCCCTTCACTATTTTTAAATTTGGCACCAATCTCCCTGAGGCAGCACTTAGCTTCAGGGAGGTGAGTGTGCTCTTTCGTGCACATGCGCGAACAAGCGCACTCTCGGCTGAGGGATCCCCCCGCCCACACAGGGAGCGCACAGCGCTCAAACAATTACAGGGATTACAAAATAAATGGGAATATACTAAGAGGGGTAGATGAAGTGAGAGATCTTGGCGGACAAGTACACAGAACATTACAGCACAGAAAACAGGCCATTCGGCCCTTCTAGTCTGTGCCGAAATATTATTCCACTAGTCCCGTTGACCTGCAACTAGTCCATAACCCTACAGACCTCTCCCATCCATGTATCTATCTAATTTATTCTTAAAACTTAAGAGTGAGCCCGCTTTTACCACGTCAGATGGTAGCTCGTTCCACACTCTTACCACTCTCTGAGTGAAGAAGTTCCCCCTAATGTTCCCCCTAAACCTTTCCCCTTTCACCCTAAAGCGATGTCCTCTTGCGTTTATTTCTCATAATCTAAGTGGAAAGAGCCTACTCACATTTACTCTGTCTATACCCCTCATAATTTTGTAAACTTCTATCATATCTCCCCTCATTCTTCTAGGCTCCAAGGAATAAAGTCCTAACCTGTTTAATCTTTCCCTGTAACTCAACTCCTTAAGATCCGGCAACATCCTAGTAAATCTTCTCTGCACTCTCTCAATCTTACTGATATCCTTATAAGATACAGGTCCCTGAAGGCAGCAGTTCAAGTAGACAAGGTTGTAAAGAAGGCATATGGAATGCTCTCCTTCACTGGTAGAGGTGTAGAATATAAAAGTAAGGATATAATGTTGGAATTGTATAAAACACTGCTGAGGCCACAACTGGAGTATTGTGTGCAGTTCTGGTCGTCACATTACAGGAAGGGCATTATAGCTCTGGAGAGAGTGCAGAGGAGGTTTACAAGAATGTTGCCAGGGTTAGAAAAGTGTAGCTACGAGGAGAGATTGGATAGGTTGGAGTTATTTTCCTTAGAACAAAAAAAACTGAGAGGTGACTTGACTGAGGTGTACAAAATTATGAGGGGAATAGATGGAGTGGACAGGATAAAATTGTTTCCCTTGGTGGAGAATTCTAGAACTCAGGGACATAGATTCAAGATAAGTGGCAGAAGGTGTAGGGGGGACATGAGGAAGAATGTTTTTACACAGACGGTAGTGGGTGTCTGGAATTCGCTACCCAAGTTGGTGGTAGAGGCAGAAACTCTAAGCTCTTTTAAAAAGTACCTGGATCTGCACCTAAAGTGCTGTAAGCTGCAGGGCTATGGGCCGGGTGCAGGAAGGTGGGATTAGAAAGGGCACCTAGGTGTCCTCGGGCTGGCACGGACAAGATGGGCCGAATGGCCTCCTTCTGTGCTGTAACTTTTCTATGGTTCTATGGTTCCTGGCGGACAACACACTGGGCAAGCCTTAATTGGCCTGCCCACGTAAAATGGCGGTGCCCCTCCCCCCCCCCGGATTGGGGCGCCGATCAGAGAAGCGCTGGCACACGCCTGATCCTGCACTTCCCCCCCCAGTGGGGGAAAATTCTTTCCATGATTTTTTTTAATGAAATCATCTCAACTAAGCCATCAAAACAGGCTGTAAATTTGCAAGCAGAAAGAAGGAATGTCAAACTATCAGGATTGTTCTGTTAGCAGCTAAGGGGCAAAATTGACAGTGGTTTTAGAGCAGCCTAGCCACTGTGTTAGGTGAAGAATGATGTGTCTCATGTAATATTAGCAGGAGACAATCAGTCTCAGGGGCACTTTAGCATCACCAGCATCTCATCTATCATGCTGCATAAACTACATTCCCACCCCTTACTAAGGAGGGCTCAACACACACAGCAGGCATGCAAGCTTTCCAACCTCTCCTCCATCTCCTCATCATAGTCCATTTAATTGTCTTCATCCAGGCCAAGCTTGTGCACAACAAGCGGGAGAGTTCCCAGACTGGAGGAGGGAGGGCCAATATCGTGGACCTCACTAAATTCGAGGAGGATGCCGTAGAGTTGGCAGGGGAGGACGGGGACAAATCCTATGGGTAAGGCGAGATCAGCCTCTCCCAACAAGCCAGTACAGATGAGCCTTCCATGATTTCATCACCTCCTGGCATTATCAGTGAGTGGCCTGCAATGTTGTATTCAATCTGCTCTATCTTACAGGTACCAGCAGGTCCACACACACATCGTGGCCCGACATAAGCCCCAGCCCCCAGGTTACCTCAGATGAGGAAGCTGAAGATCCATTCTGAGAACACCCGTCACTGCGTTCATCTGCACCCTCCACTAGCACAGAGGCACACACCCTGGTGGGTCACACATTTAGATTAGTCTAAGGGTCACATTTTGGGGAACACCTCACGGACATGTCTTCATATTCACAGCCCAGGTCTCTGGCATTTGGAGGACTGCTGGAAAACAGGTGCCCACTGAGTCCAAGTTTGATGATGCACCTCTGGAAATGACCATGTAAAAGGTGTTGGAGATGCAACAATAGGTAGCGAAAAATCTGGTAGAGTTGCAAGAGGCAGTCAGCAGACTAGAGCGAAGGATGGAGGAGCCCATCAGCATTCGATTTGATGCTGTGGCTCCGACATGTGGGTGTCTTAAGGTCTCTATGAAAGGTTGGTGATCACCTTGGAGGCCTTGTCCAGCAGATCCTGCCGGAATTGCACTCGAACCTGCACTCCTTTGCTATAGGCATTGGTCGGATCCATCAGTGGCTAGGCGAGAGGTGGCAGGGCATCTTGACCTCACTCCAGGTGCTCCTTCTCCTCAAGGAGTCAGGCAGGGACCCTCGGGCACCCACAGGGTAGAGGACCAGCAGCTGAACACCCTGGGACCATCCACCCAAGTGACTTCAAGAAAGTCCAGCTGATCCCAATCCCCTCTGCCTGTGACCCGATCGCCTCCAGCCATACAGGCTGAGGAGGATGCAACAGCCATATAGTGGGACACCCAAAGCAGGCTGGGACCCTTCAGATCTTGGCCCTCTAGAAGTCGGCTGCCAAAGTCATCAAAGACAACAGGGCATAGCCGTCAGCAGACTGTATCCACCTCTGTTCTGGATGTTAGGGCTGCACCTAAATGTAGTGGTAGGATCAGAAAAATTAAGAAGCTTTGAAATCACTTCTGGGTCAGTGGTGTTCAATTACTGTAAATACCATGCACCTTTGTAAATACATTTGCTGTTAGTAGGAATGGTGTATTCATTTGAAAGTGTTGTGCATGTGCATCCATGAGGAGGACCTTCCAGCTCACCAATGCGTAAAATGACACAGGATGACGTAGGGGGAACTCCCGATGTTATCCTGCCTCATTTCCATTTTCAGGCCAGCGGGGGCTGTGCGCCCACTGACCTGTCAACAGCCTATTGAGTTCTTTTAAAAAGTAATTAACCTCATTAATGGACCTGCCCATCCAACCTGGCGGGCTTCAGAAAAAGCATGAAACTTCTCATCCACAGGTGGGATGAGGCTTCATGAGGGTTTTAAAATATTTAATAAAGATTTCAATAAAACTGATGGATATGTCCCAACTCATGTGACAGTGTCACATGTGGGGACGTGTCGGGGAAATCTTGCTATCATTTGTTTAACATTTTTAAATCTGGAGCCGATCTCCCTGAGGCAGCACTTAGCCTCAGGGAGATCAGTGCACACTCTCAGCTGAGGGAACCCCCCCCCTCACCTGCCCGCACAGACAGTGCATAACGCATTCTTGGTGGATGTCACGCTGGGTGGGCCTTAATTGGCCCGCCCATGTAAAATGGCGGCATGGCCCTGATCAGGCTGCGCCTGCCCGTGCCCACTCCTGCACTTTCCCCCAATGAAGGGAAAATTTTTCCCCATGTGTGCTCTTATTGAGAGGGTGAGCCATACTCCCACTCAGTGATCACCTACCTTTGTGAGCCTCACATTTATGTGACATGTAGCTGACTCGTGACAGTCTCTCTACCCTTGCTTTAGGTCAGGGTGACGTGTGACACTCTTACTGAATCATCTGCAAAATGCATTAGCATCCGTTTTCCTTTCTAGACAGCATGGGGTTAGGCATCCTCACTAGCCTTGGAGAGGTGGCTGTAATTGTCTCTCAAAATGAGAAAGCTGCCTTCATTGTTAATACTAAGGCACAAGACCTGCAGCCATGATGCTTTCTCCAACCATGCGCCCATCTCAGTTTCCACAAAGAAACTTCTCATAAAGGCAGCCACCACTGCATCAAGTCTCTTGACACAGCGTCTGCTTTGTGGTGGCGACTATCGCTTCCCAGAGTGCATTGATGGAGGGGTAGCCGCTGATCTTTCCAATGAATAGGGCTGAGTGAATCATGAAGTTTGAAGTTGCAAGGCCAAAAGCTGGGATTGCTCTCGCTGTCACTGGCTGTAAAGGCTTTTCAGTCCACAGGTATGGCAGTAAAGGACGGAAGGAATGTGGATATGTCCTGTTGCCTGCACCTTAAACATCCCGGAATTGTGTGTCCTTCAGTGTATCATGAGCATATCTTCCACGTCATGCTGGTTAAATGGCATTCTCACGTGGAAACAGACTCACATCTCCCAATTTAGGTTCCCACCTATCCTGCTCTTCATCATCTGAGGAGCTCTCAGCTTCCCCCATGTTTCCCCTAGCCCATGTCTTCCTTTGAAGTGCCAGGTTGTGAAGGGCGCAACAGACCATGATGATGCAGGACACCATCTCTGGACAATACTGCAGAGACCCGCCTGAGCAGATCAAGCATTGGAAGTGCATCTTCAGAATGCCAATGCCGCTCAATGCTGGGTCATGTTGCCTCATGCTCCACACTGCATCTCTCCTTCAAGTGACTCAGAGGATGATGCACTGCTGTCATGAACCATCATTTGATTGGATACCCTTTATCGCCAAGCAGCCAGCCCTGTATTTGTTGAGGTTCTTTGAATGTGTGACCCCTGGGAGAGTTTCAGGATGTGTGAGTCATGACAACTCCCAGGATACCTGGCACAGATGTGCATGTTGTGCTTCTGATGATTGCACAGCAGTTGAATGTTGATGGAGTGTTGATGGACCGTGTCCTTTTAATGAACATCAGGGGCTGTTGCCATGGTGTTCTCAAGGCCATATGTGTGCAATCAATTGCACCCTGTACTTTAGGGAATCCTGAAATCGCTGCAAACCTCAGAAATCTAGCAGCCTGGCTAGCTTCATCAAGTGTGAAGCTTAGATAATGATAAGCCTTACTGTAGAGGGCATCTGTCAACTCTTTGGTACATTATGTGTTGAGGACTGTGAGATGCCGCATAGGTCCCCTGTGGATCCCAAATTTTGAGTGCGATGGTGACCTTCAGGGGCACTGGCAGGATATGTCCTCCCAGTTCATTGGGCATTAGATCCTCCCACAGAATGTGGCAAATGTGACCTACCATCTCTCTTGACAAGTGCAGACAGGTGCACCATTGTCTGTCACTCATCTCCAGATGGGGAGAGTCTACTTTGGTAGTCCTGTGGTCATGCGAGTCGCCTCCTTGGGATGGGTGAAACCTTCTCATCCTCTGGTCATTGCTGGGCCTCCCTGGACCATGGACCTCAAAGCTGGGCTAGGCAGCACCAGCCTTTCTCCTCCTTCTCAGTCAGATCAGTGCCGTCAATAAGGCAGCATTGAGCATAGGCTGTACTATTTGATACTTTTTCTCCCTGGGGAAGAGATTAATGAACCCTGGGCAGAAATAGTAGACCTCCCACTCAAACACAGAAAGACAATATCATGCCCCAGAGCTGTGTCTGTGCTGATAGCTTTTCGCTGATACAGCCTTGCAGCTGAGGTGCTTACTCATATATCTAGGTGCCAACCCTAACACTCTCTTGATATCACACTGAAATTTCAACTTAGATATTGTTCTAAAATTGAATTATATGGAATATTAATTTGAGAATTGCTAAAAAATAGAGACATGTCAAAACTTTTTGTCTTGCAATCATCAGGACAAGTAAGAATCCCAACAATGCTAGCAGTTAACTGTCAGTCATCATCAACTGGTGCATTCACCTTGGCAACATCTCTACCAATCAGCGTTCAGTTGCCAACCAATCAGCACTCTCATCTCATACAGTATAAATTATTTTCCCTTTATATTGGTATTCTTGCAAAGTGTTCTGATGAGATCAAGATGAAAAGCTTCAACATGTCGCTTTTTCAGCAATACTCAAGTTCTGTACAACCAAATGACTATTTGAATATTAATTTGCAAAGTCATGGGCTGGATATATATTACTTTATAATGTCATCGGCTGAACATATATATATTGAACTTTTTGAAAAGCACATTCATGTTAAGCAAATGACACTGGCCTACAGCAGCTATAATATGCAATTTGTGAAGGCCATAAGCTGCTTTATGGAGACACAAGCTATAGGCTCTGAGACAGTGGCTAAGATAAATCCAGACTGAAACCAGAGAGGTCACGTGATCCAGTTCTTGAGTGTAAAATACCCAAGATTTGAACAAAAGGTTACTGAGACTGACACATAGATAGAATGGGCAGCAGCCATACCCCACTCCATCTTCTACTGAAACCTCGCTCATCAAAACTGAGCAGGTTATGATTTCAAAACCCACCAGAAGACCTCATTGCTGCAAACTGAGAATTCTTAAAGGAGGATTCCAAATCAATACCACTGCCTCCAAGAAAAAAGAGAATCAGCCAGCCATGACTGCAGAGCGACGGCTCCAGTGAGAAACCCCAGTACCAGCAGATATTGTGGAAAGTGACCCTTCTGTTGTAAACAAACATCCAGACAATCCATGAATAATTTTTTTCTGACTTTAATTTTTACTTGGCTAAGTTTTAAGATCTGATATTCTGTAAAGTTTCATCTTTTTGTGTATGCTTGGGGGTGTTGCATGGGTGTGCATTTTTGCATTAGTGGGAAGTTGGATATATTCATGCACTTAAATATTTTTGTTAATATTTTCTGCATCCTTAGCTGAGTGAGCTTTAACAATAAAACTAACCCTTTACTTGTTAATTTAAGGAACATGGCTGGCTTATTTCCTGCGCTGAGCTATACACAGTTATGTATATATATTGAATCGGCACTGTCATCTTCCTTTTAAATTCAAACTGTTTTAACCAACTCCGGGATGGGTCAAAGAGAGGAGTCAGTTCACCCTTCCTAACTCTGTCGTAACAATATGGAATAGGATTTGAACACACAACCTCCTGATTCAGGCAGAAGAGGCCCATTACTGAGATGACACTTTGGCAATCTAATCTTCCCAAAATCGCTTGACTAAAATCTTCTAACTCAGTTCCACCTCTGGTTTCAAATAGTACCTGTTGCTGCAATATTTTTAAAAAATGACATAAATATTCAGCACAATAGTCAAATGAAATTTAGTGCATTTATTAAGTTCCTTGTGTGATATCTGACTGTATTTTGGGAAGTTGCCTCCAAGTGCAGGTGTTTGCATGTGATGTCTCATACTTAAATCTACAACTTCAAATGAACCCTTGTCTTGAAGGAGTAAATGACGCTAACAGTTCACTGACAGTCTGCTGGGACACTGGTGGCTAGATCGCAACATGGTGTGCCTTGGTAGAGTTTTATATACTGCATCAGCCATACCTGTTGTTGTGATTGCTCATATCTGCCACTGGTACTGTCATTTGCACAGGGGATGCTTGACTGCATAGAAATACTATTGGTCTGAGATTCAGCCAGTTTCCAAGCAAGTTGAAGCTGGCGAAGCAATTGCCTTAAAGAGTTGAGCCCAAGCCATCAAAGCAGCAGTGTGAATATTTGTGATAGAGGATCCCACTATGCTTATGACTTACTCTACTGAGGCTTTTGTTGCAGAATTCACAGGGATTCATGCAGCACTGCAAAGATCCAAGTCCTTCACATTTCTCTTTCTGCTGTCTGAAAGATTACATTGCTCAGGAAAATTGCCCAGTGATCAGCCATTCTGAACTCCCTTGCATGATTTCAGAGGTCTAAATACTTGATTACTGCACTTAATAATAATCAGTTATAGGGATTATTTGACTTCATTGGATGGTTAGCTATATGGACATTAATGCACACATTTTAGTGCACCTCACATAGCACTGTTCACAGGCATTATCAAACAACATCAACATATCTGTCACTGAATTACAGCAAATATAATGATGACAAAAGATGAAGCTGAACCATTCGCAACAATCGTCAGCCAAAAGTGCCGAACAGGTGATCCATCCCGACCTTTTGCAGAAGTCCCCAGCATCACAGACGCCAATCTTCAGCCAAATCGAATCATTCCACGTGATATCAAGAAATGGCTGAAGGCACTGGATACTGCAAAGGCTATGGGCCCTGACAATATTCCAGCAATAGTACTGAAGACTTATGCTCCAGAACTTGCTGCACCCCTCACCAGGCTGTTCCAGTACAACTAAAACATTAGCAGCTACCTGGCTATGTGGAAAATTGCCCAGGTATGTCCTGTACACAAATCCAACTCAGCCAACCACCGCCCTATCAGGTTACTCTCCATCTTCAGTAAAGTGGTGGAAGTGGTCATCAACAGTCCTATCAAGTAGCAGTTGCTTAGCAATAATCTGCTCACTGATGCCCAGTTTGGGTTCTGCCAGGGCCGCTCAGCTCCTGAGCTCATTACAGCACTTGGTTCAAACAAGGACAAAAGAGCTGAACTCCTGAGGTGAGGTGAGAGTGACTGCCCTGACATCAAGGCAGTATTTGACTGAGTGAAGCATCAAGGAGCCCTAGCAAAACTGGAGTCAATGGGAATCAGGGGGAAAATTCTCCATTGGTTGGAGTCATACCTAGCACAAAGGAAGGTAGTTGTGGTTGTTCGAGGTCAATAATCTCAGTCCCAGGACATCACTGCAGGAGTTCCTCAGGGTAGTGCCCTAGGCCCAAATATCTTCAGCTGCTTCATCAATGACCTTTATTCCATCATAAGGTCAGAAGTGGGGATGTTCGCTGATGATTGCACAATATTCAGCACCTTTCGTGACTCCTTGAATACTGAAGCAGTCCATGTCCAAATGCGGCAAAACCGGGACAATATCCAGGCTTGGGCTGACAAGTGGCAACTAACATCCACGCCACACAGGTGCCAGGCAATGACCATCTCCAACAAGAGAGAATTTAACTATCGCCCCTTGATGTTCAATGGCATTACCATTGCTGAATCCCTCACTATCAACATCCTGGGAGCTACCATCGGCCGGAAACTGAACTGGACTAGTCATATAAATACTGTGGCTACAAGATCAGGTCAGAAGCTAGGAATCCTGCAGTGAATAACACACCTCCTGACTCCCCAAAGCCTGTCCACCATCTACAAGGCACAAGTCAGGAGTGTGATGGAAAACTCCCCACTTGCCTGGATGAGTGCAGCTCCAACAGCACCCAAAAAGCTTGACACTATTCAGGACAAAGCAGCCTACTTGATTGGCACCACATCCACAAACATTCACTCCCTCTATCACCAATGCACAGTAGCAGCAGTGTGTACCATCTACAAGATGCACTGCAAGAATTCACCAAGGCTCCTTAGACAGTACTTTCCAAATCCACGACTATTACCATCGAGAAGGACAAGAGCAGCAGGTACATGGGAACAGCAACACCTGGAAGTTCCCCTCCAAGCCACTCACCATCCTGACTTGGAAATATATCGCTATTTCTTCACTGCCTCTGCATCAAAATCATGGAATGCCCTCCCTAACAGCACTGTGGGTGTATCTACACCACAAGAACTTCAGCAGTTCAAGAAGGCAGCTCACCATCATCTTCTCAAGGGCAATGAGGGATGGGTGATAAATGCTGGCCGCCGAGGATGCCCACATCCCACGAATGATTAAAAAAAAACTGATAAGAGAAACAAATGTTATTTGCCATTTTTCCAGGATCTCCATGGTGAACGAGTGAGAGAACCTATGTGAAAATTCACATTGTCTGTTTTGCACATGTTCCAAATATCCTGTGCTAATCATTTTGAACATAAACAGAAAAAATACACAGTTTGAAAAGAATAGCTACAATATTTTATTTCTCAAACCGAAAGTGAAAGGGAGAACTTCAAATACAGACTTTGAATATGAGAGCTCATTAATTCCTCAGGTCCCGACCACTGGTTAGAGAATAATAGTTTACAATGGTGACTTCTAGCACTGCTCCTGTCAGAGTTTGGATGAGCAGTCAGAGAGCAACTCACACACATGGGACACATTTACTGAGGATTTCCACTTCTGTTCTAGCCAACCCACAGTTTGCTTCCTACTTACTTCAGTTGTTGAAATAATTTGCACAGCTTGTGATCGTGCCAGAGGAATACAATAGAATAATCAGCAATATAAATTCTTAACTATACACTATTTTAGTGTTTCAAAATAACAAACTGTTTGCAATATTGGGATGCTTCCCACAATCTTTTACCGTGAACCCTTAATGATTGTAAGCCTGAGCTCTTCTTTGCTCCATGGAGTCCCATTAAACAGCTATGAAATGGAAACACATGATTAAAGGAGAAGAACAGAGCACAATTAAAAGGGAGAAAAATATTCTAGCAGTTATATGTATCATGCCTCTCAGTCTCAAGTTCTGAATAAAAAGTAAAAGTTAAGAAGACTTTTTTCCCCATTGGGAGGCAAATTGTTCTAAATTTATTTTCTTTTTTCAAGTCTTCTAACTGCTATGGGTTTCACGTTCGCCCTTGACTTGCATACCAAATAATTTTGTCACACAACTGATAGCTATGCACCTATAAGAGCCTGCAAATCCATCTCAAAAAGCTAACTCAATTGCTAGTGCAACATTGCACATAGAGGCCATCACCAGCATTGTAGGAGACAGCCTTGCTGGGTAGCTCCAACACAAATGTAGATATCCCTGGATGGTATCTGCGTGAATCTTTAGGTTAGTTTCTCCCATAGAAAGACAAGAGAATTTATTTTTAAAAACAGAGAGCTTTTTAAATTCACTATGTATTGGTCTATGTAAAATTAATGTAAACAAGACATAATGTAGGAATGTTATGGTTTGAAGCAGGGTGGGGCTTTGCTTCTGTCACATATGCTATTGAAACACTTTCTGGATATTGCTCCAGTGCATCCGTCAGTATAATCATTTGGTTATAAATTTCAGTGAAAATATTGAGAAACAAGCTAAACAGCAACAGCACTGACTGGGGAAAGAAAAAAAAGTCTTTTGTTACTGTAGTTTAGTAACTCAGGACAATAATGATACAATTATGAATTGTTACAATGATATGTGCAATTATTGCTTCCAGGAATTGAGACTAAATGCAGAGACACAGCCAAACACACCTTAGTATCTTATGGAATGACTTACATGTTATATGTCCTAAAACTCATCAAGAACTCCTTGTTCCTATGGAAACAAACACTGATATTGACCATGTTCGTATTCACAGTGAATTTTACAGTACATGGCTCAAGTTGTTTCAGTAATATTAAGTATGGAAAGTCAAAGAATGATTAGTAAATTCTGAAATAAATAAATATGAATTACATTTGGCCCACTTTCATTTCATTGCAATATTTTCTCAGCTGCCCGTTTTGCATCTGATGGTTATCACTTTCTGAACTCAAACTGTAAAGTACACAATTGAGAGTGGGTGAGGTGTTACTCTGCGTGGAATTTTCGATTCTGGGACAAAGCCCTGTGGCGATGGCGGAAACGGGAATGTTTCCTACCGCGGAGGCCGGTGGGAATTCGCACTGAATTGTGCGATGCTGGCCTAATTAATTATGCAGTCGTGGGTTTCCTGACATTCTGGGCTGCAGGGTGGGCTTGATGGCGCATGCCCTGCCATCATTTCTGGGTGCCATATTTAAAAGGTGCCTGGACATCAAGACATCAACTTACCTACCATTGAAGGAGGAGATGGCCCACGAATCACAGGGAGCTCTGGCATCCAGATTCAATGACGCATCCCTAGAAGTGCTGCTCAACGCTTTGGAGGCCAGGAGGGGCATCATCTAGCCAGAGGATACAAGGAGACCAAGCTGTCAAACCAACCCTGCAGGGGGTTGGGCAGAGGTTGGGGGTGGGGGGGGTGGGGGAGTCTCCAGGGATGTTGGTGCCCAGGGCCTCCACCAGAGGACTGCCCTGCAATGCCGGAAATGGATGAATGACCTCATGCTGCCGACAGGGTAAATAAACCCTCAACTGCTCACACTTACCTCACTGAATGGTAGAGGGGATTAAGGGCCTCAGAGGCAAGGGCACCATCCATGCAGCCCATGCATAAAAGAGCTACTCAATATGATGAGGTGATGTCTCATAGCCCCACTGCTGTCCATCTAGTCTGCAGGTCAAGAGGCCATTGTGGGTCCCTGACCCATCGACACTGAGAGCTTAGATCTGACTGGGAGATGTGGGGGGAAGGGGTTAGGCATTGAGGGATCCAACAAGCACCTCTAATGACATGCCTCTGTCGGCCTTATCCTCCTATCTGCATGGGCTCGCCGCTCTGTAGGGTGTTGCCCCAGAACCATCGTGGACAACCTGCAGTGCACCAATCGGATGGCACACAATCCAGTGGGTTGTTTGTAAGACTGGAAGCATGAGAAAGATACATGAAACCACATTGCTCTCAACTCCACCTCTCTCTCCTTGCACAGGAAAAGTTGAGGCACACAGGAGAGAAGAGAGAAAGAGAAGATGGCAGGGATCCTCAAGAAAGTGGGTGAGGGTTGGGGGGGGGGTGCATGGTGAGTAACCTCAAGAACCGCACTAAGTTCAAGGAGCAAGCAGCCCAGCTGAATGGGGAGGAACCAGGCTGAACCTGCAAAGTTGGAGAGGTCAGTGGGCGGCCTCATCCAGTAAGGACCATGCATAATGTAGTCACATTGAAACCTAAGGGTCATGAGTTCCTCCAGAGATAAAAACAAAAAACTGCGGATGCTGGAAATCCAAAACAAAAACAGAAATACCTGGAAAAACTCAGCAGGTCTAGCAGCATCGGCGGAGAAGAACAAAGTTGACATTTCGAGTCCTCATGACCCTTCAACAGAACTAAGTAAAAATAGGAGAGGGGTGAAATCCTCACCCCTCTCCTATTTTTACTTAGTTCTGTGGAAGGGTCATGAGGACCCGAAACATCAACTTTGTTCTTCTCCACCGATGCTGCTAGACCTGCTGAGTTTTTCCAGGTATTTCTGTTTTTGTCATGAGTTCCTCCATATAGGAGGCAGGACATGCAGTCACTCACTCTTTCCTCTCTCACTTACAGATGTCAGCAGGAAGAGGGCAAGGTAACAAGAGGAGGCCCTGTGCAGCAGATCCTCCAGCCCACAGAGGACCGAGATTATTGGGGAGAAGGAAGCAAGTTCACCTGTAGAGGTGTCACAGCAGTCACATGCACCCTCTGCCAGCACAGAGACACACACCTCGTTAAGTACTGGATGTAGTTCAGGCCGAGACTTACAATCTGGTGGTCACCACGTGGAACATATCCACGGCAGGAGGAGGCAGGGTCAGCCAAGCTCACCGGCACTCGGAGGACTACTGGGGAAGGGACACCTGCAACGTTCAAGTTGGACAACGAGACTCTGAGTTGGGTCCTGCACAAGATGCTGGGGAAGCTGCGAGTGGCGGGCGATTACCAGGTAGGGATGTCAGAGGCCCTCAACAGAGTGACACATGAGACAGAGGAGTCTGTCCGCCTGCTCGCTGATGAAGTGGTGCTGACATGTGCACGAATTGAGGTCCCAAAGGGGAGGGTGGTGGATGCCAAGTCCAGCAGAATGTGTAGTTTCTGCCGAAGATGTGTGCAGACTTGCACTCCATCGCTGTAGCCATAGGTCAGCTTTTACAGTGGCTACGCAATAGGGAGTACAGATCACCTTGACCTTCCTCCAGCTGCCTCTTCTCCTCAAGGAGTCAGGCAGGGGCACATGGGCAGCCAAAGGAAGGAGGAGTAGTTGTTGGACACGCCTGGGACCTCCACTCAGGATTCTCTAAGGCTGTCTAGCCCTTTGAAATCCCCCTTGCCTGATGCCCCTTCAGCTTCATCCTCTGTGACTGCAAGGGGAGCAGCTGCCCCACAGAATAACAGCCAAAGTAAGCTGGGGCCCTCCAGCCCTCGGGTCTCCAGAGGGCAGCCGCCAAATTCATCCAAGGCAACAGGGCCGATGGGTCAACATGCTGCCTCCAACCCTGCTGCAGATGGCAGGGAGCACCTGGAAGATGTGGTAGAGAATGCATGATTAAGAAGTTTTGATTTAAATGTGGTTGCATGGCTGCACTATGATTGTTAATGTTATGATACTTTTGTAAATAGAGTACACTTGCACTTTAATGAGGTCTGATGTGGTTTATGTGCAATTTGTAGCCCTTAAGCCAAGGCTGGGTCTATGTCCCCTGGAATCATGCACAGAATCATAGAGGTCTACAGCACAGAAAAAGGCCCTTCGGCCCATCGAGTCTACACTGGTCAAACAAGTGCATAACTTTTCTAATCCCGTTTTCCAGCACTAGGCCCATAGTCTTGTATGCCATGGCATCGCAAGTGCACATTCAAATACATCTTATATGTTACCAGGGTTTTTGCATCTACCACCCTTTCAGACAGTAAGTTCCAGATTCCAATCACCCTCTGGGTGAAAAAGTTCTTCCTCACATCCCCTCCAAACCTCCTGCCCCTTACATTAAATCTATGCCCCCTGGTTATTGATCCCTCCACCAAGGGGAAAAGTTCCTTCTTGTCTACCCTATCTATGCCTCTCATAATTTTATACACCTCAATCATGCCCCCCCTCAATCTCCTCTGCTCCAAGGAAAATAACCCCAGTCCAGTCAATCTCTCCTCATTACTAAAACTCTCCAGCCCAGGCAACACCCCGGTAAATCTCCTCTGCACTCTCTCTAGTGCAATCACATCTTTCCTATAGTGTGGATTCCAGAACTGCACACAGTACTCTAGCTGTGGCCTAACCAGCGTTTTATACAGTTCCAGCATAACCTCCCTACTCTTATATTCTATGCCTCGGCTAATAAAGGCAAGTATCCCATATTCTTTCTTAACCACCTTATCTACCTGTCCTGCTACCTTAAAGGACTGGTAGACATGCACACCAAGGTCCTTCTGATCCTCAGTACTTCCCAGGGTCCTACCATTCATCATGTATTCCTGTGCCTTGTTTATCCTGCCCAAGTGCATCATCTCACACTTATCCGGATTAAATTCCATTTGCCACTGATCAGCCCATCTGACCAGCCCATCTATATCCTCCTGTAATCTAAAGCTATCCTCCTCACTACTTACCACCCCGCCAATTTTCATGTCATCCACGAACTTGCTGATCAACCCTCCTACATACAAGTCTAAATTGTTTAAATATACCACAAACAGCAAGGGACCCAATACCGATCCCTGTGGAACCCCACTGGACACAGGCATCCAGTCACAAAAACACATCTTGACCACCACCCTCCACATCCTTCCACTCAGTTAGTTCTGGATCCAATTTGCCAAATTGCCTTGGATCCCATGGGCTTTTACCTTCATTATCAGTCTCCCATGCGGGACCTTATCAAAAGCCTTGCTGAAGCCCAAGTAGACTACATTAAATGCATTGCCCTCATCTACACACCTGGTCACCTCTTCGAAAAATTCAATCAAAAAGGACGTCTCCTTAACAAAACCATGCTGACTGTCCTTGATTACTCCCTGCCCCTCCCAAGCTTAGATTAATTCTGTCCCTCAGAATTGCTTCCAATAGTTTCCCCACCACTGAGGTTAGACTGACTGGCCTGTAGTTCCCTGATTTATCCCTTCCTCCCTTCTTGAATAACGATACCACATTGGCTGTCCTCTGGCACCTCTCCTGTGATCAGAGAGGTATTGAAAATTATTGCCAGCACCCCTGCTATCTCCTCCCCTGCCTCACTTAACAGCCTGGGATACATTTCATCTGGGCCTGGAGATTTATCTAATTTTAAGCCTGCCAGACCACTTAGAATCTCCTCCCCTTCAATGTTAATTTCTTTAATTATATCACAGTCCTTCTGTCTGATTCCTATACCCATGTTGTCCCTCTCATTTGTGAACGCCGATGCAAAGTATTAATTTAGAACCCTACCTATGTCCTCAGGCTCCACACACAAATTACTACTATTGTCCTGAATGAGACCTACTTTCCCTATTTATCCTCTTACTCTTAACGTACTTGTAAAATAACTTTGGATTTTCCTTTATTTTACCTGCCAATGTTTTTTCATGCCCCCTTTTTGCTCTCCTAATTTCCTTTATAAGATCCCCCCTATGCATTCTATACTCCTCTCGGGCTTCCGCTGTTTTGAGCCCTCGGTATCTGCTATAAGCCTCCCTTTTTCTCTTTATCCAATCCTGTATATCCCTCGACATCCAGGGTTCCCTGGATTTGTTGGTCCCATCCTTTGTCTTTACTGGAATATGTTGGCCCTGTATGGTCCCTATTTCCTTCTTGAATGAGTCCCACTGCTCTGATGCATATTTACCTAAAAGTAGCCACTCCCAGTCCACTCTGGCCAAATCATATCTTATCTTATTAAAATCGGCCTTCCCCCAAATTAGTACTCTGATTTCTGGCCCATCTTTGTCCTTTTTCATAACAATCTTGAATCTAATGGAATTATGATCACTATCTGCAAAATGCTTCCACATTGAGACCTCTACCATTTGCCTGGCTTCATTTCCTAAAATTAAGTTCAGGACCTCCCCCTCTCTTGTAGGACCTTCTACGTATTGGCTTAAAAATCTCTCCTGGATGCACCTTAAGAGTTCGGTTCCCTCTAAATCTTTCACACTGTGACTAACCAGTTAATGTTGGGGAAGTTGAAATCCCCCACTACTACCCTTTTATTTTTACACTTCTCTGAAATTTACCTACATATCTGCTCTTCTATTTCTCTCTGGCTGTTTGGGGGCCTATAGTACACTCCCAGCAATGTGATTGCTCCTTTTTTGTTTTTTGGTTCTACCCATATGGCTTTATTTGAGGAGCCTTCTAAGCTGTCATCCCTCCTTACTGCTGTAATTGATTCCTTGATCAATATTGCGATACCCCCTCCACTTTTACCTCCTTCCCTGTCTCACCTGAAGACCCTATATCCTGGAATATTGAGCTGCCAAACCTGTCCCTCTCTCAACCATGTCTCTGTGACAACAATGACATCATACTTCCGTGTGTTAATTTGTGCCTTCAGCTCATCTGCCTTATTCGTCAGACTCCTTGCATTAAAATAAATGCCATCCAACCTTGCCAAGCTCCCTTGTGCCTTAACTGACCTATAATTTCTATGCCTTCCAGACTCACTTGCTCTCTCTTCTAATTTTGGCTGTGCATCTCCCCCTGCTGAAGCTCCTCTCAGGATCCCATCCACCTGCCAAGTTAGTTTAAACCCTCCCCAACAGCACTAGCAAACCTCCCTGCAAGGATGTTGGTCCCATTCCGGTTCAGGTGCAACCCGTCCGCCTTGTACAAGTCCCGCCGCCCGCAGAAACAGTCCCAATGTCCCAGAAATCTAAAGCCCTCCCCACTGCACCACATCTCTAACAACGCATTCATCTGGAATCCAGAGATTACTACTTTTGAGATCCTATTTTTTAATCTGCTTCCTAGCTCCCTAAATTCTGCTTGCAGGACCTCATCCCTCTTTCCACCTATGTTGTTGGTATCAATATGTACCATGATCTCTGTCTGTTTGCCCTCCCCCATTAGAATGCCCTAAAGCCGAACAGTGATATCCTTGACCCTGGCAGCAGGCAGCAGGCCACATAGCATCCTGGAGTCATGTCTACTGCCGCAGAAATGCCTGTCTGTTCCCCTTACTATCAAGCCTGCTACTACTATTGCTGTTCCCCTCTATTTCCTCCTGCACTGTGCAACTGAGCCACTCACAGTGCCATAAGCTTGGCTGCACTCCCCAGAGGGACCGTCACTCTCACCGTTTTCCAACACAGAAAAACGGATCTCGAGTGAGATGCACCCTGGGGATTTCCTGACTGCCTGCCTGACACCTGACTGATGGTCACCCGTTCCCTCTCTGTCTGCACTTCCATAAGCTGTGGGGTGACCACGTCTAAAAACGTGCTATCCATGAAACTCTCAGCCTCGCGGATGCACCTCAGCGCCTCCAGCTGCTGCTCAAGCTCTGAAACTCGGAGCTCAAGTAGCTGCAGCTGGTAGCACTTCCTGCACACGTGGTCAGTCAGAATGCAAGGATCATATAGGCCTTCCCACATGTTGCAGGCTGTACATAACATGGGACTGAGCTGCCCTGCCATGCCTTTAGTCGGAAAAAACCCTTACTTTAAGTTAAATACAGTAAAAAAAAGTTAACTTATTTATGTATTTTAAATAAAAACTAGAACTCTTACCTTTCCTTAGATTAATCTATTTTAAATTGGACAAAAATGGAAAGAAACCTGGAGAAAAACATGTACTTTATCTAAATGGCTATAAATTGAGAGAGGGGAATGTGCAATAAGACCTGGGTGTCCTCGTGCACCAGTCGCTGAAGGTAAGCATGCAGGTGCAGCAGGTGGTAAAGAAGGCAAATGGTATGTTGGTCTTCATAGCCAGAATATTCAAGTACAGGAGCAGGGATGTCTTGCTGCAATTATACAGGGCCTTGGTGAGACCACACCTGGAATATTGTGTGCAGTTTTGGTCTCCTTATCTGAGGAAGGGTGTTCTTGCTATGGAGGGAGTGCAGCGAAGATTTACCCAACTGATTCCTGGGATGGCGGGACTGACATATGAGGAGAGATTGGGTCAGTTAGGATTATATTTGCTGGAGTTCAGAAGAATGAGGGGGAATCTCATAGAAACCTATAAAATTCCAACAGGACTAGACAGGGTAGATGCAGGAAGGATGTTCCCAATGGTGGGGGACTCCAGAACCAGAGGTCACCATCTGAGGATGTGGGGTAGACCATTATGGACTGAGATGAGGAGATATTTCTTCACCCAGAGAGTGGTGAGCCTGTAGAGTTCGCTACCAAAGAAAGTAGTTGAGGCCAAAACAATGTATGTTTTCAAGAAGGAGTTAGATATAACTCTTGGGGTGAAAGGGATCAAAGAATATGGAAAGAAAGCGGGAGCAGGCTATTGAGTTGGATGATCAGCCATGATCATAATGAATGGCGGAGCAGGCTCGAAGGGCCAAATTTCCTATGTTTCTATTACTCACCAATCAGCACTCAACTTTGTGCTGATGTCACTTTTGAAGCTTCCCCTGGTTCTGATCTCTCCACCGCTCTCTCGGGCTGTCTTGTGATGTCACTTTTGTTATTTTCAACAAGAACTGACTGCAGAACACTTTTCCCAGATTGCTTCCATGTGCAGGGAGGCAAAGGAGACCCTTATCAGCCATGTACAAGAAGTCTCCATCACAGACTGAGCCTTTGCCCTTTACACGCTGAACTGTTCCAAAGCCCTACCATTGTAAGTACTACATGCTGGGGTTCCCCTTCAGCTGTCCAGTTGAGCTGACCTGCATCTCTGACCACACCTGCTGACTCAACTCCCATGCAACATCTGGAGATCTCAACCATAAGACTTTTCATCATTACGAGCGACCATGGTTCATGTAGTTGTATGATGTGCCTGCGTGCCATTGTAATGTAAAGGTGCTCGTCAGAACAAGGGTTAATGTGGGACTGGAGAATAGCACAACCTACGATACGATGTATGGAGTCACATGGTAATAGACTGAGAAAATAGTCTAGAGAGAACACTCTGGAACCAGCCTGCTTGGAGGAAACAGGACCATGCATGACAGTAACCTGGGATCTGTAAGTTGTTGAAAGTTAACATTGAGACCTCTAAAGATCCCATATTACAACATGGTTGGCAGCAATGGCTACTTCTACAAGATATCATATCAGAGATAGTACCATAATCCAACATGGTGATAGGCAATGGTATGAAAGGTGGCAGCTAAATGCATGAACACCAGAACAGCATCCCATGGTATGAAAAATTACAAAGTAACTGAGACATGCGCACCTAAGAAGAGAACTTGAAGAAAAAATTGAAGAAACCTCACCTCAGACTTGGAAGTGAGGAATCCACCAAAGTGAGTGGAAATCCATTACAGAAAATTGCAAGAACCAGAGTACACAACTCTCGAGATGGTGAGCAAAAATACAAAAAAGTAGCTGTACTGACATTTTAGAATAGATGATGATCCAAGGGCTCAACATCCAGAGGGCAGCTGAAAGAAAACTGCAAGAAAATGCAAAGTTTAAAAAAAGACAAACCTGTAAAATTGCTGGCTGAGTCAAAAGTTTAAGCAGAACCTACAGAGGTTAAAAAAAGAGACCTGCCAATTTAAGAACAAATTGCTGTTGCCTTAAGGTAAAAGAAAAGGACCTCAGTCAGACCATGAGCCCAACAAAACACCAAACAAGATGATCTTCCAAAAAAAAGGAATGAAGTGAAGAGAAAAGCAATACTTTTACCATAAAAATTTAGAAGTTGAAAAACAAAAGCAGCCACAATTGTTGTAGACCCTGCCAAAACTTGAAAAATCATGGAAAACTTGCAGCACAGAAAGCCAACAGCTGCAGAGACAGCGTGAGTAAAAAAATGATTACTGCACACACTATCTTAAAGGGGTGATGAAATTTAAAGTTATAGTTACAAGAAAAAACAAATAGCCTTGGACAGAAAATTAGAAGAGCCAGATGTATTCATGCTATGGAAAGGCTAAATCAGACCAGACAGTGGGATCTTGGAGAAGGCAATTTTTAGTTTACAGAAGAACTACAAGATGAAATAAGGAATCAGAAAAAGTACAAGTTGACAAGTTTTTATTCATCCTTGTTTCATTTGCTGGTGAAATAATCCACACCTAATGTATTGCTCCATTTTCAACAATAATTAGTGAAATATTAAAATGCTTGAGAGTTATTTTAAACTCCCAATAAAGTGCCGAGGACAACAACAGACCCCAGAGAGAGAGCAACTCCCAATAAAGTGCTGAGGACAACAAAAGACCTCAGGGCAAGGGCAACAAATGACTCCAGAGTGAGGGCGACAGACAACCCCAGAGAGAGGGAGCCAAAACATTCCAGAATGAGGGCAACAGGTGGCAGTGTGGAGTGAGCAAATGGCTGTGAATGACAGAAAGCTATCTGAGGTAACTCAAAAGAAGCAAAGCATGTAAAAAGTAAATAAAGCTGTTCTACAGGAAAATTATCATATCAGAGCTGAACTGGGAGATTTGAAGCCCAATATTCAAGCTGAGTATATACCTTTGAAAATGCATGATTAACTGAAGTCCTCAATGAACCAATCTGTTCGTGGTCTGAACAAACAAATTTCAGAGATGATACAAAGGTATCAGGAGGAAATAACATCCTTCAACTCCACACTTGGCAAATCAAAGCAAAAGTTGGAAAAACTTAACCAAGTGTACAGCCAAGAAAAACATCAGACAGAAAAGGCACACAAAGAATTTATAACCCTGAAAGAGTCCTTGATGAATCAATATGTAACCATGGAGAAACATGAGTATCTAAAAAGGATGCTGAACATTACTTCAGAAAAAGCTGTGTTGGAACTATCCATATCAACAAAATGATGCACTGAAGCTCAGAGTAAGTTGGGAAAAGTTCAACGAGAACATAAGCCATTGAAAGAACAATTGATTGTCCTTCAAGATCAGATGCAAAATAACCGCGTAACCATTCAGCAACATGAAGACTATCTTAAACAGAATGGAAGCTCAACAGAAGAAACTTGAGGAGACTATGCTAAATTACAGGGAACCTCAAGATGAAGCAAGCGAGCTCTGCAAAGAAAAGGGAAACCTGTTGACAGGCTTACACGCATTACAAGAATTCCTTAGGACACAGTTTATTCCTCTTGAAAATTACAAAGAGAACAAGCTGAAGAACCAGTTGGCAGAGCTGACTCAGCAATGTTCAATATTGCAGGAGGAAGCCAAAAGCTATGAGAAACAGACTGAAGAGCTGAAGAAGCAGTTGAATGGAAAAGAGGAGGCATTAAAAGGAGAAGCTGTAGAACTTTTTAAACTGCGAGCAGACGATGAAGCCATGAATTGTACAATTACAGAACTGAAATAAGTTAAGACTTCACCGGAGACAGACCTGGCCAGCAGTGAATCCAAGATGAAGGACAAGGACAAAGTACTGGTGCAGCCAGAAAAAGAAAAGACAGATATGAGTTGTAAAAAGTAAATCTGACACTGAAACGCCAGGCACTAGAAGAAAAAAAAAAGCTGAGCTGAGTGAAAAGATTCATAAACTTGCAAAATGGTGTGAAAACAAAACAGCAAACAAATGTTTGGCTGAGATTGTGAAACAAGTGGAAATGAAGATTCGATTATGAAATATATATGTCCAGCCAGAACATGGCAGCCATTGCGGTATAAGAAAATTCATGTCTACTCTAGGAATAAACAGAGTGCACATTCCCCTCTGAAGGAATGGGACAAGCTCACAGTGTCCAGAAAAAAGCAAAGGTGTTGTAAAGAGAAACGCAACTCGAAGGAGTGCAAAAAGTGAATCAAATAGAGATAGTCAAGTACTAGAAACACAGAGTATTAATACTATTCCTCAAACCGAGATGTGGAAGAACTGTCAATCCTCAAGACCGTCTGAACTTATAAAGCCAGAGACTTGAGATGGAGGAGCAGGGATAGCAAGTAAAGATTGTATTACAAATAGTTTTATTCCATTGGAAAGGAAAGTCTTCTTTGGAGAAGAAAGGGAGATGTTGTATGATGTGCCTGCATGCCATTGTAATGTAAAGGTGTTTGGCAGAGCAAGGATTAATGAGGGACTGGAGAATAGCACTGCCCACGGTATGATGTATAGAGTCACATAGTAATAGACTGAGAGAACAGTCAAGGGAGAACATTCTGGAACCAGCCTGCATGGAGGTAAGAGCACCATGCATAACAATAACCTGGGACCTGTAAACAGTTAAAAGGTTAATAATGAACAGTTCATGTTTAAATATACAAGTCTCAAGATCTCATCACTGAGACATCTAAAGAACTCATATCTAACACATATAACCTTCAATGTCCAGTCCAATACCTTTACCCCTCCCCACTGGACCCACATCCTACACCCGTAACCATTTAAGCTTCCCACGGTTACCATTCAACTCACACCAATCACCCTCCATCTGGTGCAGGTGAATATTCATGTCCCCTACCTTCCCGAGGAGCCCACTCTCAGAATCCACTTCTCCTTTCTTAACCCCTCCAACAGCCCTCAATGCCCCTTCACTCAAAGGTGCTGAAGCCTTATTCTCCCTACTAGCTCCCATTGCTCCCTTTAACACTCACCATCCCTTCCTAACAGTAATGCCCTCAGTATTCACCATCCCCCAGAACTTATCAGTTGACACCACAGACCCCTCCCTCTGAACCCCTTTCCCCTCTTCCACCATGCCCGTTCACACCTGCACAACTGCGCCCCCCTCCCCCGCACTCCAACACAGCCCTTCTCACTCTCCAGCTCCGCACCACCTCACCCATTCTACCACCCCTGCACCATGTCTCTCTTTCCCCTACCATCCCCAACTTCCCCTGCATCCATCTAGGCCTCCACACTTGCCCCACCTCTTCACTCCTCTCCTCCTCATCTAATCTCCCCCAGCACAGACCATCACCGCCCATCAGTACCTCCTGCAGCCATCCAGCAGCAGCTAGAAGATCCACCTCTTGGAAGCTGATGCAGCTAGAAGATCCATGTGGTTGATGCTCCACTCACTCACTGCTGCACATGGTGTTCCAGGATCCATGGTCACCAGAGGCCCCCATACCAATCTCAGCAAGCTGCCTCAGGCCGACTTCAGGTAAGTCCTGGCATGTGCACACCATGTAGGTCCAGATGTGTTCTGCTGGTGGTTTGGATGATTAGATGGGTGGGGATAATTCCGGTTGGACCTTCATCTGCACCCTATTAACGAGATGCAAAATGGTTTTACACTGGTCCCTGGCAGGAATGGTGATGCACCATGAAGGGTGGGAGCCCACATTCCCACTGTCATTTCATGCGGGCAGGTAACTGCTATTTTAGCTCCTGCTGCCATTAAACCTGTCATGGGGGTACTCGAAAATTCCACCCTGTATCTTTTTCTTCAGGCACTAAGAACCAGATTTAGATCTTTGCGTAGTCTGGCCAAGTCCGGAGGCCTTTAAAAATTAAGGGCAGGACCTGGGTGGGGAGGTCCTGCCCCCATTTTCGATAGATCACATTTTTTTTGACAGAGGGAAGGGGTTAGGGTGGGAAGCACACAGGTGGGAAACACCAACTCGGCAAGCCCATTTGAAATCGGCTCTGAGTTCAAACAAAGCTCATTTTCACTTTTCCAAAGACCTTAACCTGCAGCATGCCAGTCATGACTTTATGGGGGAGGCATAAATGCTCTTGCAGGTTGGATAAGGCCTGTTTAAGTGTCATGATTTGAAGTTATTTAAATCCCCAGCCTTTTAAAAATGAAAAGACAAAAATGGCTGCAGCTTTCAGTTGGAGTAAAGAAGAAGATAATCTGCTGGAGTACACTGAGTGACAGGCCTACTGATGTAGATTTAAAAAAAAACTATTAGCCATCTGTTCCTCCAGTTTCAATAAACTTCAGTATTGATATTTCTCAGGGCCCTTCACAAATGCTTGACTGAGTTTCAAAAGCTCAAAAAACACTTGTCTCAGTGGGGGGTGGGGGGTGCTGAGTTCACATTTTGTTTGGTAGCTTTAAGAGTCTATTAAAGGATTTGATTTCTTTGATGTTGTAAGTGAATAGATTCTTTTTTTTTACAAAGGTTGACCACTTTAGGGTGTTTAAAAATTTTAATGGGTTTCAGACATGGTTTTTTTTCAGTATCAATTGTGTATGAGTGAGAGCTCTTTTAGGTTATTAGATATTTTCTTTTCACCTCCATATAGTTCCTGAGGTCTGCCCACAGACTATATTGCATGATTGGCTATGGAGGTAGCCTGGAGGTATGAGGCGACATGGAGGTGGGTGGAGATGTGAAGGGTGGGGGGAATAAAAGTGGCATAGGGGTATGGTGTGACATGGGGGGTGGTTTGGGATGGCATTAGGGTATGAGGCGGCATGGGGATGGGTGGGGTGTGAGGGTTAAAGAGCCTCACAGCCTTTTATACAACTGGGCAGAAGTCTTAGAGAACCGAGGCAGGCCCTCTGGCTGGCTCACGTTATCACTTGACTGCTTCCATGGCCACTTCTGAACTGCCTCTGGAGGTGGTGGGCCCAACTCGATCAAGCCCCAACCTCCCCCCTCCGCCCTCAGGATGAAAATCGTGTGCGCGGGGATTTTTTCCATGGACACCGGTCCGCCGAGTCAGGAGATAACCAAATTTGAGCTTCCCGCCTCGATGGCAAAAATCTGGCCAAAATGGCAAAATCATGTGGAGTTTTAATTGTGGTTAGGGCTACATGCGGGTCTCAACTCTAATGGTGTCTGAGTCCTGCCCAGCTGTGCAATATTCCTGAAAGTGGCCAGTTAATATACTGCCTCTGGAAGCTCCATCCAATTAGGGACAGCAGGCAGACTGCACAGACAGGAGGGCCAATCGGAACGCCCGGGGCAGCCACACTGGGAAAGGTGGACACTGCTGATGCAGGTGGCCAATTGCAAGGGCGCCTCCATCTTGAGGGACTTTCTAAAACTGGTTCCTAGAAATGTGGCCATATCTGCCAGGGCATCATTCTGGAGGGGGAACTCTTCCAAAGGATGGCCCTCTAGCACCCGCAACTCTTGGGGGTGTGGGTGGGGGGAATATGTCAATGAGCCCCTGACCTGCCATCCTGAGGCTGCCTCCAGGCACCTACCAGGTTTCAGCCTCGGCCAGGGCCCCATTCAGCATCAGGAAGATCCCAGTGGTGTTACCAATTTTCCTTTAAAGGAGCACTTAATTACTCCTAATTATTCAGCTCTGCTGCCGGTGGAGAGCCAGTGCCAGTTGGACAGTGCCTCTGCAAGATTGGTAAGGGACAGGAATGAGTCAGGTAAATGACCCAACACGTAACTTGCAGGAATTCCTTGCCATCCTGCTTTGGAAGTTGCAGCTGATTATTGAGCGACTATATATTTCAGGTACATTCTATTTTAATTTTAGATTTTCAGTATTTGCTATTTTTACATTTATATCTACTTTACAGAACTAAGCAGATTACAGAAAGTACAGTTCAGAGCTTCCACTATGTTGCAAAATTTATCATGAACAGTAAATGAAACTATCACCTTTCCTACAGTAGATGTGTAAAAATGCACTGTAAGGTGCAATAGTAGATGCTCTCATCTAAAGGTTAATAATGATGTTTTTTAACCTCATACAGATGCTTACATAGATTATATATTACTTGCAAACTAGACAATTGTATCACCTTGTAATCATAATGTGTTTATAAAAGATTATTTATTTTGATACACATAACAATATGTGTACTTGTCAGTGATATTGTATGTGATTAATGTACAGTTAATGATTTTGTTTATACTCTGTTTCCTTAATGGACTATGCTGTGAAAAGCAATTAATTATTATAATTGTATTAGGTGAAGTTGTAGGTTAGCAAATGTTGAGGAAAGCAGTGCCCCTCATGATGATAAAATTAGTTCACAATTGTCAAAATGTAGCCATTTTACTCCTGGTATTCATTACTGTCATGAAGATGTGTTTTATGCCAATAATGATTTTTAATCCACTGGCTGGAAACCCTAATTGAACTTTTAAAAATAGACACTTTAAAAACACAGAGACTAAAATGACTTTAATGCACTGCCCAAGATGGCTAACCCCAATTTGCATTACTATATATTCCACATTGCAATTCATTGGAGTGGAATCAGTCTGTCTGCAAAATCCATAAGATACATTGACTTCAGGGGAATTTGAAGAACTCACATCTCCTGTCTCATTGACAAGGCATCTATGGAAATCACCTGAGGTATTCAGCTGTAGGTGACAGGCAATTAAGACTAATCACCTGGACAATGGGACCCTGGCTAAGTTAGCTTTCAGACATGAGCTAATCAAGTCACCCTTTGAATACATGGACAATGTCTTTTCTTGAATCCCCTTGGCAGTTGGAGAAGGAAGGTCACATGATAAGCCAACCCTTTGTATATTAAGCACATGTTTTCTCAGCAAGAACTAAGGACAAGCAGTTTAGAGAGAAGATCTAAGTGGGGTCCCTCCAGCATTGTTTTTTCTCCAACCAACCTCAAGATCTGTTTGCTAACTGATTATCCAGGGGCACCCTGAAGAGAACCCAACCCAGCACTACCCTCTCCTGAAGAACAACCAACTCAGTTGTCTACATTTTTAGTTTGGAAGCATCGAGACCATTGAATTCAGCCTGAAGCCAGCTGAGTTAACAAACTATTGACAGTATACTCTTTTACTTTTTATATGACTCCAATTTAGCCAGCCTATTCTTGCCCACTCTTGTGATCTCTGTTTATGTATATGTGTGCATGTGAACTTCGCATGTATGTGTGTGTACGAAAGTGATGCATATTTTATTATTTTACTTAGATTGGTTTAAGTATAGTAAAGACAGCCTCGTCCTTTGTTAAACTCAAGAAAGCATGTCCTATTGGTTCTTTTATGACCACTGCATATAAACAGTTAAATCCTCACTGAATTGGTAAGTATATTCTTTTCAAACAAAAAAAACCTGGTGCAGTCAAATGAGGAGAGGTCAAAGAGGGGAGCCATTCGACCTCTCCTGACCTGGTCGTAATAATCAGGGTAAATGCCAGCCGTTCATGGGGGTTCCATTCCCGAGAGATCTCACAAAGGGTGAAATCACGAATGGTGAACACAGTTTATAATGCAACTGAATTTGACATGTTCCAGCCATCCCAAATTTCACATATTTACCTTAATGAATTCAATAAAAACTATTTTTTTGATTAAATTGGAGACAATTTTACTGAAGGAATTGTTTGTCAATACAAGAAAACTAAAACAATGGCCAGAATTTTTCTGTCGGCAATTTGGGGGCTGGGCCCACTCGCCGACATGAAAATGACTCGGGATGATGTTGGGGGAAGCCCTCGACATCATCCCGCCCCACTTAAATATTCAGGAAGGCGGGCCCGCAGCAAAATCAGCTGTCTGCCCACCGACCTGTCAATGGCCAATTGAGGCCATTGACAGGATAATTAAGTCAATTAAAGGCCCTGCCAATCCAATCTTAAGGCTGGCGGGCAGGCCAGGAGCCCCATTGGGCTTCTGAAAAAACATGAAACCTCATCCACTGGCGGGATGAGGTTTGATGTCTGTTTTAAAAAACTTTAATAAACTTTGTGATATTTATTAGCATATCCCATCTCGTGTGACATTGTCACATGAGAGGGACATGTTAATAATTTTTTTATTTTTCTATTTTTGAAATTTATAAAACTTTCAGCGCTCTCCCTGAGACAGCACTTGGTCTCAGGGAGCTGTGCGCTCTTTCGCACGCACTCTGACAATTGGGGAATCCACCCCCCCAACCCCCCGCCTGCACAGGAAGTGCATAGCGCTTCCCATCAGGCTGCCCATGGGCAGGCCTTAATTGGCCCACCCGCTCAAAATGGCAGCGAGGCCTGTTTCAGCAGTGCCGATGGGCTGCCCTCCCACCCCGGTGGGGCCCGTCCACCCATCAAGGGCAAATGTTTGCCCAATGTAAAACATTTCAATTACAGAATACAGTGCCCTGTAGTACAATTTACAAATCATAGTACAGTTGTACATCACTTTACAGTACAAGTAAATTGAAGACAATTTTATTGAAGAAATTGTTTGTCAACACAAGAAAACAGCTACAATTTAAAATTTATGAATTATAGAATACAGTACGTACCTGTAGTATAATTTACAAATCACAGTACAGGTGCTGTATATTACAATACAGGTACCATACTTTACTTGAGAGTGGATGTAGATGGGGTGGGTGATGTGCTGATGCAGGCATTGATGTAGATAATTTGTGTGAGAAGGGTGATGTTATTGTTGACTGCCTTGCCTTTTGCTTTTCAATTTTATAAAATTCTCTGTAAGGAGCAGTAGCTGTGTCAATCCCTCTACAAAGGCGATGCTTCTTTCCATGCTTGTAACATGGTCTGCTGCTTGTTTTTTCAAATCTTCGGCTGACCTTATGAGGCCTGCCATCAGCTTGGTTGTGAACTGAGCCTTTTTAAGCTTTTCTTCCTGCTCCTGTTCCTGTTTAGTTTCATGTAATCTCATCAGTTCAACCAGTTCTTCTGTAGAGAGTTCCTCTTGATGAGATTGAAGCAACTCATCTACTTCAGCTGTGGTGATGTCTTCAAATCCCTGCCCTCCAACTTATTTTGCCAAGTCAACAATCCTGGCCACTTCAGCTTCCATATTGGAGAAACCTGTGAAATCATTTATAGCCTCAGGCCAAACTTTTTTCCAGCAGGCCTTTATGGTTGAAGCTCTAAGTTCATCCCAAGAGTCCTTAATATGCCTATTGCTATGAGGATGTTGAATTGCTTCCAGCAATCACAGACTGTGGTTGAAGATCTGTTTCCAGAAGATGAAGGATGTGACTGAAATTTCATCAGGTGTAGTAAGCCTTGAATGAGGCAATGACCCCCCCTGGTCCATTGGTTGGATAAGTAAGGTTGTATTTGGGGGTAAAAACAAAATTTCAACATCTGGATGGTTCTCGGCGAGTGTAGCTGCCCAGATACATTTTCGAGGATAAGTAGGACTTTGAGAGACAGGTTCTTTTTCCTCAGATAAATGTGGACCTCTGGCAGAAAGCAATTGGCAAACCTGTCTTCAAATATGACTCCTGTAACCCAAGCATTGCTGTTAGCTTTCCAAAAGACTGGCAGATGACCTTTAGTTTTCCCTTTGAAAGCTCAAGGGCTTTCTCACCAATAAACCAGCGATGGTTTACACTTAAAATCAGCCACATTGGTACATAGCAGAAATGTCAACCTGTCCTTTGCTGCTTTAAACTCAGGAGCTGTCTTTTCTTCTTTTGAAATGTAGGCCCTACCTGGCATCTTCTTCCGGAACAGGCCAGTTTCGTCTTCGTTGAAGACTTGATCTGCCTGGCAGCCCCTCTCCTCAGTGTATTCGAACAGCACCTTGGGAAACTCCTGCAGCTGCATGGTCAGCAGAAGCAGCCTCTCCCACCAACTTAACATTATGCAGCCCGAAATGCATTTTAAAGCAATCGGACCATCCTGTGCTGGCTGAGAATCCTTTGGAAATAGGAGAGGCACCTTCTGCACCACCTTCATCGTCAGCAGCACTACCCTCTTTACTACTCTTCATGTTCTGGTACAATTCAAGAGTTTGAGTAACTTCTCCATTTCCTTTAAGTGTGGATTTCTCCTGCTTACAAAAGTTATCTTGGCAGTACAACTACCAGAAACACTAACATTAACCCTTGTTTTTTCTTCAGGCTGCCTAATGTACCTGATTGTGGATTCATTCACAAGGCATTCCCTGGCCAGCATGGAAGCACTTGCACCATTTTGCAGTCTATCTTGGATTAAGACTTTTTGTTCAAGTATTATCACATTCCTGGGATGTTTTCTGCTTGACTGTCACTCACACATTTTTGGTAAAGTGCTGTGCTGTCTTGTAACTGCACTGCAAAATACTGCACTACTGTAGAATCCTGTAAATCACAGCAACCCATCACATCACATGGAGACTGCACATGCGCAGTGAAAGGACTTCTGCAGTGTGCGCTTTCTTCGAGGACAAGAGGGCAAACAGTGTTTCTAATGGAATTTTATTAGATGCAGAATGTATTTTATTAACCTTTGTGCATGTCTGCTGTTTAAATTGGCATTGTTAGATTTTTAACTGCAGGTGAGCAAGAATTGGAGGCACGAACTGTGACTTGATACATTAACAGTTTCACGTGGGTAAACAAAATTGTGATGGAGAGGGGCGCGAGATGTGGGAGTTTACTGTACTTCTTTTGCAAAGTTAAAATAATCATTATTTTAATAAAATGCTTCTTTAAATGTGTTAGTCATATCCATATTTGTGGCAATGCAGTTTACAATTCTTCAAATACACCAGGGTTGTTGAACGACTCAGGTTGAAACAGGAGATAGGATCTGAATGTGCTTCAATGTTTTGCAGGAAGTGTTAGTGGTGTGTTATAGTTATGAGGTTTATAAGATTGTTATGTTTTGGGGCTGTGTCCTTAGCTTAGGGTAAAATGAAAGGGATTATGTAAAATGTTCTGAAGTCTGCCTGACAACAGACCTGTGTGAGAGGGCTATTAAAGATTAAAGGAAGGCTTGGGTTGCTTTGATGGAACTAGGTGAAAGGTGTTCACACTTGGAGATTGTTGGACCCTAGTCACCAGTTCGTTGGATCCTGTTCACATGCTTATCGTAAAGGGTGGCCGATTTGGTACTAATGATAGAGTTGAATAGCAAGCACTTCATAGGTTGAAACTCTGCGGGCAGAATTTTCTGCTTGTCGGGTGGGCACGCACCCAACCCCAACAAGTGTAAAATCACATACAATATTTCAGTTGGTGGGCGCACGCAGGAGTCAGCACATCGGCCGACAATTAGCAAGCCTATTAAGGCCATTAAAAATCAAATTGAAATAAATTTTTCACTGCCCGTCCAACCTTTACAGTTGGCAGGCAGGCAAAAAGGCCAAGAGGCCTTTGGATTTTTTGCAAAACCTCATCCATAGATGGGATGAGGTTTCGATCCATTATCAAAGAAAATAAAAAATTTTCATACTAATTTCTAACATGTCCCTTCTCATGTGGGGGACATAATTTTAACATTTTTAAATTCTTTCTTTATTCTTCAAAACCTTCAGCTCCCTGTGCCTCAGGGAGCTTTACCAGTGCGCATGCGCAAAGTTCTCCACTCACCCTTCCCACCACCACCACACAGGCAGCTGCAACATGTGTTTCACGCTGGAAGGGCCTTAATTGGCCAGTCAGCGTGAAATTGCAGCCCTAGCCCAATCTTGGGCAGTGGCTGGCTTCCTGACCACTCCCGCTCACCCCTGCCGAGCCTGCCCGATGAGGGCAAAATCCTGGCCTATGTTTATTTGCAAAGGTACTCAGTGGCAACTAAACGTGTGCTTACTCTTCAAACCCTGGCCAGGATTTTCTGGCCTCGTCACGAGCGGGACCTGCCGTGGGCAAGGCGGCGCACCAGCCAGAAGTCCATTGACTTGCAGCAAGACCGGAAGATCCCAGTGATGGGTGGGTGCGGAAAATCATGCCCTCTATCCCTATACTTTGCTGCTACTAACTACTGATTACAGACTACTAACTACAGAGGTAGCCCGCTCTACTCGCCATTGGATATTAAGATCATGATCTTCCATTGTAACATTCTCCTTAAAGGTACATTACACGTCAGATTACCACAGAGACAATGGAAGCAACATTTGTATTTACTGTGGTTAGACTGCCAGTCTCCAAATTCCCAGGAAGGTATTCAGAATGTTGGGTTGTAAACAGTTATGCTTTAATTTGTCTATTTACTTCCAAGATAAAAGACAGTTGAGGCCTCAAGGATAGCTAATTAGCATTTCTACTGGGATACAAGGCCCATTTGATTCACATTGACGTGAAGATGAGTTTTGAGCAGGGAAGTGTTTCTGAGATATCCCTGAGAACTCACAGACACAGGCAGTTTGCCAGACCCCAGAGAGAGAGAGAGAGAGCGCAGCTGGAGACTGAAATCCTCTATGGTTCGCCATGCTGGAATAAATGTGGGTGCTCACGTTCTGACTGAAGAGACCAAATTTGTAAGGATTTGAAATGAGTCTGGAAGATTTGCATGGTTTGTGCTAGCAGAATCGCCAGGTAAAATGCAACTGGGGCTAAAAGTTATCAGGCTGGGAAAGAAAAGGAATGGAAGTAAACCCTCGAGAACTGAGAATCACTTTGGCCAGGGAAAATCAAGTGGCTGCAATAGAAGCAATTCAGAGACGGTTCATCCGATTGATCACTGGGATGAAGCAGTTATGAGGAAATGTTAAGCAGACTGGACCCAAGTTCATTGGAATTTAGAAAAAATGAGAGGTGATCTTATTGAAACAGAGAAGATCCTAAGGGGACTTGACAGGGTGGATGCAGAGAGGATATTTCCCCTTGTGGGGGAGTCAAGAACTAGGGGGCATAGTTTGAAAATTAAGGGTGTCCCATTTAAGATGGAGATTAGGAGATTTTTTTTCTCTTTAAAAAGGCAATCCAAGGGTAATGGGGGGAGGGTGGGGGGAGACGAATAAATGAAGTTGAGGCCACATTCAGTTTAGCTATGATCTTATCAAATAGCAAAGCAGGCTCAAGAGGCAGACTAGCCCACTTATGCTGCTAATTCTTGTGTTCTTTTTGAGGGATAGGGTAAAATATACCTGAGAAGTGGCATTTTAGCTGCATTAAAAGAATAAAGGGAAAGTTATGTTATGTAGTTTAAAGGATGAGTTGCTTAAAAGAATCGTGTTTAGTCAAAGATGCTGTTAGTCTGTTTATTACAGTAAAAGTCTTAAAACATGAAATTTTCTGGTATCATCCTTTCAGCTATTAAATGGAAGTTCAAATTTCTGTTTAGAAGCTATCAGTCTTTACAGGGATCATAACAGGTGTGACAGATGTAGATGTGGGGGTGTAAAATAATTCAGGGAAACGCAACAACCTGATGAATCAGCAGTGTTCAACACCTTTGTAAATAAGCAATAGCAGCACTGCTGGCAGCTGTCAATCTGGTAAGATATTGTTCAAATGTTTCCACAGGTTTCTGAATAAGCAGTGTCATAGACAGTGTAGAGTTGACATCAGGAGCACTTGATACTGATGTAACTATGATGCAATGTCACATGACTAAGAGACTGAGATCTGATGGGAGGCAGAAGCACAAACTTGTGTAGAGTAGTGACATGTTTTTAGATCTGTAAATAAACAAGAACAGTTTTTACGGCTAACAGTTTATGGTGGCATTCTTAGGATAACAAGCAGACCCTTAAGAAATCCCACAAGACAAAACATGGTGGCAGCTGATGGTCTCTGTTGACTGTTCATGTGCACCATCCGAAGTGCAGACAGAGCTTAAAGACCCAGAAAACCTCCAAGAGAAGACTGCAGACCTGAAAACCTGAGAAATCCTTATGAAAAAGACAAGAAGAAAAAAGATTGAAGACTTACCTGAGATAGGAGCATCATGCTGCAGCTTCAAACTGACACACTGACCCAAAGTCCAGACAGTAGTGAGTACAGATCACAATCTACAAGCCAAACTACTAAAGCAGCAACAGATCCAGAACTTAGGGTAAGCACGGAGTCTGCATTGCCATTCCCAGAGCCATTCTGAAACGCAGAAGGCTCACAACAGGCTGAACATTGGGACAACTGGAAGAAGAAATTCTCCAGGCACAGAACAGCTTCAGCCTTGCATAAGAAGGAACAGAGGATCAAGTCAGTACATTACTCTTTGCATAGGGGCTATAGCAGATGATGTTATTGCAAGACAGGGTGTTAATGAGACTTCAAGCTCATATGAGCAAGTCTTCCAGGTAATTCATATTTTAGCATTATGAATATTTGGTCATTGAGCGAATGATATTTAATAAGTGTAGGCAAAAATCAGGTAGATCCATGGATTCATTTATAAATGATTTGTACAGATTTGCAGAGAACTTCTACTATGGAATTCTCAGAGGTGAATTAATGTGTGATCTATAGTGGTTGCTGTCTTGGATAAAGTACTTTTAGATCTTTTACGGATGAGGAACGACTTAACTCTCACAAAGGCAGCACAAACAGCATGACAGAATGAGCTTAGGAATCTGAACTGAGCAGGTGTTTGTGGGAAGGTGATGTCCCTTGGAAAAAAAGAGTAAAGCCATTCAATATGTTGGACAAAAAAAGAGAAAGTGCTGTGAAGCAAAAACCCATGAAATTGGGAAAAAGCGCGCAACTGCCATCTTGAGATGCTCATGCTGTAGCTGGAAAACCCTGCACAAGTGGGAAGAATTCCCAGCAGGGGGAGCTGAGTGCCACAACTGTGGGAAGTTAGGACATTTTAAGATAGTCTGCAGATCTAAAGTTCTTATAGCTCATAGGAAGAAAGAGACAGCAATGAAACCAAGTAAAATTCAAGAAGTGAAAGAGTCACAGGAAAAAAAAGCAAATAACCTTCTTAGGAGAAGTTAACAAAACATAAAATAATTATTGGAGCGTTAAATTAGAAGTCGATAGTCACACCATAGAATTCAAGCTAGATACTGGTGCAGGTGTTTCAACATTATCTGATGAAGTTAAATAGCTTTAAACAAAATCACATTTCAACCATCCTCCATCCAGTTGCAAGGTCCAGGAGGGACAACACTAAAAGTGATAGGCCAACACTTGGCTCGATTAAGAAACAAGGATAAAGAAATTTTTGACCCCTGTATGCTATACTGAACCAGGAGTCATTATTATTGAGCAGAGAAGCGTGCTTGCAATTGAGGCTGATATACAAGGTTGACGAATTTGCTGATGAGCGTTCCAGTAATGTATTGAGAAATGAATTTCCATTCCTATTTTCAGGCATAGGAAAGTTGAAAAGAGAATAGACATAACGTTAAGGGCGGATGTTGAGCCTATATGTCTCTTCACTGCGAGGAATGTCCCTCACCCACTATCAGATGAAGTTATGAATGAGGTTGAACATATGTTTCAACAAGGGGTATTGTCTCCAGTAACTATACCAATGAAGTGGTGTTCTGGAATGGGCACAGTACCAAAATCTAAGGCTTCAGTTAGAATCTGTGTGGGCTTGAATCAATTAAACAAGTCAGTAGTGCACAAGATTTGAAAGTGTTACAGCCTGGGGAGAGAGAACAGAAATGAGATCAACAGAAAAAAGGCATTGTAATAGAAAGAGCTCCACAGCCTAGATCTTGTAGAGTTGAGATGGACCAGGGAAATATCAGAAGGAACTGAAGAACCTGGATATCATTGGGAAGGAAACCTTTGGAGCCTTGGACATATTCCTTGGAAACAAGGAACCAGAACCAAGTAGAAACTCTACAACCACTCAGTTGGAAGTCACTCTTATCGAACAACAAGAGAGTGCAGGTCATCCATAACCTTGAAGTGAAATCAGGACGAGATCATGGACATTGGTTACGGCATCACAGAGACTAACTCTGTGAAGTCTCAGGCTTTGGGGAAAGATGTGGGAGGATTTATATAGATGGGATAAAGAAGTGCGGGGGAGATGAAGAATAAAAGGGTAACATCAGGAGCATATGATACTGATGTAACTAATGATATAACTATGATGCAATGTCACATGACTGAGAGACATCTGGTGGGAAGCAGAAGTACAACCTTGTGTAGCTATACATAGATATATATATGAGCTATACATAGATCTATAAATAAACAAGAATAGTTTTTACGAACAACAGTCTGTGGTCGCATTCTTAGGGTAACTGGCAAATCCTAAAGAAACCCCATCTAGACCCCGAACTCAAGACAAAACAGGCTGCACCTGTTTTATAAAAGCTATCTCACTGTAACAGCGACTGTTCTCATGGCCCTCCTAAATACTTTGGTCACTGTCAAACTGAGCTCCATTGTAAGAGGATTCATGCACAAGAGTCATGAGAAGTGCAGCAGATGTCAGTGAGCTGGACCTGGATATCCTCCTAAGAGATATATGAAGTAGAAGGGTTAGGGATTGGCAGACCTACCCAGCATTCGTTGCACTTTTTATAGAGATAGATGGTTACGGCAATGAGTAGTCTTTCCTTGACCCCTTTGCAGTGCTGGAAGAAGTTTAGCGACAGCCACCAGTGCAGTCAACGTTAGCTGCCTCATCTATCAATGTTTGCTTGCTCTCCTTTCCTTCATTTTCCTCTCTGTGCTCTAGGGATTTACTCAGTTGCTCTGATTCCTTCCTCCATCCTGCTTCACCTGTTACCGGTAAAGAAAAACTGCAAATTTGAACTAAAGCCACAAAGCTGGAAATAGACAGCAAATCTCTCGCTCTCTGAATAGAGGAAAGGGAAGTTAATGAAGAAGTTTTTCCCCTCATCGGGCAGGCACGGCAGGTGGGTCCCGGAGCGGCTGCGCATGGTCTGCGGCCCACGATTGGGGTCTGACCGCGATTTCACATTGGCTGACCAATTAATGGCCTGCCAGCATGAAAGGTGCGCTGATAAGCACAGCGCTGCTGGGGTGGGGGGGTGGGAGGAGCTGCCTCAGGGAGCTGAAGATTTTTAACATTAGAAATAAAGATTTCAAAAATAAAGAAAACATGTCCCCTCATGTGACTGTGTCACTTGAACAGGGACATGTGGAAAATGAGTTTTAATAATGTTTATTGTTTTTTGAATCATTGTTTGAAACCTCATCCCACCAACTGTAAGGTGGGATCGGCAGGGAAAAATTCACTTTAATTAATTGATTAATGAGCTTAACAGCCCTCATAATTGTCAGCGGGTGCACTGCCAATTTTTGCGAGAGCCCACCGACCGAAATATCGTGCGAGTGCGCGATGATGTCGGGCGTGTCAGGCGTGTGCCCAATGTGTGGGCATATAACCTTTCAAAAAATACTGACTGAATTCTGGTAAAATATTAGCCCGTCTTTTCTCTTTTCAAATCTAAAAGTAGCTGTTGCTACTTTTGCTGCAGCATTTTCTGTTTTCATTCCCTAATATCTTGTCTGATTTACGACCTCCGAATAAAACAAATGGAAAGAGTTCACTAAAAATAGGCACAGTTTTTGTTGTCGCTGTTGTTAGGTTTTCCTGAATAGAGTTATTTCTGGATTTGCTTGACAGCATTTGATTGAACAATAAGGGTATTTTTGTCATTGTTGGTAGTATGATGCTGTTAACAGCATGACAGAGGGTGTGTGTCGGATAATTGGTGACACTGCTGGTTTTTTCTATTGAAGCAATTTCATTCTTTGCGTATAACAAAAGTACTTTGAGTTTAGTCATCATTGCTTTAATCAACAGAGCATGAAAAACTGGTCTTAGTCATCCTAGATTGTAGATTTCTCTTTGTGGTTTTTTATCCTCCTCCCTGATTCTTCAGTTGCTGCTAAATATGTGCCACTGTCTTCGAGGGCAATCCTTTGAAACAGATCTGTGCTGATTTTCATCAAGCAAGTAGAAGCATTGATATTTTCCTTTCTTCATGCCTCCCATCTATCTATTTTTCTTTCTTTCTTTCCTTCTTTCATTTCTTTTCTTTCTTTCCTTCTTTCTTTTCTGTCTTTCCTTCTTTATTTCCTTCATTCATTGTTCTTTCTTCCTTTCTTTACTTCCTTTCCTTTCATTCCTTCTTTCTTTCCTTCCTTCATTACTTTTTCTTCTTTCCTTTTCTTTCCTTCCTTTTTCTTTCTTTTTTATTTCACTCTTTTCTTTTCCTATCTTTTCCTATCTCATTAATAGTTACAGATGTGTTTAATCTTGGTCAAATCGCCTTGTAAATATACAGAAAATTGAGATTTTACAAGTTTATAATCTTAACCCTGATCACTGCTCTGCTTATGCTGTCTCCCAAATAGGAGGGTGGGATTGCAAAATTACCTCATAAGATAAATTCACCAATCCCATCCTCCTAGTTGGAAAGCATACTCAAAAGGAAAGCAGATGAGTAGAGGAGTAGGCCATTCAGCCCCTCATATTTGTTCAACTATTCAATTAGATCAAAGCTGATCCGTGCTTCAACTCCACCTTGCCTTCATGGCTGTGAAATTTGACTCCATAGTGCCACTGATGCCAGTGGTACAGAAGAGCCAAACTGCAGAAGGGTCAGCCAGGATGTGCCAAGCCAATTCTGACCTGGTCTGTAACATAACAGAGCATGCGTGCATCAGAAGCATGTAGCATGGGTGGATTGTGACATTGAAGCAGCCTCTAATGCTAAATTGATGCGTGTTCTGTCAATTTTTTTTATTCATTCATGGAATGTGAGCTTTGCTGGTATTGCCCATCCCTAATTTCCCTTGAGAAGGTGGCGGTGAGCTGCCTTCTTGAACCGGTGCAATCCATATTGTATAGGTACACCCACAGTGCTGTTAGGGAGGGAGTTCCAGGATTTTGATCCAGTGACAGTGAAGGACAATCTATTTCCAAGTCAGGATGGTGAGGAACATCCAGGTGGTGATGTTCCCATGTATCTGTTGCCCTTGTCCTTTCTAGATGGTAGCAGTTGTGGGTTTGGGAGGTGCTGTGTAAGGAGGCATGGCAAATTGCTGCAATGCATCTTGTAGACACAGCTGCCAATGTGCACAGGTGGTGGAAGGACAGGGAGTCAATGTTTAAGGTGGTTGATGGGGTGACAATCAGTGAGCTAATTGCTCCTAGGTGGCACTGAGCTTCTTGAGTGTTGCGGGAGATGCACTTACCCAAACAAGTGGAGTGCATTCCACTTGTGCCTTGTAGATGTTGGACAGCCTTTGGGGAGTCAGGAGGTGAGTTGCTTGTCGGAGAATCCCCAGCTTTTGTCCCAACAGTTGTAGCCACAGAATTTATAAACCACAATTTCTGGTCAATCGTAAACCTCCCAGGATGTTGATGGAGGTTTCATCAATGATAATGCCTTTGATTGCCCTGGGGGGATGGTTAGAATCTCTCTTGTTGGAGATGACCATTGCCTGGCATTTATGTGGGGTAAATGTTATGTGCCACTTATCAGCCCAAGCCTGAACATTGTCCAGATTTTGCTGCATTTGGGCAGGGACTGCTTCAGTATCTGAGGAATGAGGAATGGTGCTGAACATTGTGCAATCATCAGTGAACATCCCCACTTCTGACCTTATGTTAAAGGGAAGGTGATTGATGAAGCAACTGAGATGGTTGGGCCTGGAACACTACACCAAAGAACCCCAGTAGCAAAATACTGGGACAGAGATGTTTTCCCACTAGCAACTATAAACATCAACTTTTGCGCTAGCTTCCTGTCTTTCTTGTACGAGTATACCCAAGTCTTGTTGAACATCAGTGTTTAAAGATTTCACCCCTCTAAAAAAAATGTTCACATCTTTAAAAACAATTCAGCTTTTCTTATCTTACTACCAACATGATTAACCTCACACTTTCCCACATTATACTCCAGCTGCCACCTAGTTGGCCACTCATTTAAACTATCTATATCTGTTTGAAGCCTCTTTGTGTCCTCGTCACAGCTTACATCATCTTTGTATCATCAGCAAACCTCGGTACATTGCTTGCGTTCTACATTTCAAGGTCATTAATATACAATGTAAATATCCAAAACTCCAGCACTGATCTTTGCAGCACCCCACTTTCACAGCCTGCCAGTCTGAGCCTGCACAGCACCAAACCTGCATCTCATGCCCTCTGCCTGAGCTTCCACGGCAACACTTAGATGTTGGATGGCTGCCACCTGTGTTGCAATGCACGCTCAGGCATTGGCCACCAGGCACTGCGACATGGATGGCACCACGCGTTTTCTTCAAGGTATGCATTTCTGGAAGAGAAGTAGTAAGAGAATTAAATACTAATACCAAAGCAAAATACTACAGATGCTGGAAATCTGAAATTAAAACAGAAAATGCTGGAAATTCTCAACAGTTCTGGCAGCATCTGCAGAGAAAGAAAAAGAGTTAACGTTTCAGGTCTGTGACCTTTCACTTGACATCGTGTCAATGTGACAGCATTGTCAGTAGCTCTGAAGGTGCCTGTGTCCATGAACCTTTACGTGCCTGGCTCCTTCCAGGATAGACCAAGTGATATTTGTAATATTTAGCAGCTCACAGTTCACTGTTGTATAAAGGAGGTCACTGAGACTCTGTAGTCCAAGAGGGCCGAATATATTTCATTCTCTCTTGCCAGATAGAAGCAGAAGCAGACAGAGTAAGCATTTGGCTTTGCAAGGATTGCAAATTTCCCCATGGTGCAGGATGCCATTGATTGTGGGTGCAAATTCTGAGATGTACTGTGCCCCAAAGAGAATAATTTCTTCAGCATCCAATGACCATACGCAATGAATCATGCAGGTCAACACCCAGTATCCTGGCAATAGTCAGCATGCTTTCATTCTGTGACAGTTCATTGCACATTTGAGTCACCGTGAGAAAGGTTGGCAATTGAATGACAAGGGATATTGGCTGACCACATGGCTCCAGACTGTGGTATGCAACCCATGCACATGTGGGCAGCATGCATATAGAAAAGCCGTCCTGCCACACAAAATATGAACCAGCAAACCACTGGGGTGTTTAAGGAAAGTTTCCTCTACTTGTTCTGGAGGAGCTCTGCAGCATTCAGCAGAGCTCGGGTCAAAGTTTGTCATGCTGCATGCTGCTCAACCTCGACTTCATGAGGGCACAGCCCTCTCCACCAACTGTATGGTGATTAGATGAGGAGGAAGGGGAGGAAGAGGAGAGGGAGGAGCGAGGGAGGAGGGAACTAACATCAGATATTTCTGAAATAAGCAGCCTGTGTCTGGATGGGCTGTTTGTGATCAACTCATCCAACGCTGGTGCTAGTGTACAAAATCCCAATTCCTCTATCTACATTGGTCCCACACTTTTTCTTCCCTCTGAAGTTGGCTGTCACATCTTGGCCACAATGCTGGAATAAAAGTCACCAGAAAACAACCATTCCAAATGTATGATTCAATCATTGTCATTTTGCGCTATGTATTCAACTATCACCCATATATTTTCCCATACTGCCTGTCTCTCTTTGTCTGTCCTAGTGTTCCTATGCAGTGCCACACTAGTGGCAGCATGGCTGGTACAAGGCTGCTGACTTTCAGTGGAGAATACTTTGGATTACCTTGCAGTATGCCCTCATCAACTCTGGCTCTACACAGCCCGATTTAGAACTGCACCACTTTGACATGAGTGACAGCAGTATGAACTGGTTGGCTGAGAGACAACGGTAAGGGCATTAGCAGAGTAGGAAGACAAATGCTGTCACCCTGAGAGAGAACAGCAACATTGTGCTGCATGATGCCACTGCAATTTCCCTGGACTGGTGCCTCAGCAATCTTAGCAATGTTTTGGAGGACAGATTGTTGGACCACTGTGAAACCTGCAAGCCTCTTTGAACACTGGTATCCACAGGTACGATGACAGCAATTTGAGCCTGTGTGGCAGAAAGCTGTGCGTGCATGAGAGTCGTCTGAGCTTGTGTAGCAGCACACTGCACTTGCAAGACTTCAGCCTGAGTTCTCACTGCAGCACCCAGGCATTGGGTGGCTTTGGCTTGTGCTGCAATGGAAGCTCAGACATCGACCATCAGACATTGCATCAGGGATGGGTATGCAAGTGTTCTCATGGAGTTGGCCAACACATCCATGCTGGAGAAGATAGGCTGCCAGCTCTGTGCAAAGGCCTATTCCGAGTTAGTGCTAGATTCCTCCAGAATCCTTGACATTGGCCACAGGCTTTCTGGCAGACTTCCCAAGGGACCAAGCATTTTATTGTGTATACCGATCAGCCTTCTTCTGGAGTTCAGCACCACATCAAAGTCCTCATCTGAGTCCCCTGCAATAGAACTCAGTGTATGGCCTCGCCCTCCAGCTTACTGGCCTCTATGCTAGCCTTGACCCCTGTCCTGGCTGTAGTCACTTGCCTCCAGTGTTTCATCATGTGCAGATCCCACCTCTAAGCTATCCTCTAAAAATGTACAGTGTCAGTATCTGAACTGATGTCTGCGAATGTGAGATTGAGTGATAATGTTTCTTCTTCATCTCCATCTTCCTGCTCTTCCACCATGGCCTAGACAGGTTGCTTTTTTTGGGTATTTGACAGGAAAAAGGTACAGGGTTGTGGTGAAGGGCAAGCGGAAAAGCAAGAGGTGTATGCTTAGACCAACTGTAGATTGTAAAGCAGGGGAAATTGTGGGATTAGTGGGAAGTGGAATGTGAACAAGAGGATTAGGTATTAGCATCTCATCATCCTTGATGGTTTAATGGCCACAGTCATGGCTGGTCCCCTGATGGTAACCACCCTCCACTCCATGCGAATAAAAATATGCAGCTGTGCCTCTCTCTCCATCTGGAAAGGTTCTCCTCCTTTCAGTTAGGAACCACTTTGTCTGGTAATAGAGCAGGAAGTGTGTCAGTGAGTGTGGTGTAATGTACTTGGGAAATGTAGCTGTCATGTTGAATAGCTGACAGTGTGTGCAAGCTGTGAGATATAGGTGTGAGGGTTACAGCAGTGGTAAGCATGTGAGAGTGAGATGAAGCCATGAATGCTTGGTATAAGTCATGATTAATATATTTTGTCAGTTGGTGAGTGATGGGGGTGTGGTACATTGAGAGGCTGAAGTACAATTGGAAGGATATGGCATTTAAATATGCATTTAATGACTGACCACTTGTGTGATGACATTAAACTTCTTCCAACACTGCATCCGGGTCCTCAGGGCTTGACACCTGGTATTGACGTCCACAGGTATCTGGTTCCACTGCATTCTGAGAATTTGTGTGGAGGGCCTCCTGGACCCCTGCAGATAGATGATATCTCCTCTTCACCTCCTCAACCAAATCCTCCAGTGGAGCGTCAGAAGCCCACTATCTGCTATGTTGTGCAATAATTATTCTTCTTGCTCGCACTCTTTTCTGCAACTCCTTTCAGTACCTACCCCAGTCAGAATGTAGCTCCCATTTATGTAGTACAGGCTAGCTTTAAGAGGTACTATTTTGAGGTCCATGCTCAGGTATGCATCCAACTCAACAGCACACTTAATGCTGACTGCATGGTTGTCATTTAAATGAGCAAGCAACATGTGTGCCGCCTGCATCAGAAGCAACAGTTATGAATTGTGCACAGAGATCCCATCCTCCACTTTTGGGCCCTATCAAATTTCGCAGCCAAAGTCTGTCAATGGACACGCAGCAGTTAATTGCTCTCTGTGAGAAAATGGGATGCAAAGAGTTCTCATATGTTCCACATTATTGCACAAAACAACTTGACTAATAAAAGATGCAGGCACGTAAGGATTTAATAGTACTTTAGTTGTGTCACTTGAAGTAAAAAATTTAATTTTTCTGAATACCCCAAGCACATAAATTTAATCAAAAACAGTGTACTGTGGTTGTGTAGGCAACAGCATAGGATTAGAGCAAGGTTTCAATTTATCACCAAGTGCAGTGAATGTTTATAATATTGTGACAAAGGATGCTTCAGTGTCATCAATAATGTTTTTTTTTGGCAAGTAAACAAGAGCCTTGTAAGAATGTTTAGATATCAGGGGGATATAGTGTTAAAAAAAATCCTCTCTTTCCCACGACATTTCCTGGTGGAGCAGGCACCTCATCAATGCAAATACACAAAAGCAATTCAATTTCCCTCCTCAGGGACAGATCTTCACTATGATCATCATGTTGCCTTATCGAAATATTAAAAAAATCGCTGTATAGAATTTACAACTTAATTTTCAGGAAGAATAAAAAGACACTCTCCTTAACAAGCCTATTCTGATTTGATTCAGTTTAACCTTAGCTGAAGATTTTACTTCTGAATGATAACCAGTGATCCACACTGGAAAATGTACGTATGGATATCTGGCAGAACAAGAGCAAGTTTGATTTGATGCCTGTTGATACATAATTGGACCTGGATGAAATACCAGAGGACTTCTGGTTGTATCTATCTTCACAGTCTTCCCTACTTCAAGACATTATCAAGGCAAGATCAATGGCATTGCAGGATTCAGACAGGAGATGACAACACAGCAGATGGTTCATCATTTCCGATTTGTCACCAGTCACACATCACTCAGTTGCTGTCATTGTATCCAAATTCCCACAATGTTACTTTTTAATGGCCAAGACTAGTACTTCTACTACCAGAATGGATGGGTCAGTCATTAATATATGTATTAGAACAAACAAAGAACAAAGAAAAGTACAGCACAGGAACAGGCCCTTCGGCCCTCCAAGCCTGCGCCGATCATATTGCCTATCAAACTAAAACATTTTGCACTTCCAGGATCCATATCCCTCTATTCCCATCCTATTCATGTATATGTCAAGCTGCCTCTTAAGCACCACTATCGTACTTGCTTTCACCACCTCATCTGGCAGGGAATTCCAGACACTCACTACCCTCTGCGTAAAAAATTGCCCCGCACATTTCCTCTATAGTTTTCTTCTCTCACCTTAAATCTATGTCCCCTAGTAATTGACTCTTCCACCCTGGGAAAAAGCTTTTGACTATCCACTCTGTCTATGCCACTCATAATTTTGTAAACTTCTATCAAGTCGCCCCTCAATCTCCGTCGCTCTAGTGAGAACAATCCAAGTTTCTCCAACCTCTCCTCATAGCTAATAACCTCCAGGCCAGGCAGCATCCTGGTAAACCTCCTCTGCACCCTCTCCAACACCTCCACATCCTTCTGGTAATGTGGCGATCAGAATTGCACACAATATTCCAAGTGTGGTCTAACCAAGGTTCTATACAGCTGCAGCATGACTTCCCAGATTTTATACTCAATACCCCTACTGATGAAGGCATGCATACCATATGCCTTCCTGACTACCTTATCCATCTGCGTTGCCACTTTCAGTGACCTGTACACCCAGATCCCTCTGCCCATCGATGCACTTAAGGGTTCTGCCATTTACTGTATAATTCCTACCTGTATTAGACCTTCCAAAATGCATTACCTCCCATTTGTCTTGATTAAACTCCATCTGCCATTTCTCCGCCCAAGTGTCCTACCGATCTATATCCCATTGTATCCTTTGGCAATCCTCTTAACTATCTGCAACTCCTCCAACCTTAGTGTCATCTGCAAATTTACTAATTAGCCCAGTTACATTTTCCTCCAAATCATTTACGTATACTACAAACAGCAAAGATCCCAGCACTGATCCCTGCGGAACACCACTAGACACAGCTCTCCATTCAGAAAAGCACCCTTCCACTGTTACCTTCTGTCTTCTATGACCAAGCCAATTCTGTATCCATCTTGCCAGCTCATCTCTGATCCCGTGCAACTTTACCTTCTGTACCAGTCTGCCATGAGGAAGCTTGAATAACATTAGTCCTATTACTTGTTTGATCCCATTCTGTCGCGTCTGCCACTGGCTTTTTTGAAACTGCAGTGGTTCAAGAAGGCAGCTCACCACCACCTCCTCAAGGGCAATTAGGGGTGGACAATAAATACTGGCCTAGCCAGCGACATCCATATCCCCTAAATGAATTAAAACAAAAAATTCCATGAAAAAATGCTGATTTACTAATAATGAACTCTGTGAGACAAATATTCTTTGTCATATTGGAAACCTGCAGAACTATGTGATGATAAACAGAGACATAGGTAGTTGACAGGTTAACAAAGACAGATCTGGTTATTTAGGCCTTGTTCAAATACACCTTCAGTATTTTGGATCAGATTAAGTAGTTTGCTTGTGCATAAACCTACCTGATTTTGGATAAGTGGCTGCTCCAAATGGGTAGAAAGCCAGTTTAAAATGAAGCATTCAATAATGTTATATGTATGACACAATAAATAAAGTCTTTGGGCTTGTTTCAAATGACCACAATCCTTCCATTGCAATGAATATTGACAAATTAAGCAGCCAATGAAATGTTTTCAATCATAAGTATTTGCACTTCTCACATCAAATGCCATTGAGACCAACTGTTTTATTGTTCTTTAATGTCTTCGTACCATCTTCTTGGATCAAAGAAGTGATTGCAACAGGATTGGTTCGATGAAAATGATGAAAACATCTCTCAAATCCCGCAGGCCAAAAATACAGCATATATGGAGTGGCAGAATGATCCAACCTCCATCTCCAAAAGAGACAAGTTTTGACACCTGCAGAGCAAAATTCAGAGAGAGCTACATGTGAAGCAAGACAGATGGTGGGAGAGGAAAGCTGAACAATTACAACGAAAGCAGCTTAAAGAAATTCTTCAGTTCTTTCAAATCTGTAGATGGACCTTTTGGACAGGCTCCACACCGTTGCTCTTGGCTGATCAAAAATCAGGCAGAAGCAAGGGACAGATGGGTGGAACACTTCAACAGACTTCTGAACTGACCATCTACTGCCATCACCTCAGCCAGATTCCTTAGCAACCAGTACTTGACAAGCTTGACTTGCCTCCTTCTGTTGAGATTAAGAATCAAGAATTAAGCAGATGAACTCAGGCAAGGCTTCAGGAAAAGTTGAACCCCCAGTGGAAATTTTCAAAGTGGCAGGCCCTGAGACGATAGAGGCCTTTCATGATATCCTCTTGTACATTTGGAATGAAGAAAAGATGCCAAATGACTTTCGCAATGCCACGATTGTTGCTCTCTACAGAAACAAAGGCAGCAGAGTGTGGCAACCACTGTGTATCCCACTTCTGTCCTTGGCAGGAAAGATCTTTGCTAGCATCACTCTGAACAGACTTATCATTGCAGCAGAAACAGGTTGCAGCACAGTGATAGACGTTCACTGTTAAACAAATCCAGGAAAAATGCCTCAAGCAGAACATGGCTTTTTACTTCATTTTTGTTGACCTCACAAAGGCCTTTGATACAGTCAACAAGGCAACAAGGAGGCCCTCTGGATAATTCTGGAATGGCATGGTTGTCCAAAAAGATTTGTCAAGATCATACAACTATTCCTCGACAGATTGATGGGCCAGGTCCTTTTAAATGGTAAATCATCAGCTCCTTTTGAGATCTTGAATGCAGTGAAGCAGGATTGTGTTCTAGCACCAGTCCTCTTTTACCTGCCCTTTACCTGTGTCCTTAGCCATGCTGTCAAGGATCTCAAAGAGGGAGTGTATCTCCAACATTGGCTTGATGGCTTACTCTTTGACCTCAGTCATCACAGTGCAAAAACCAAAACTTCCATGAAACTCATCCAGGAAATCCTTTACAGTGATGATCGTGCCTTAATGGCTCACAAAATGTGAGAGCTGCAGATCATGGCTGACAGATTTTCAGAGGCTTCAAAGCTGTTTGATTGACTATCAGTCTCAGGAAGACTGAGGTTCTATACCAGCCCTTGTTAAACTCTAGCATTATTCAACCAAACATCTCCATCGATGATACAGAGCTGAAGAATGCTTACTCACTCACTTTTCTAGAAACAATTTATCCAATTCAGGGTCACAGAGAGTCAGAGCCTCTCCTGACAGGCAATGGGCATGGTACAGGATGCCAGTCCATCACAGGGCACACAGTCACACACACATTAAGGGGCAATTTACCATAGCCAATTCATCTTACCAACATGTCTTTGGATGGTAGGAGGAAACCAGAGCACCCAGAGGAAGCCCATGTGGACATGGGGACAGCGTGCAAACACCACACAAACAGACACCCAAGGTCAGGATCAAACCCGAGTCCCTGGAGCTATGAGGCAGCAGCGCTAACCATTATGCCACCATACCACCGGCTGAAAACTGCTGATAGCTTCATATACCTTGGAACCATTATCTCCAATGACTGTTCATTTGAAAATGAGATATCAGCTAGGATCAGCAAGGTGAACCAGGTGCTCAGAGAGCTTCACGCCAGAGTAGAAAACTCACTGCGGCATTAGACTGTCCACGAAGATCAAGGTATATAACGCTCTTGTGATTGCTTCCCTCCCCTATGGCTGTGAGTCCTGGACTATATTGCAAACACATAAGGCAGTTGGAACAATTTCACATGTACTCTGCTCCATCCGCTGGCTCACTCACTTTGAAATCTTAGACGGAGCCCAGACAACAAATTTTTAGGCAAAGGTCCTGAGAGCCCAGCTGCACTGGGCAGGACGTGTAATTAGAATGAAGGGCCATCGCATTCCGAGACAACTGCTGTATGGAGTGCTAACGCCTGGCAAAAGAAACGAAGGTTGGCCATGTAAGCACTACAAAGACGTGCTTAAGTGAGATCTGAAGTGATGCGGCATCAAGCCTAATGAGCTAGAACAATCAGCACAAGAAGTAACTCGCTGGAGAGCCCTGATCGTAGGGCTTCTGTCACTTTCGAAAAGGATCGATGTCAACATCTTATTGCTGCCCGTGAAAAATGTCACAGTGCAGCATCTGTCCATGTCACCATATACGAGTTCCAATGCCCCAACTGTATCCAGCTTTCTGCAGCCAGACTGAGACTACATAATCATCTCAGTGTTCATAGTTGATGAGTCTGCACATCCATTGTCTTCTTCGAACTCGAAAGACAACCATCACTACCATCTGCAAGTACGGACATGGTAAACCATTTAGTACAGTCATTCCCAAACAGGTCCCCATGGACCCCTGGGGGTCATAGAAACTTTCCAGGGGGTCCGTGGAATAATGCAAAAGTCCTTATGTGGGATGCTGAAGGCGGGTTTGGCGCGAGCCAGAGAGCAGGAGCAAAGTGTGGTGGCCACATGTGCAGCATAGAATGGACTGGCTGTCTCACCTAGGAGGGGAGCATGCATGAGGGAGCACTTGGAGCAACATGAAGATCTCTATATCTGTAAGTAAACACCTGTTTACATAAAAGCATTATTAATATACTCTTTACATGCATCACTTTTAATTTATGAGTATTATATATTATTAAGATAAGAGCATAGGATCATAGAAGCAGTAGGAGGCCATTGGCTCTTCGAGCCTGCTCTGCCATTCAATTAGATCATGGCTGCTCTTCCACCTCAAAGCCATTTTCCTGCACTATCCTCATATCCCTTGATGTCTTTAATGTCTAGAAATCTATCAATCTCTGTCTTGAACATATTCGATGACTAAGCTGTGAAGCTCCCTGGGGTAGAGAATTCCAAAGATTCACCGCCCTCTGAGTGAAAGAATTCCTCCTCATCTTGGTTCTAAATGGTCTGCCCCATATTCGGAGACAGTGTTCCCTGGTTCTAGAGCCCTCAGCCAGGGGAAAAATCCTTCCTACAGCTATGCTGTCGAGCCCTGTAAGAATTTTGTGTACATCAATGAGATCATGTCTCATTCTTCTAAACTCAAGAGAATATAGGCCCAGTCTCCTCAATCTCTCTTTATGCAACAATCCCGTCATTCCAGGGATAGTCTGGTGAACCTTCATTGCACTTCCTCTATGGCAAATATACCTTTTTTTAGGTGAAGAGAACAAAACTGTACACAATACCCCAGCCTTACCAAGATGCTATACAATGGCAGCTCTTTAGTCTTTACTCAGATCCCCGTGCACAAATATTCCATTGTTCATCACACCTCCTGTGTCACACTCAGCATCACACTGTAACACATGCAAATTTCACTTCGTTCACCAACATTTCATTATCTTAAAACAGCATTGAATCAGAAATCTATCAGCAGAGAAAATACTTGCAATTTAAAGAAGCATGGAAATGGAAATAATCAAAATAATTTAATAAACAGCAAAACTTTTCAAACTGCCATCTTTTATGCCAATGTTGAAAATCGGGGTTGTAACATAATCAAAGTATTAAAAAAATACACATTTCACAATAACATGATTAAAGTTACCTATCAAATAGAGTTCTTCAGTTTTAGAGGAGGGGCGGTGGGGAGGTGACCTATAGCTCGCCTTAAAACAGCTATAGTGAGCAGAGAGTGAGACTTGCACCTGTTGGTTGGAGGGAGACCTGCTCACGAGAGCTGCTGGCCAATTAGATTGGTTGGCAGCTCTAGCAGTCCCAACAGTGCCAGAACCCATTAGAGGGCACTTTTGGGACTGCAAGAAGGCAAACAATGAAGAGAGCATTGGATTCAGGACTCAGGTATGTCCATGATTTTTGGGTGGGGACAGATCCAGCACCTTAGGGAGGGAATGACGGGGTGGTGGGAAGGGCCAGGCAAGGAGGCACAATTGGTGGGGTATCATCTTGAAGGGGATGTCCCTGATGTGCACAGGCAAGCCCCTCCCCCCCAAAGAAGGTAGCCCCCTTCTGCTTTCTCACCCCACATTGTGAAATAGCAGACTCCCTACTCTTACCCGCCTGCCTACACTAACCAGATTATGGCATGAGCAGGTTGATATTCAGGTCGATTGGCTTGTTAACAAGTCTAATTGCCCATTAATGATTTTAAAAAATGGTGGGTGAGCAGCACCCACCTGCCTCCTGAATTATGGGACAGCTCCAGTCTCAATTTGCAAACGTAAGATCCCAACCAGAGGCTTCAGCATCTGGAAAGGTCTATGATTTAAGTTGCTTTCTTACCCAGACCTATTGTTATCAGCTAAACAGAGCTTGGAACTGCACTGTGCCTGTAATTCACAGGATACTGGATCTGAATGGAAAAATCCCATAAGCATAAATATGATTTTCAAGGAAACTACTCAAAGAGCATTTTTCCTCAGGCTGCAACTGTAGTTTATGTTTCTAAATGGTTTCAAATCATGCTGGAGCATGAATGTGAGACATTTTTTTAGGTAAGATTTGAAAGTAAAACTATTTTCAAATGCTTATCATTATTTGAGGCCAGGGCACATGAATGGGAATTGAGGCAGGAGCTGGACATTGCTGGAAACCCAAAAGAATTGTCCCCAGCATGAAGTAATTGTTAGATATTGGATGTTCCCAATACGATGTTGGTGTGTGGAGGGAGAAGGAGGACTGGTAAAGGAAGGTTCAAAGATTCATTCCGAGCACGGAAGAGCACTGATGCTCCTTCTGGGCCCTCCAAAGAATCCATCCAAAGAATAAAAAAAATGAACTCACTTTGGCCTCCTCAGGCCACTCCGCTATCTCCTATCAGGTTGTTTTAGGGCGGCCCATCTTCCCAATGCATCATACAAATCAGCACCAATGGCGTCATTGGGCTGCAAGGTTTTGAATTAAATTAGGCCAACACTTGCCTGGGAACCTCAGCCAACTTCAGAATCAGCAAAGGTAAAATGTTGCTGGGTAGGGTGTAATGGTATTGGCTGGCAAGTGAACTCACAAAATTTTACCCTCTCCAATGCACTATTCCCACCATGCAGGTGGAGGGTTGTTGGGGGACGGGGTGGCATAGGGAGTTACAAGTGACCTCCGCAGTGCCACTTCAGGATATTACACTAGATGTGGCATTGGATATGGCCATATGCTGATGGAATTGTGCAAATTATATTTCCAGACATTAATCGCAATTGTTTCATTCCTGGTATCCAGGTCTGTGAGGACAGAACTCCTCAACTTCTGCTTGTTCTTTTTTTATTTTTTTCTTATTATTCCCTTCTGTCTCTTTTCTTTTTTTTGGAGTGTCAGATGTGGCTCTGACTTATATGGTTCCAAGCTCAAGTCTCACTTTCGAGCTTAAGAGCAAAAATCAAGGCAATACTGAAGGAGTATTGCACTGTCGGAGGTACTATGTTTTGGATTAGATGTTAAACTAAGGCCCCATCTTCCTGCTTGGGTGGAAGTAAAAGATCCCATGGCACTTGAAAAGAACAGGGGAGTTATCCTTATCCTCAGTATCCTGTATTTATTTATAATATTTATCCCTCAATAAACATCACAAAAGAACAGGTCATTTTCACATTGCTGTTTGTGGGAGCTTGCCGAATGCAAGATTAGTTACAACAGGGACTACACTTCAAAAAATACTTCATTGGCTCTAAAGTGCTTTGAAATGTTCGGTGGTCGTGAAATGAAATATACATATAAAAATATATAGAAAGATACATAAATGAAAGTCTTTGTTTTCTTTTCTCTCCCTTAATCCATTTTATCCATCTCTTGATTTGACTGAAACTTGCCCTATTTCCCTCTCTCTCATTCACTCTGTTTCTTTCTCTATTTCTTTCTTTCACTGATTTAGGAGATATGCCATTAGGCATGACATTGTGAGTTCCCAGATGTGATGATATTGACATTGTTCCACAATGACAACTTCAACGTTCCAGCAATTGTGCTGCAAACATTGTGTAAACTGAATACTGAGGTAAAAAGCCTGTATAAGGTCAGTTGCCGTGAGATGTGGTAATTTCTGGCCCAAATGTTACTCTCTAGTGGAGTTAAAAGAATCGTTTACTAAAGCAATAACTGAAAGTTGATGACTTAGATGAAGGGACCGAATGTGTGGTAGCTAAAACTGCTGATGACACCAAGATAGGTAGGAAAGTAAGTTGTCAAGAAGAGGTAGAGAGTCTGCAATGGGATATAGTTAAATGAGTGGGCAAAAATTTGGCAGATGGAGTATGTTATGTGAAATGTGAACTTGTCCATTTTTGCAGAAAGAATAGAAAAGCATTCTAAATGGAGAAAGCTTGCAGAACTCACTGGTACAGAAGGAGCTAGGTGTCCTGGTACATGAATCATATAAAGTTAGTATGCAGACACGTCAAGTGATTAGGAAGGCAAATGGAATTTTGGCATTTATTCCAAGAGGAATGGAATATAAAAGTAGGGAAGTGTTGTTGCAGTTGTACAGGGCCTTGTTGGGACCACATCTGGAGTACCGTGTGCAGTTGTGCTACCCTTATTTAAAATAAGATTTAATTGCTTTAGAAAAAGTTCAGAGAAGGTTCATTGGACTCTTCCTGGGATGGAGGGGTTGTCTTATGAAGAAAAGTTGAACAGGTTAGGCCTATACCCATTGGAGTTTAGAAGAATGAGAGGTGAGCTTATTGAAACTGAGAAGACTTGATAGGATGGATACCCAGAGGATGCTTCCTCTTGTAGGGAGACTAAAACAAGGGACATAGTTTAAAAATAAGACGTCTCCCTTTTAAGACAGAGATGAGAAACTTTTTCTCCCAAAGGGTCTTTAGTGTATGGATCCTACCTCTAGAAAGTAGTGGGGGCTGGGTCTTTGAATTTACTCAAGGCAGAGTTAGACAGATTTTTGTAAGACAAGTAAGTCAAGAGTTATGAGGGGCAGACAGGGAAGTGGAACTGAGACCATAACCAGATCAGCTATGATCATATTGAATGGTGGCACAGGCTTGAATGGCCAAATAGCCTACTCCTGCTCTCATGCTATATGCCCCTATGAAATTTACTAATTAAAGTGAGGGCTTATTGTTCTGCTGGAGAAAGAAAAGTAAAAAAAAATTCCGGCAGCAATTAAGAAACCCTATGCAATTTTTCGTAAACATAGTGATATATCCATTAATATAAATCTCAGCACTCCGTCTCACATAATAAAGGTAAAGTCATCTGTAAGATTTAATGGAGCGTCGTCCTGGTTACCTACTGCATTCATGGTATTAGGCTCACATAAATTATATAGAGATTTTCTGTACCTTCTTTGATGGATTCCTGACTTTTGCTTACAAAAGGTCAAGACATGGGGGAGGGGATAGTTCAGCATGATCTCAATGTGTTGTTTGTCACTGTTGCAGATTTCAAGGGCTGGTCAGAGGATTATGGACTCCATGCTTGCAGCGAATTCCTCCCAGATGAAATAGAGTACTGTGCTTGAGTATAGAACGAATGGAATTGTTATAAATACCTGTCTGGCTTGTGCATCAGCATTGCTTCAATAATAAGATCTCAGCTGGCATAGCTGTGATGTGAGAAACTAGAAACATTTTTTTAGACTGAAGGCCTTTTTCCTGGAACAAAATAAATAAAAGGATGTTTAAGTAAATGAAAATTGCTTTTTAATTACACAATAAATTAAAAATAATAAAACAATAATACATTAACAACAAACAAATGTATCAAAATCACCATAAATATTTCCCCCAGTGATTTGATTTTTTTTCCTTTCCTGAAGGTGGTGATATAGTGGCGTTGGGGTGGAGGGGCAGGGGTTGACAGTGGGGAGCGGATGCAGTTTTGCCAGCCATTCTCTGGTACTTTGCTCAAGTGCTCATTGCTCATGTGTAAATCCCGAGACTAACCTGTTTGAAAACTGAGCTTTCATGGATGAGTATCCCAAGCTCACCCAATGTTCATCCTTTCCAGGAGGAGTCACTGGCTGAGTTCCACTTTGTCCCCATCCTAACCCTAACATGCTGATGCCAATTGCAATACCTTTCTTGATGTCTTAGCTGATATAAGCTACCTGAAAGCATATCAATAATTTCAACCTGAGATTTCCCTGCAGTGAATGCCCCAGTCTGCACATGGGGTTGCCAACAATGATTAAATATATTCCTGGAGGTTTCATCAGGTGACTTGCCCCTGACACTCCAGCAATTAGTTGGCCAACACATTCATCCTTGTTGCACACTGCTTTCCTATGTTAATTAGAAAGTAAAAGGCCTCATTACCCATTTGGATCATGCTTGACTGTTAGCCAAATAGCCATTTTCCCCCCCCCCATTTTTAATATTTTTGCACCTGGTAAAGTGAAATATTCAGAGAAAAAAATTACCTTTTTTAATACCCCTATGATTTTTCTCCAGGAGATTGATCTTCAATTCCTGGAGACTCCAGGGCAATCCTGGGAGGTTGGTAACCCTACTGCACATAGGGGCAGTGCATTTTTCAACTCAGTGCCTGAGTGTTCTGAAATAATTTTTTCATTGATGGGAGTTTCGAAATAAATGTTAGATTTGCTGCAATTTTATGGAATACCAATCCACTGTAGTCCTTCATAAGTTAACTATCTATAGTGAATCAGAAACTGGCTGGTACCTGAAATGAGTGACGCCTGTCAGATTTTGGCTGTTAGTTTTCTCCTGAGTTGATGCCTCTGTAGCTACTCTCTGCTACAGACCAGTGCTATAATTATGTTTCAAAATATGCCTTACAGCAATCAGATCGCAAAGAGGACAAAAATCCTGCAAAATAATATACAGCAATGCAGTGTAACATGGGGAGTTTGTCATTTTAACGGTCTAATTAACATACAATACAGCCATTAAGTGCTGCAACCTCCCATGCATTAATTCTGCTGAAAGCAATCCCCAGAGATAAGCCATAAAGTTGACGAGACAAACCATTATAAAAGATATTCAGGTTTATTTTCGTCGATTAAAAATCACACAATGTTCCCCTGCAACTACATCTGTAATAAGCCAGGGATGTCTCTGTAAACTAATGCCAGTTCTACTAGCCTCTACTCCTTAAACCTTCTACAATGGAACAACCCTACATTTTCCAGTATCCGAGTAGCTTTGCTCAAATTAGCACAATTTTTTATGTGCATATCTTTTATTTAAATAAAACTACTTGTATATATTTATCCAGGGCATGAAAAATTCATATCAAGTATGCAAAAACACAATTTTATATTTACAACCAGAGTGCAGCTTTGATTGTTTTTTTGAGGGATAAAACTGTTTCAGTGATGGAGCCGTCTCAGTTTCTGGAATCCCTGTCTAAGTGCCAAAGGTTGTGCGACGTAAGTCAAAATAGGAACAGAAATTTCATAAGCAAATGCACTCGAGTGTAGTACTGAGGGAGTGCTGGATTGTTGGATCTTCCATCTTTTAGACTGAAGTACTGTTTGCATGGGTAGCAAAAAAGAAGATAGTTTTCCCACAATCCTGGTTTGTCTTTCTGCCTCAACCCAAACACCAAGGAACAGATTAATTATGAAGTTTATTGATTTCATTGCTGATTGTGGAAACTTGCTGCCTATAAAATAGTGCATAACTGCAAGTACATTTTGTTAATCAGGTATTTTATTGCAATATTACTTGTAAATTTGAAGAAAGGAATGTGAGCTTAAGAGCTAGGCTGGGCTCAGGGATAGCAGAAGGCCGTGGGTTAAATCTTTAAGCCGTTAATGTAGTAATGAGAGATTGTTGCATTGCTATAGGTGTTGCCCTTTGGTTGAGATATTAAAACAAAGCTTCCTTCAGATCACTTTGTCCTATCCAAAGAACAGAGAAATTGCCCTGCCTGACATTTATCCTTCACTAAACATTACTAAAAGAGCTCATCTGATCATTTATCTTGCTACTTTTTGTGGCACATTGATGTGTACAAATTAACTGGCTACATCACACCATTGACTCCCTTCAAAAAGTACTTAATTGTCTTTAAAGTGTGTTGGGATACTCTGAAGTGGTGAAAGATGCTATATAAATGCAAGTTCTTTCTCCTTCTTAGATATTATGTACCTTAGATGAACATATCCTGTAATGCATAATAGATTTAAAGTGGCAAAATTTTCAGGATAAAATATTTGTCAAGCCTTTTTCTTATTCTGGGCTGGATGAATGATATATCACTTTCCTCACAGTGGCACTATGTACAGGAGAGTCCAGCAATGAACAGGCCTCTAAGATCAGCATTGTAGAACCATTGATTTGGTTTGATTAACCTTCTCTCAACTCTTCTCAACCTTGATATTTAGGAGTTAAATGTCCAAATCCATACTGGAAGCACCCTTGCCCACTGCCAGTATATATGCAAAAACCACCAACAAGATTGTTTGCGGCCTGTTTGTAGTTAGAAAACTTAGGCTTTAATGTCTAGAGGTGACTGCACCAATTTTAGGCAGTATAGCAACTCCAGCTGTTAGATTACATCTTTCACAATCCCAGAAATAGATTTCATTTGAATGAAATATAAATGCCATGGATGCTGCAAAGGCACATCATTTGAGTCATTGATACTGCTTTAAAAAACCAGGGATTGACAATTGTTCCTTAAGGCTGTTACAATGTGTTGACCTTCAAATTGTATTTTCTCAACATCTTCACAACACCCAGCATAGGCCATGAGATCAACCGGGGATGCTGAAACACAGCAGTACAATAGATCAGATAAAACAATGAAATAAAAAAGTAAATCATTCTCAAAGCATGCAACACTGCATGTGACAGAGTTAAACTGCTGTAAGGGAATTGCAGAAAGTGCTTGAGGTCATAAGACAATTAAAATTATCTGCTCCCCTTCACTTCGTCCACAGCCACTGAAAATTCACTTGTGATCACACTGCCCTGAGTATTCAAATTCATTAGAGTTTTGTAGCATCAACTTACAAAAAAATGTCTTGCATTAAATGGCTTGCAGATTTGCCAAGGCATTGAAAATCACCTCAGAATTTTCAGTACAGAAGTGAATAAGGCTATTGCAAACACCCTTTCTTTCCTATTAATGCTTCAAGCATTACTGTTATGAGCATCTGTGCAATTAACAATTAGCATCAACCAGGCTCTGCAAAGATTATAAATACCTCACAATGCACTAAACCAGGCACATTTCTTTCATTTTAAGTAGGTATATAAGTAAGTTCCCTTTTTATTTCCGTGGTGAGAATTGGGTAAACTCTGCCTTATTTTCAGACAGTAATTAATCATATGTCTCTTTGTTTTTGGGAGCGATTAGATAAGATTCCCTTTATTCCTGAATTTTTATCCTTTTTCCATCTTCCCGGTCTGACAGCTGTAGCCAAGGAGGCAAACATATGGCGCCATCTCAGGCTGCACTATTGCACGTGGTAGCCAGCTGCCTGAAAGTACTGAACACAGCCAGGCATATCTCTGTCCTCTAATTTTCCCTTTCCCTGCTGTGAGATGCTGCTGCATACACTTAACATCCACTCAAATAACATGCCTCGAGTGAGGAACTCGTGGCAGATCCACATCTGTATATAGAAGATTCCATTGAAGATTAGCTTGGTTAGCTTCCAGTCCTGGTTAGACATATACAATAGCCAATTGTAAAACAACTTCTGCTTTTAGAGTATAAAATCACTTTTATATGAGCAATCCCAAGGGGTTGCTGCCATTTTGCTTCAAGATAATGATGTGAGTCCATTGAAATGTGCCACTCTGTGATGAAAATATGATGCTGATAAAAATACAGTTTTAGAAAATGATGGCCAAGTAAAAAAAAAACAGCTGATCCATTAAACCTGCTCAACATTCATGATATTTGTCATGCTTGGACAATTCCTACTCCTGCCCACAACCATGTAGTTTTCAAGAAAAAATGGTCAATTAACAGAATGAACACTTGAGAAATGTTACATAGCAGGGAAGTGCTCTATTATTCAATTGATATTCAATCAAGCTTATCCTAAGTTTGATCGTGGCCCCTTGTGATCCCATCATCTACAGCGAGGGAGGGGGTGAATAAACCAGCTTAGATGTTCTGTCTGGTGACACAGCGTAGTTCTGAAATCCCAACAACAGTAGACAGCGGACTACATTTCAAACAACTTTTAAAATCTTTTAGTCATGCAGCAGAAAAGCTTCCCCATGTCCATGCATGAGATGCAGGCCGGGAGCTGTGAGATAGATTTGTAAGAAAAAGTGCATGGAGAGAGCTCCTTTCTACATCAGCCTGTCACTCGGTATGCTGGAGGTGGACTCAGATTTGTAATATGCATAAATGTTGCCAAGGACAGGATTAGGAGCTGGAATTAAGCAGTTGGTGATGGAAAAACTGAGATTTGGATGTGAGCAGCATCAGGATGGCTGACAGCATTCAAACTGCAGTGTGTCCATTCTTATCCAAGGTGTAACTGACAAGGAAATTCAGAGATTTTGACACAGCTACTGGATTTCATTGACTGGAGGCCAGATGTGCAAACACATACTCATATGTTCAAGACTAAGGTGTTCAGGTTGTAGGCAGACCAATAGCTGCTGCTAAACTTCACACCTACTTGTGGTGGATAGTCTCCTTGATGGGCCACTGTGTCAGCCTGTGCTTGTGGTCAGCACAATCGTGTCAATGTGCTGCTGCCTTTTTTGGTGAGATATGCTGCTTAACACACACTAACTCACTTGACAATGAGAATTTGAATTTAAGTTAACTGTGCTAGACATGCAACTGACCCCCCAAAAATTGACCCTTCCCCAACTTTGTTGAGTGTGTACACATGTTGACGTGATCAATCCTTGACATAACAGCTGCATGGTCATAATGGCTACCAGCATTTAAGGACCAGTTATTTGAATGTGCAGTGCTGACGGAAAGCCCCATCTGCTGGCAGCATTCAATTGGGAAAACACAAAGCTGTTTGTGATTTCCTGATCTTATTTCCCACTGGGTGAGGCTCCCCACTGGAAGATTGCATTCATAATTTCAGCCCTTTACTATATGGGCTCACCTATGTGGAATCAACCAATGGGGTGAGCAATTGGTGCATCATAACCCAATACAAGTCATCACCCTCCACACAGAAAGGTTGAAAAATTGAAGGAAAGGTGAATGAATTAAAAAGAAGTAAATGAACATAGGTTTCCTTGCATCATAGGAATAGTGAAAGTATTCCTATAACATAAAAATGTTCAGTCCATGTGTAAATCTTTACCTTTGCATTCTACCTTTCATGCTACCTGACACAGTCATACTCACGGAATCATACCTTACAGACAGTGTCCCAGACACCACTATCACCAACCCTGGGTATGTCCTGTCCCGTCGGCAGGACAGACCCAGCAGAGGTGGTAGCATAGTGGTATACAGTCAGGAGGGAATTGCCCTGTGAGTCAACATTGACTCCAGCCCCCTGAAGCCTCATGGCATCAGGTCAAACATGGGTAAGGAAACTTCCTGCTCTCTACCATGTACTGCCTCCCCCCCCCAGCTGATGAATCAGTGCTCCTCCATGTTGAACACCAGTTGGAAGAAGTACTGAGGGTGGCAAGGACATAGAATGTTATCTGGGTGGGGACTTCAATGTCCATCACCAAGTGTGGCTCAGTAGCACCACCACAGAACCAGCTGGCTGAGTCCTAAAGAATGTAGCTGCTAGACTGGGTCTGCGGCAGGTGGCGAGGGAACCAACAAGAGGGAAAAATATACTTGACCTCATCCTCACTAACCTGCCTGCCGCAGATACACCTGTCCATGACAGTATCAGTAGGGGTGACCACTGTACAGTCCTTGTGGAGACCTTGGTTCATTCCACAAAAGTGAGTCCCATCTTCACATTGCAGATACCCTCCATCGTGTTGTGTGGCACTACCAACGTGCTAAATGAGATTGATTTTGAACAGATCTAGCAACTCAAGACTCAGCAAGCCTGAGGTTCTGTGTGCCATCAGCAGAAGCAGAAATGTACTCAACCACAATCTGCAACCTTATGGACCAGCATGTCTCCCACTCTGCTGTTACTATCAAACCAGGGGGTCAACCCTGGTTCAATGAAGAGTACAGGAAGACGTGACAGGAGCAGCATCAGGTATGCCTAAAAATGAGGTGTCAGCCTGGTGAAGGTACAACACAGGACTGCTTGTGTGCAGAACAGCATGTGACTTGCTCTTGTAACTACAGTATTTATAAGGCTATTCCAGTTTAGTTTCTGGTCAATTGTATCCTCAGGATGTTGATAGTGGGGGAGTCAGTGATGTTTGCCTTTCCTTCACTGTTGCTGGGTCAGAATCCTAGAACTCCCTCCCTAACAGCACTGTGGGTGTACCTACATCACAGGGACTGCAGCAGTTCAAGGAGGCAGCTCACTACTACCTTCTCAAGGGCAATTAGGGATGGGCAATAAATGCTGGCCCAGCCAGCGAAGCCCACATCTTGTAAATTAATTTAAAAATAGTTAAAAATAGTTTTTCCTCAATCAAGTACAGCTCACACTCATTCTAGACTATAAGGAATTATTTCTATTAAACACACATTCACTATTAAGCTTGTCTAAGATGAGCTGAAATTTAGCAGATTGGACTTATGCAGAAATTGCCCCAAAGTTTTGCTGATGTTTGTGGGTAGCAGATGGGAACACCACCACCTACACATTCCCCTCCAAATTATTCACCATCCTGGTTTGGAACTATATCGTCATTCCTTCACGTTCGCTGGGTTAAAATCCTGGAACTCCCTCCCTAACAGCACTGTGGTTGTACACACACCAGGTGGACTGCAGTGGTTCAAGAAGACAGATCACCACCACCTTCTCAAGGGCAACTAGGGATGGGAAATAAATGCTGGCCTTGACTGCTATGTTCACATGCTGAGAATGACTGAAAAAAACAACTCGCCGACATGAATTTATACCTAATTTCCTGCAGAACCCAATTACCTAGGCTGATACATAAAGAAAGTGCAAATGCATCACAACCAATAGAGAAATGTATAGGTGGCACCTCACTATCCAGAGCTTGTTTGCCTATTCCTTTCTTGTTATTTTTCAGAACTGGAGTATATCCACTAAGAAGACTACACCAGCTGCTTAGTCCTTCTGAATGCATTTTGGACAGGGGTGGGTCCAAAACATTTTGGATGTTATGACACTGTCAGCACTTTGATTAAGTACAGTGAAGGCCTCAGCAAGAAAAATTCAAGAAAAATACAAAGAAAACCAACAAAAATCTGCACCATTCATACCAATCCAGTAAATTCATAAGTCGGTATTTTGCATTGAGGCACGGCTATGTAAATGAGTAGCAGAGCGTTTCGCTTGATGTATTTCAGAAGCAAAACAAATAACCAGGTAAATTTGAGGATAGCAGTGATTCAGTCCCAGCATAAATTTGTTATGCATGAATTTCCTGGGAATAGAATGGTGCAACACCGCCCTTACTCTACAGTTACAACAAAACGTTCCAGGAAATTGTAGCCTATATATTTCATTGATGCCCCACCTCAAGAGAAACTTGTCCAATTGAGCGAAGATACCAAAGAGTCTAATTGGTCCTCGATATCTGATGATGAGATGCTGATTCTATTGTCTGAATTTAGTCCTAGTGGCAGGGGTCCAGCCAACTGCCTAAAGTATAACTGTTTTCAAATTAGGGGTTGCCCTTTAGGACAGAATGAGGAGAATTTTTTCCTCTCAGAGAGTTGTGGGACTTTGGAATTCTCAATCTCAGAAGGTGGTGGAGGCGGGGTCATTGAATATTTTTAAGGCAGAAGTAGATAGAGTCTTGTTAGGCAAGGGAATCAAAGATTATTGGGGTTAGATGGGAATGTGGAAATTGAAACACAAAAAGATCAGCCATGATCTTATTGAATGGCGGAGCAGGCTCAAGGGGCCGAATGGTCTACTCCTGTTCCTGTTCTTAAATTGGAAGGACAACCCCATTTCGGTGATCAGTGGGGCCTGGAGCCTTATCTTGTCAGCAACAGCCAATTAATTGGCTGCTGCCTGGTGGCTGTCCCTACGAAGGATGGCTGGACCATGAGCTTCTGACCAATCAGCAGCCTCAGCAACACCACTGTGAGTGAAGGAGGAAGGTGCATCAATGAAGATGCGTCCTTACAACCAAGTAAGTGGGGGTGCCCGTGGGGGGTGCCAGAGCCAGCCAGAGAGAGCCTGTTGTGGAGGAGCTGGGGAGATGTTGAGGGCAGGCAGTGGTGTTGCCGAAGGGGCAGCCATTGTCGCCCGGGGGCCCATCCTTGGGCCAAAGAAAGTTACATTCCCTCTGGGGCCCATTGAGAAGCTGCCAAGATTTACCTGGCAGTCTCCCCAAATGGCCGTCTGCCCCAACCTTTCACTGGTCACTTAAGTAGCTTGATTGGGCTCTGGCCAGGAGGGCTGTCTGCAGTCTTCCCTGTCATTGAGAAGATGGCATGCCAATGGGAGGATGACTCCCTCAGCATTTTACAGGCCCTCCCACCTCCCAACCCATCCCCAGAGGGCTGGTAAAATCCACATTGCATTGAAATGAAAACAAATTTCACCATCTTCGATTCTAGCTCATTTTTCCTAAGTGTTCAATATATAGAGGTTCTTATCATTCTCAGTTTTCTCCTCTTAAAGGCTGCCATCTTCTAATCAGAACTTCTAGATTTATTTCAAGTTATTTCTTGCATTTTCCAACTTTGGTGGTGCAATGCAAAAGGCACCTTAATCCTTTATTTACATTTCACAATAACCACAGAATCGTAGAATGATTGCAGCATAGAAGGAGACCACTTGGGCTGTTGTGTTTGTGCTGGATCTCCGAAGGAACAATTCACTTAGTGCTACGCCCCCACCCTCACCCCACCACCACCCCTGGTTCCCCCCATACCCCTGCACATCCTTCCTTTTCAGATAATAATCCAATTCCCTATTGAATTCCAAGATTGAATCTGCCTTCACCGTGCTCTCAGGCAAAGTATTCCAGACCCTAAAGTGGATAAGTCACCAGGACCGGATGAGATGCATCCAAGGACACTGAGGGAAGTGAGTATGCAAATTGCAGAAGCGCTGTCCATAATTTTCCAATCTTCCTTAGACTGATGCCAGGGAACTGGAGAATTGCAAACGTTACACCTTTGATCAAATAAGGGTGTAAAGGTAAACTCTTCAAGTCAGTTTAACCTCCGTGGTGGAAAAGTTGTTAGCGACAATGATTTGGGGCAAAATTAATAGCCTTAATAGTTCAGATGTGCCCTGAACACCAAGTTCTCGATCATCAGTATATATCAGGAACAGCAGGGGTCCTAACGCTGACCTCTGGAGAACTCCATTGCAAATCTTCATCCCAGTCTGAAAAACATTCATTAGCCACTACTCTCTGGCCAGGATTTTTCCCTTGCAGGCGGGCTCAGCAGGAACGGGCGGGGATGATCGAGAAGCTGACCAATGCCCGTGATCAGCTCCGCTCTGCGGTTTCACGTGGGTGGGCCAATTAACGACCGCCCTGCGTGGATCGTGAGTGGCAGCCCTCAGCACTACCTGTGTGGGTGGGGAGAGGAGGGAGAGAGGGCTTGGTGCAAAGTTCGCGTGTGCACACAAAAGAGCGCTTCAATCTCCGTGAGGCATCGAGCTGCCTGCCCCAGAGAGATTGAAGTGTTTTTTTTTAAATTATTAAAGACATTAAAAATTAAAAGAAAACATGCCCCCTCATGAGACTCTGTCACATGAGCTGGGACATGTTTTTAATTCCAAAATAAAGTTTTCATTTAATATTTATTTGCTTTAGGAAACCTCATCCTGTTCATGGATGAGGTTTCCTAAAAAATGTAAAGGCCACTTAGTCTTTTCGCCTGCCCGTCATCCGTTAGGTTGGATGGGCAGTGTTAATTTGATTTTAATTAGCTCATTAATGGCCCTAATAGGCCTTCAATTATTGGCAGACGCACAGCCGACTCCAGTGTGTGCTTGCCGGATGAAATATCGCACGAGAGCGCAAAGATGTCAGGACGCACGTCTGATGTCATCATGCGTCATATTACGCTTGGGCTTGTTGGGTGCATAACCGCATGCCGAATGTAAAATTCTGCCCACTGTTTCTTGCCACTCAGCCAACTAGGTATCCATATTGCTACTGTCCCTTTTATTCCATGAATTCTTACTTTATAGCACTGTAATAAATGCCTTTTTGAACACCATGTACATCAAGCCAATAGCATTACCCTCATCAATCCTCATTGTCCCCTCATCAATCCTCATTGTCTCCTCATCAATCCTCATTGTCTCCTCATCAATCTTCATTGTCACCTCATCAAAAAAGTCAAGCAAGTTAATTAAACATGATTTTCCCTTAGCAAATCCATGCTGGTTTTTCTTAATTAATTCACATTTGCTCAAGAGACTATTACCTTTGTCCAGAATTATTGTCTCCAAATTATAAACTTGATTTTCCAGACAGGCTTCTCATAAGAAACAATGAACTTTATTTACAGGGCTTCAGCAACAGTTACATGCTTCCATCAAGATCCACAACCAGACATAAACTCCATCCCTAAGGTTCCCCACGCTTAGGGCTGATTCGTTCACACTGTCACATGATACTACACAGTATAATAAACTTAAAGCTACAGCCACTACATTCCTTAAAACTACAGTTACTACATTCCTCGCCCTTTAATTTTTTTTTTACAATTTGTATTTACAAGAACAGCTACAGTCATGAAATTATAAATTTAGTCTCTCAGGTGGTTTCCTGATCCAGGTGGAATGTCGTCGCTCCACGACTGTAGAATCTCTTACAGAATCTTTATTTCTGGAAGCACAGCAACATCAGGTACCTCCTTAGGTACAAGCAGTTCAGTGTTATCCACTCTGACAGAGACACCTGGTATATCTATCCTTGGTTGATCAATCACAATGGGGACTACAGGTTCTACAATGGTTACAGGTGGAACATCGGTTTGCTGGGGTATCTCCCTTCTTCTCAAATGATCCATGTGTTTGCGGGTGATCTGGCCCCCCACTTCGACTTGGTGTGACAAGGGTCCGGTCTCAGAAACTACTACACCAGGTAACCAACTTGATCCACCACCGAAGTTTTGTATAAACACTGTTTCACCAACAGCAAATTCTCGCTCTCGACTATGCATATCATGAGTCATTTTTTGATTCCCTTGACTGTTCCCTACCTTCCCCTCCCAATTGCGAAGTTTAATCTCGTATGAAGTCAGCACTGCATAAGTAATTCTGAAGGTGTTGAACCTGTAGTAGTGTGGTGGTTCATTCTACAGTGAAACAGGAAAAGTGAAAGTTTCCAGTGATCCTCCCTACAATTTTTTCATCCCAACTTTAAAAGTTTGTACTGCTCTCTCGGCCAATCCGTTAGACGATGGGTTACACGATGCTGTCCTTACATGTTTAATGCCATTTAGGCTCATGAATCTTTGAAATTCAGCACTAGTAAATGCAGTACCATTGAGACAATGACGTCTGGTAATCTATGTATAGAACAACTTTGGTATAACCTTTCTATACTCACACCTGACATTGGTGATCTAATTTTGTACCCGTCTAATCATTTGGAATGTGCATCAATTATTGGTAGAAACATGGTGCCCAGAAATGGACCTACATAATCTTTATATGCAGTCTCACCCAAGGTTGATCAGGTCATTTCCACGGGTGCAGTGGGACTGCAACAGGCAACTTCTGTAGCTGCTGGCACTGGAGACAGTGTTTAACCAATTTTCTATATCACTGTCTGTACCTGGCCACCAGATATAGCTCTTCGCAAGCATTTTCATTCTGGAAATTCCAAAATTCGAGCTATGCAACTCAGTTAAGAGCAGTTCCCTTCCTTGTGAAGGAACGAAAACTTGTGCACCCCATAATAGGATACCATCCTGACTACTGATTCGTTCTTTCGAGTGAAGAATGGCTTCAATTCTTTTGGGACTGGTTCCTGGGACCATCCTTCCAATACTTGGTCTCATACTCTAGACAAGACTGGATTATGGTTCATCTAGTTCCTTATTTGTCTTACATAGACTGGCAACGAATCCAGGAAATTCATCGCTAATACGATCTCATGAGGAATTGAGCATGTTCAATGCTTTCTTCCAAAGGAAGGGGACTTCAGGTATCTGCATTGGCTATATTTATCCGTAGTGTGTGCATAAAAGTGTATTCATATGCTGCTAAAAATCAAAGCCCACCTTTGAATTCTTCAGAAACTATGGGAGGGGCAGCTTTTTCTTTGCTAAACAGATGCAAAAGTGGTTTGTGATCAGATACTGTAGTAAAGTGTCAGCCATGTACATACTGATGGAATTTTTCAACTCCAAAAATAATCAATAATCCTTCTTTTTCAATTTGTGAATAATCCTTCTCAGCCGTAGAGAGGGTTCTGGATATATAGCCTATTGGCCTTTCTGAACCGTTGTCTACCTTGTGAGATAGAACCACTCCCATAGGGTGATGCGTTGCAAGTTAGCACAAATGCCTTTGTTGGGTCATAGTGTACTAAAGTTTGAAGAGTTCAAGAACTGTTTAACTTCCGTGAATGCTTCTTCTTGAGGTGACTTCCAAGACCAATGTTGATTTTTCTTTAAAAATTTGTGTAGTGGGGATAGGATTGTTGGTATGTTGGGTAGGAATCACCCATAGTAATTTACCATATCCAAAAATGACTTGAGCTCTGAGGCATTTGTAGGCATGGTGCCTCCTTAATAGCTTTAACACTTTCTTCTACAGGGTGTAGCCCTTGGGCATCCACCCAGTAGCCCTAGTAAACAACTTCACTTGCCTGAAAGGTACACTTTTCCTTTTTCAAGCGCACCCCTACTTCCAAGAATCATTTTTAAGACTTCTTCCAAATTAGCCAAGTGTTCCTGTTCTGTTAACCCAGTTGTTAGGATATCATCCAGGTAGACCACAGCTTGAGATAGTCTTTGCAGCAAGCTCTCTATTGTCCTCTGGAAAATTCCACAGGCCGAAGAAACACCAAAGGCAAGTATGTGTTTGGATACAACTCTTTGTGTGTGTTTATGATTACAAATCCTCTGGATGTATCATCCAGTCCCAGCTGCTGATATGTGTGACTCATATCTAATTTAATGTAAGTTCTCCCCCCTGCTAATTTGGCATACAGATCCTCGATCCTGGGGATAGGATACTTGTCCAACTTTGCAGCTTTGTTTACTGTTAATTTGTAATCCCCACAGATACGGATGGTCTGGTCCAGTTTCAAGACAGGGACTATGGATGCTACCCGTTCTGAAAAATTGAATCGGCTGAATAATACCCAGCTTCTCTAAACAGTTTAATTCAGTGTCACCCTTCCCTCCCAGGGCATAAGGCACAGGCCAGGCTTTAAAAAAATGAAGAGTTGCTTCAGAGTCAACATAGATCTTAGGCTGAAGACCCTTGATTTTCCCCAGTTCTGCTGAAAAGGTCTTGTCATATTTCTTTAGCAGAACTGGCAGTCCTCCAGGCTTCAGCTGGAAAATTTCAGACCAATTTAGTTTAATTTCCTTTAATCAATTATGACCTAGAAGGCTTGGTCCTTCACCTTCCACTACAATCACAGGGAGCTGTGCTGTCTGGTGCTTGTATTGAAAAGGTACAGTGGTAATAATTTTCACTTGTATGGCTTCACCAGTATACATTTTCAATTTGGCTGAAGTCTGCTCCATATTCAATTGTTGAGAACCATTGTTTAAATATTTGAATGTGTGCTTCCCCTACTACAGTGGTTGATGCACCGGTATCCACTTCCATAACCAAAGGTTTTCCATTGACCTGCAAAGTATCAGTGAATGGCTCTGTTTTCCCTATTTTCACATTAAATAGAGAATAAATATCAGAATTAATGGTTTCTGGTTCTTCCACATTATGTACTTTGATCAGTTTAGTTTGCTGCCTGGGAGTCTGTCTCAATCATGCTTTGCATTGCTTCAGTATGCACCCTCTTTTATGACAATAATGGCATGTCACCTCTTTAAAATGGCAAGTTTCAGGGATATGGTTTCTTCCACACTGGTAATGATTCGTTTTCAGATTTGCTGCTGAGCTGTCTCCTGTATATTTTTTAAATTTTTGGGTAGCAGAGACTGACTCCCTGGTTTTTGTGCTACACTGGGCTGTCTGTTCCCACCTCAACTGGAAAACAGTGCCATTTTGTACATCCTGTAAGGCCTGCGAATCCCGCTCGGCACTTTCCATTCTGAGCACTGTTTCCAATGCTTTTTTAAAATCAATATTTACTTCAGCTAACAACCATCGTTGAATGGCATCATGGTGCACACCACAGATCAAACGATCCCTTAAAATATCATTTAGGGTCCCCCCAAAGTCACAATGTTCAGTTAGCTGTTTCACCTTCACTATATATGTTGTTATGGTCTCCTCCGGGGCTCTTATTCTCGAATTAAATTTGAACCTCTGCATGATTATGGGGAGCTTGGGTTGAAAATGGCCCTTTATGAGGTCTACCAATTCGCTGAAGGCCTTCAATTCTGGAGCGTTCCGGACTGTCAAACTACTGATTAAATTATAAGTTTTACTATCACAGATGCTTAGGAGAATTGCTTTCCTTTTTTCTTCTACCCTCCTTTTGTTTGCTTGGAAAAAGAAATCGAGGCATTCTATATATCAACTCCAAACCTCTGTGGGTGAGTCAAAGGGGTCGATCCAGCAAAGAACTGCCATACCTGATGAGTATATTTTCCCTTTCTTCTGTTTAAAACAAGATACTCACATTCATTGAGCAAGGGGCAGCACCGAAACCTCATCACCAGTTGTTATAGACTTGATTTTCCACACAGGTTTCTAAATGAAACAGCAGACTTTATTTACAGGGCTTCGGCATCAGTTACACGCTTCCATCAACATCCACAGCTAGACACAAACTCTACCCCTAATGTTTCCCGCACTTCAGGCTGATCCATTCACACTGTCACATGATACTACACAGTACAATAAGCCTTAAAGCTACAGTCGCTACATTCCTTAAAGCTACAGTTACTACACTCCAGCAGCTTCCCCACCATCAAGTTAAACTGAGTTGATGGGATCATCTTCACACCCCTTTTGGAACAAAGGTCTAGCATTTGCAATTCTCCAGTCCTCTGGCATCACACCGAGTCTAAGTAAGATTGGAAAATTATGGACAGTGCTTCTACAATTTGCACACTCACGTCCCACAGTATCCTTGGATGCATCTCATACAGTCCATGAGCCTTATCCACTTTAACTACAGACAACTTATTCAATAGCTCCCCCTTATCAATTTTAAACCCTTTATGTGTCTGAATTACCTCTGCTTTCATTACGACCTGCACAGTATCTGCTTCCTTGGTAAAGGCAGATGCAAAATATTCATTTAATACCTCAGCCATGCCTTCTGACTCCATTCATAAATCCTTGTTTTGTCCTTAATTGGCCCCATTCCTCCTTTTATCACTTTATTACTATTTATATGCCTTGTTATGATCCGAGGCCAGACTTCAAGTTTTCAGTAAGATCTGGTTAGGGGCCAATAACGTTTTGCTTAAAGCAGACAAAGATTGAGATTCAAGACACTTACTATGTGAATAAAACCACAAGATTCCATAGATTTTGAACAAATAAAAACAAACTTTTCTGCAGAAGATCAGAAAGTTTACAATTTACAATATCTCTCTTTTACTCTAATATTCAGGTTAAGTATGAGATATGTGAATTAACAGGCAAACTGGCCGAACACGCCACACGACACAATAAATGCCAAACGCGACCAAAACAGATTCCATGGAGTTCTCAAAAACCTACCCAGACATCAGTAACACTGTGAGTAAGTGAAACTCACTGAATCTCCATCACTCTCTAGAGGGGTTCCAATCTTTATCTTTAAAGATCTCGCCTTTGGAATTCTCTCCAAAAGTTGCTCCAGCTCGGACGGTTTCAACAATGGACCACTTCACCAGGTTTCAATCTCATCCCTGGAGATTCCATTCCCCTGGATTCTCAAGTATACACTCAAACACCAAATTGCAGGCACAACTTCAGATCATCAGCTGGGCTGAGCAAAGCACTACTTCTCCATAGGACCACCTTTGCCCCAGTGGTCCGCAGCATGGAGTCACCAACCTTTGGCTGTCTTCGTCACTTAAAGTCTGCTCCCGGCAGCTGTTTTCCTGTTTGGAGCCTGTTTCTCTGCTCCTCTTTTTTTCCTTATCTAGAACCTGTTTCTGTCCCCTGTCTGGGACTTCCTTTTAGACCCTCTCGCTGTCTCCTCTCCCATTTTTGGGAATTGTCCCTGTACCCTTGCCCTGTCCTTAGTCTGAAATACTAGTCTTCCATGACGCTCCACTCCTGGTCACCTGTTCCGGGTTTTCGTGCCCTTTGTTTCTCTATCTATGCGCAGGCTGTGCTGGGCCTGTCCTGGGCCTGAATTACTTAAAGGTCAGTTGTATTGTGCATGTGCAGCCCACTCCTGGCCTGCGTGTGCACGGAAGTCCGAAGTTTGATGGAACTTGGAATTTCCAACTTCCACATTCAACGTTAAAGTAAGTTTGGGTTTCATAACAGCTTACAAAAATCTTATGGATTATTTTTTATATTAGCTGGCAGTCTCTTTTCATACTCCCTCTTTGCTACCTTTATTTGCTTTTTCAATTCCCCTCTGAACATTCTATATTTGGCCTGGTTCTCAGTTGTATTATTGACCTGATATCTGTCATAAGCTCATATTTTCTTCTTCACCTTAGTCTCTATCTCTATTGTCATCCAGGGAGCTCTGAATTTGTTTTCCCTACCTTTCCCCTTTGTGGGAATATACATTGACTCTAATTGAACTATCTCTTCTTTAAAGGCAGTCCATTGTTCAGTACATTTTTGCCTGTCAACGTTTGATTCGAATTTATCTGGGTCAGATCCATTCTTACCCCATGGAGATTGATTTTCACTGCTTAATTATTCTTACTCTGAATTGCTCCTTGTCCTTTTCCATAGTCAACCTAAATATTATTATACAATGACCACTTTCCCCTAAATGTTCCCGTACTGACACTTGATTCATTTGGCTGACCTCATTTCCAAGAACCAGGTCCAGCGGTTTCTCCTTTCTCATTGGAATGGAAACGTACTGATGTATGAAATTCTCCTGAGCATATCCTAGAAACTCTTGCCCCTCTCTACCTTTTACACTACTACTATCCCAGTCTATATTTGGATAATTAAAATTCCCCACTATAATTCTTATAAATCTGTTAATTATTGCACATCTCTGTAACCTTCTTGCAAATTTGTTCCTCTACATTATTCCTACTAGTTGATGGCCTATAGACTATACCAAGCAATGTAATTGCACCTTTTTTGTTCCTTAATTCTATCCAAATAGATTGTCTGGGACATGCTTTCTCCAGCACTGCAATATTCTCCTTACTCAGTACAGCCACCCCTTTTCTTCCTTTTCTATCTTTTCTGAACATCTTATATCCAGGAATATTTAACACTACATTCTGCCCTTCTTCAAGCCAGGTTTCCATTATAGCCACAATATCATATTTCCATGTGTTTACCAGTGTCTGCAACTCACCAATTTTATTTACCACAGTCAGCACATTCACATGCACTGCAACCCTAATTTCGACTTTATTACTTTCCCATTACTCTGAACCTGCCTAATAACCTATTATTTCCTATTCCAGTGCTATCTGTCTGTCCAAGCATTCTGTGCACCTTGGTACGATAAACTCTTGATGAGTCAAATCCCAAGGGCCCTCAAATTCAGGTTAATCAGAGTTTTGTGATAGCCAGGGAGACCCAATTTGCCACATGAACATGTCTCTGTGTAACCCGATATGCCAACAAATACTACTAACCCTTATTGTATTATTTCAAATGCTGAATAAAAAGCACACAGTGAAACATAGGAAAGGGTGAAAAAATTTTTATTCCATGAGTTTATGTTTTATATTGTGTTGGCCTTGAAAAGGGCATGGGGTTGGCCTTGAGAAAAGCTGGGATTTCTCACCAGAAAAATTTTGCATTCTTTTCCTGCTTACCATGCTGTCTTGGATGTGTGTGACAGCTGACTACCTCAATGTAGTCAAACATGTTTTCAGTGTTTTCATGCTGCAAATATGATCCCCCAGTGTGGAAAAGCAGTATTCTGTTATCAACTATAACTCTGCTAAAGATGAGCATAAAGTAAAGGATCTCAGCAGTCTAAATGGGACAGTTGTTAATGAAGCCTGAATACCAGAGCAAGCTTATATATCTCTGAAGATCAATGATAAACTTTGATTTGGATATGATACTGGTATAAATATATGCCTCCAAGAACTATATGTTTTCAAAAATAAGAAGGACATTTAGCTATTCAAGCACTTTCTTGGGAACTGACTTTTTTTTTAAATGTTATAAGTTCACTTTGGATTGTGAGCAAACTGCCTTTTCTAAGATGTCACACATCATCAGCTAAGTAACCAGCAAGACACCTGAGGAGACCATAACTATTTGTTTACTTGAACTTTAATTGCTGCAATAAAAAAACTATTGTTTTCAGTCTGTGAGGCCCTGGTGATTTTCTGAAAAGAACCTGACAGAGGTGAGTTTCTCTTTTGAACTTGTGTTTTAGACTCAATTTTGGGAATAAAAGGAGAAGGTTGCCCAACCCGCTGTCTCCCTGCTATGTCTGAAATTCAGCATAGTTCAGTATCCAGCTAGAAGTTCTCATCTGTAGATGAGATGAGAGGGAGATCCCAAGGACACTGATTCTGCTTTGTTCTCCTCCACACCAAAGATCCTTTGGAAAGAACCTCCAGACAACTACTGTGACCAGTGATCTGCCTTCACATTTAGGAACACCATATTGACAGTATCAAAACCCTTTTAACTTCATCCTTTTTCATAAAATGGCCAGAAGGTATTTTTCCCTTAAACACCAACATCTGCAGAGATCTATTTATTTTGTTCTTTGTGTGTATGTTTGTGTGTGTGTGTGTGTGTGTGTGTGTGTGTTGGGATTTAAAGGGGTTTTTGGTTACACTTCCAGATTACAAATTGTATGTTAACCAGTTTTGCAATTTACTTGGAAAAATAAGTTTTGTTTCATAATAAATCAATCATTCTGAGTTTATTGAAAGAGGCTTGGTTAAAGTCTCTTTTATTCTGGGCCTAACAACAGTGAAAGTAAACATTTATCCATTTTGGTTGTAAATTAAACATTTACACTTATTGTGTAGCCTGTGAAGTAGTGGGGCGAGAGAAACTGTGCTCTCTTCCAGTCCTGGTCATAACATAGATTGGGGACTTGTCCGGGATTGCAAAATGTGGATAACAAGTGATTGGATGTGGAATAATCATAATTTGTAAAGGATAAAAGGACAGATACCAGGTTTCTTATACATTAGTAAACCAAAATAACTTTGGACGATGCTTTTCTAAAGATGGAAGATTTATCACTGATTGGTTTACAACAAGTAACCAAAACTACGCTAATGGAATTGGTGGATAAGTTGAAGTTGGAATTACCCATTGGGGGCAAGGAAAGTAGATATAATTGAGGTAATAGTGCAGAATTCGAAATTGAAAGGGATACAAGAGAGACCACCTTCTCCAGGGGGTGAGTCAATTGAGTTAGCTAGGATTCAGTTGCAAACGAAACATCTTGAACATGAAAAAGAAATGGAGCAACTTAAACACAAACAGGAATGAGAATTGGAATTGAAAAGAGAGAGGAAAAAGGAGAAAAAGAAAAAGAGCATTTACAAAGCTAGAACTGGAATTTCAGGCAAGGGAGGAGGATAAAGAAAGAGAGGCAAAAGAGAGAGAGAAGGAATGAGAAAGGGAATACCAGCTTAAAAGGCAGGAATTTTTTAAAAAATCCTCAGATGCTGGGCGAAGTTTTGATGACGAGGAAACTAACTACCCCCAACCCAGAGCCCAGTGAGGAGATGTTTAAATTTCTATAAGCCCTTCCAAAGTTTGAGGAAAGTGATGTAGAGGCATTCTTCATTTCATTTGAGAAAGTAGCTAAGTAAATGAAGTGGCCAAAAGAAAACTGGATGCTGCTCCTGCAAAGCAGGTTGATGGGCAGAGCTCATGAGATTGTTGAGTCACTTTCAGAAAAGGGCTCTATGGATAATGATGCAGTAAAAAGGCTTTTTTTAGTGCCGATGAGTGGGTCCCTGAGGCAGACAAGCAGAAATTTTGAAACATAAGGACACAGCCTGGGCAGACCTATATTGAATTTGAGAGGGTAAAGCATAGTGATTTTGACAGTTGGATACCTGCACTAATGGTAGATGCCACGTATGAAGCTCTTAGGGAAATAATTCTCCTAGAAGATTTTAAAAATTCACTTTCCCCAGTATTTGGAATCCATGTTGAAGACCAGAGGTTTGCAACAGCTAGGCAGGCAGAGGTGATGGCTGACGATTATGAGGTGGTCCATTAATCCAAACCCTTTCTCTGTTATCCTCAGAAATCTAAGAAGGATTGGAGGCAGGAGGGTGAAGGGGATGTAAGTAGCCAGGGAAGAGAAGGAATAACTGGGACTTCCCCCGCAAACTCCTCCTCAGACCAGAAAGCAAGTTACTGATGGTAGAAGTGATATTCGAAGGTCTTTGTAACAAGGTGGGACAATTCCATGCAGAATGCTGGAAGTTGCGCGGGAAACACATGGAATTTACTGGGGTACCTAAGGGCAGTTTGGAAAAAGGAGCCCTGACTGAAAATACAATAGATCAAGTTGTAGTGTTAACTACAGTTGTGAGAACGAGTGAGAACACTATTGTGAGTTCAGGGGGGTTGAATAAGATACATGAGAGTTATAAATAATTTTTATCGAGAGTAAAAGTATTCCCTTATCCCTCAAATGAGACAGCTGAATATTGAGAGATACAGATCCACTCAAATACTTTTAGTGGGGAAAGACATAACTTTTCCATCAGAGAGTGCATTAAAAGCCAAAGTTTTAACAACTGGTTTTAGCGGGGAATACATACCCGTACCTTTGTATCGGATGTGCTTGGAGTGAGCTAATGTCTGGGACAGTGATAATAGGGGTTGACCCAAAGTTACCTGTAGACAGTGTTGAGTTACACCTGGGAAATGATTTAGCAGGAGCGAAGGTAGTAGTTTCTCCACTAATTACGGAAAGCCCATGTGAGTTTAGAACAGTTACAAGAAAAAGTTCCAGGAATTTTTCCTTTGTGTGTCGTGAACCAAGCAATGGCTAAGCAAAGTCCATCATCAGAGGTCAAAGTGATACCACAGGCAGATATTTGGTCAGCCAAAACTTGCTTTAGACACTTCAATAATCCAAAGGAAATGTTTAGTGAATCTTCTCTAATTGAGGATCAACAAGCCAATCGAGAGTTAAGTGAGGTAGCACAATCAACCCAAACTGAGGCTGAAGCTGAGGGAGTTCTGGAAAGTTATTATGTTAAAAATGAGATTCTGATGAATAATTGGATATCTCCTCACAGACCTGAAGACGAAGAGTGGGTGTTTGTTCATCAGTTAGTAGTACTGCCCAAATACCGTAAAGAGATATTACAGATAGCACATGAAATTCCTATGGCAGAACATGTAGGGATATGAAAAACTCAAACGCGGATAAACTGACATTTTTGCTGGCCAAATCTCCACAAGGATGTGTTGCAGTTTTGTAAAACATGCCAAACATTCCAAATGGTGGGAGGACCACAACCTACAATCAAACTGGCACTCTTAATTCCCATACCAATTTTTGGGGAACCATTTAGTAGGGTGTTAGTAGACTGTGTGGGACCGGTACCATAAGCAAAAGTGGGATACCAATAGTATACTCTTACTATTATGGATATGACAACTCAATTTCCAGAGCCATCCCTTTGAGAACAATTGCAGCTTGAGCATGAAAAGTTTACAAGCCCAGTTGCAGTTGGAGCATCTCTACGGCCTTCATGGCATCAGGCAGGGAAGCAGGCAGGTGAGCAGGCGGGCATTCATCAGAATCTTTAAGGCCATCAGCCTCCTCGACTAAAGAATGCACCGCAACTACAATGCATAATTTGTCAGTTCCATTGTGTATCATATGGCATCGTCCACTTTCCTGCAAGTTTCCACTGTTGTCTCTGTTGGAATCTCCCCACTGGCATCCCACAGGCGAGCGAAAAGTGCTTCATCATCTGGTTGGTTGAGATCACCTTGCTCCTCCACGTTCTCATTGTTTCGTGCAGCTATAACCGCTTTGAACCCAGCATGGTGGAAGCAGTTTGCAATTGTGGCTTCTTTCACCATATTCCATGCCTTTTTGAGCATCAACACTCGCACCACGTAAGTGTCAGGCAATGACCATCTCCAACAAGAAAGAATCTAACCATCTCCCCTTGGTGTTCAATGGCATTACCATTGCTATCAGCATCCTGGGATTTACCATTGACCAGAAACTGAACTGGACTAGCCATATAAATACCATGGCCACAAGAGCAGGTCAGAGACTAGGAATCCTGCGATGTGTAATTCACCTCCTGACTCCCCAAAGCCTTTTCAACCATCTACAAGGCACAAGTCAGGAGTGTGATGGAATACTCTCCACTTGCCTGGATGAGTGCAGCTCCAAAAGCCCTCAAGAAGCTCGCCACCATCCAGGACAAAGCAACAGACTTGATTGGCACCCCATCCATAGACATGCACTTCTTCCACCACTGACACACAGTAGCAGCAGTGTGTACCATCTGGAAGATGCACTGCAGGAGCTCACCAAGGCTCTTTTGACAGCATCTTCCAAATCCATGACCACTACCAACTAGAAGGAGCACATGGGATCACCACCACCTGGAAGCTTCCCTCCAAGCCACTCAACATCCTGACTTGGAAACATATTACTGTTCCTTCACTGCTGCTGGATCAAAAACCTGGAACTCCCTTCCTAACTGCACTGTGGATGTACCTACATCACATGGACTGCAGTTCAAGAAAGCAGCTCTTCACTACCTTCTTTAGGCAATTAGAGATGGGCAATAAATGCTGGCCTAGCCAGCAATGCCCACATTCCATGAATGAATTAAAAAAAATCAACATGGCCTCTTATACAGGGGGATTGAGTTCCTGATCCTTATTCATAGCATAGCATAGCATCAATAGCTGAGAGATTAATTGATGTCGGTAATGGGTTTTCAGGTTCCTAATCATCCCCTGATCCATTGGCTGGAGCTTGGGTTGCAACAACATCAGCTTGACCCTCTTGAGGGCAGAGATGTCGGTGTTTGTGGGGCAGTTGTCTGTAATAACGGCAAACTTCCTTTACTTTTGTTGATACCTTCTGCCCACCCTCCTGACCAACCCCACAAAAATGCTAGCGGTCATCCAAGCAGTTTTATTTGCCTCCTGCTGTGTGAGCAGTGTCTCGACTTTCATGAAGCACCGTGGCTCCTTGGCCTCCCCTATCATGAGAAGCAGTAGGTTTTTGGTACCATCCATGTTGGTGCAGACCATGGGAGTGACGCATTCCTTGCTCCACTTTCCACCATTAAATGTATTCCGCTTAAACATCAAGGCACGGCCTGACAAAAGACAGGCCGGTTTCATCCGCATTAAAAATGTATCTTTGTGCATTCTCATTCAAGATGTGGACGAGACCATTTAGAAGCCAATAATCTCACTGCTGTCATAATGGCAGCATGCTCAACATTTACTGAATTGGAGATGATGTCATGTCATGCCTTAAATTGGTCTAGCCATCCAGCTTCTTTGCCAGGGTGAAAAACCTCAAACCTCCAACCTCTAGGTTAAAACTTCTCCAGTAAACTCACCAGGAAATTGCTCCTGGCTCTGCTTACATGCAACCCTCCCCACTTGCACAGGTCCCACCTTCCCCAGACCTGGTCCCAACATCCCAGGAATCTAAAACCCTCCCTCTTGCACCATCTTTCCAGCCATACACTCATCTCTTATTTCTATACTCACTTGCCTTTGATACCAGGAGTAATCTGGAGATTACTACTTTTGAGGTCCTGCTTGCTAAGTTCCTGCCTATCTCCCTAATTTCTGACTGCAGGACATCATCCGTCTTTCCAGAAACATCATTGGTGCTAATGTGGACCACTTCACTATCATGAGGGTACAGCCCTTGCCGCCAGCCATACGCCTCCAGGTGAGGAGGAGGAAAAAGAGGATGAGGATGAAGAAGAGCAAGAGGAAGAGGAGGGAACCAACATAATTGCTTTCTGACTAGCCTGTATGTGGTTGATTCATCCAAATGCGATAACACCAATTCCCCATCCAGCAACAGTTCCATTCCTTACCTTCCCTCTGTTACTGGCTATTATAGTGTCTAATTAGCCACAATGCAAAAATGGATGCCACCATAAAATAATTACAATATATAAATCAAACCATGCCATATTGCATACAAATGTCAACTGATCATCCCTGTGCATTCCTTTAGTGCCTGTCTTCCATGGGCAGGATTTTGTCCTTGGTGGGGGTGCACGGTGGTTGGGGATCAGGGGTCAGGAAGCTGACTGCAGCCCGCGATTGGCTCCGCACTGCAATTTCATGCAGGCAGGCTAATTAAGGCCCACCCTGCGTGGATCACAGGCGGCAGCGCTAAGCACTGCCTGTGCAGGTGAGGGAGAACGGGCCTGGCACACAGTTCGTGCATGTGCGCGATGGAGCGCTTCAATCTCCCTGAGGCATGGAGCTGCCTCAGGGAGACTGAAGTACTTTTTAAAAAAATTAATGAAGACAGTAAAAACGTAATAAAACATGTCCCCTCATGTGATTCTGTCACATGAGATGGGCCATGTTTTTAATTCCAAAATAAAGTTTTATTTACAATGTATTAGCTTTAGGAAACTTCATCCTGCTTGGCCTTTTCACCTGCCCGCCAAGGCTGGACTGGCAGTGTAAATTTCAAGTTAATGATATTGTTAATGGCCTTAATAGGCCTTTTAATTATCAGCGGGCGCGCAGCCAACTCTGGCAATGGGACTTAATGCTTGGAAAACTTCAGCCCTTTGTTTCAAATTTCAGCATCCACAATATTTTCATTTTGTGCCAATGACCTCTTTCCATTGCTGGTGGAGGTGTTGCTTGGGGCACTTTCTGCTCACCAGGGGAATAGAATTTGCCTCCTCCAGTCCACTGGCTGATCAATGGTTTCCAATGGTGCATCAGGGAACCTTGGTGCCATTTTCTGCATTTTTATACTTGCATTTTCCCACTGCCAGTAACCAGAGTGTATCTCACACTTAAGAGGTACTGGTTGCCTTTTAGTGGCATAAATTAAGCCTAATTAGCAGCCCCCCTAAATAGGTGCACAGCCGGTAGTGAAGGCTGCCTGCCTGAATCAGGGTAATGAGGTCCCATCAAAAATTTCATGTGGACCCCCCGATTGTGTGAAAAGACGCATTAACATGTACCCCATCCACTGTGGCCCATTTTTGAATGCAGTCCAATTTCTTGGCCAAAGGATGATTCTTATTACGTGCGCTTTTATTTCTTTTTATCCTTGTAAAATTCTATGGAGGTCTTGTGGTGGGTTGTGTCTCTCCCTCTAAATCAGAAGATCTGTGTTCAAGTCCCAGTCCAGGAACTGATGGTCAAGAAAGATGCATTCATAATGCAGCCAAACACCTTGTAAATCCTTCCAAAATACACCAGTGGCAAGTGGTAAACATGGGAGAGATTACTGGTCAGCTATGTGATGGAAAGAAATTGGAGCCTCTGCCTTCACTATCCATAGCTCCAGGTTCCAAAATGCATGTAAGATTGCATGTTACCACAGCAATTTGGACTCCCTGTTGCGGGGCGGGGAAGGTGAGGAAGGTGGCTCAGTTGGCTAGACAGCTGGTATGGATCAGATTGGTACTAACAGCATGGGTTCAATCCTCCTTGCCCTGCCCATGGTGGAATTGTGGGACTGTGGGTCAGGCCTACCCTCAAGCAGAGAGCTGATAAAGAAGACAAAAATGCATTCCATACCTGGGTACAGTAAAATAGCCAAATCAACTTATCAAATTGTGGTCCCTAACAGCTGGTTCTCTTGCTCTTTCTGGAATAATCTTTGAAGAAATATCTTCTTGCTTCCTTTTGTCCTTATCCTCAGAGGGTTTAATTGCAGAAAAATATTCTCTACCCTTTGAGAAAATTTCTTTTAAATTAGACATGTCTGGAAATGCTGTTTGAACGACATTGTTACCTTAATGAATCACAAATTCCCAGCTCTGTCCTTTTTGATGTAAAATAGTTTTGCATGATTTGTTTTGATGGGTCACAGATGCCTTGTAATTACTCATGTACAAAAATATTATATTTAATTTGACCAGATGTGCTAATACTAAATTTTAATGCATTGAAAGCGTGTACAATATTTCTCTTTCATGAAGCGGGTGCTCACAGTAATCTGCCACTTGTTAACAGGCAGACTTGCAGCCTCAGCGCAGGGCAGAGGCGGCATTGCCAGAGGCTACAAAGGTGACTGTGGCCATGAACTTCTTTGCATTGGCATTCTTTCAGCTTGGAGCAGGGAGATTTAATTAATGTGCATAAAATTATAAGTGGATAGGAAGAACCTATTCTCTTGAGCAGAGAGGTCAATAACCAGGGGGTACATTTTTAAAGTAATTGGCAGAAGAATTAGAGTGGAAAAATGTTTTTAGCCAGAAGAAGGTGGAGGTCTGGATCTCACTGTCAGAAAGAGTGGTTGAGGCAGAAATCCTCAATGCATTTAAAAAGACACCGAATATGTACTTCAAATGCCAAAGCTAACAGGACTGTTGACCAAGTTGTGGAAAAAAATTAGGCTGGATGGCTCTTTTTTGGTTGCATTATGGGCAGGAGAGAGACAGGCAACTTCTACTTGTTTCCTTTCACGAGCTGTCCATAAGCCAAAGGTGTTCTGAATTATTTTTAAAGTATGCGGGGGTGTGTATGTGATCTAATTTACTAATAATTTGCAGCAAACTCACGTTTTGATTAACTCAGAAGTTTAGTTTATTCCACATTCAAAACCCAGGGAAGGAGTGTCCGCAACTTCCCATTCCACTAAACACACAAACACACACAAACACACACAAACACACACACACACACACACACAGACTTACACACACAGTCCTTTCCAGTTGATGTTAAAACAGCAGTCTGTCTGTCTGTGAGGCCAAAGATGTAATTGTTAAAACTGTCCAAAAGATCAGAGGCTTGGGTCATGTGACATGGCATATTAATGGATAATTACAGCTTAATAATCAATTTCTGTGCTTGTGGCCATAATTCCATTGTTTCCCCTTAGGAGAGAGATGTGGTGACTATTAACACCTCTTCTGGTATCATGAGTTTTGATCTCTCTTTTGTGATAGTTCAGGTTGCCGAGCCAGTTTGTCTGTACTTCCTCTGCTTTCATTGAATATAAGAGGTTTGTACAATGAGGCATGAGATTCCACACAAGCTGAGAGAGGAAGTATATTGTTCTTGTAACTCCTGGTGGTAGCTTCCAGAGCAATCCTATGGTCATATGACTTGTAGCAGCCATCTTTTTGTCCATTTTTTTAAAAAATGGCAAAAGAATAAAGTTTTGGATTACTTTTCATTTCATAGGGACCCAATCGTTGGGCACAGGCACAATTGGCTGAATGGCTCCTTCTGTGTTATAAATATTTCTGTTTCTAAACATGGTAATGGAGATTGCCATCAATACCACTTTAGAAACAATGGGTTCTGAGCTCAGCTCAAAGACATGTGTAAGTTTGGTGTTGGCTACTACCATTCTCCTTAACCTTGATATTAGGCTTCCTGGAAGGCCTACTATTGCACCAAACATTTCTGTCTGCATACCCAGCACTGTTTTTCTGTAAGTCACCCCATTGAAATCCTCATTGCACAAGATCTCCAACAAGATGGCCCCTGTACTATCCTTTCCCTGCCAAAGCTGGAAGCCACTGGTGTCTGGTGTAGCACTATTTGCAGATCCTAGCTCTAAATTAGCCTCTAAAGTATGGACAGTGTCAGTACCTGAGCTGCTCATTGTGAGTGATGCTCCACCTGATGCCTCCCCCATCCCTGTAAAATTTCAGACAAGTGAGGGGAAGGCAAGTGGGTGGCAGGAAAGCCACCAACTGGATTTTATGAGCCACCAGCCCCCCTTGAAACTCATCAGCTGGGAAGCATAAATCCAGCCCCAATATGTGTGGTGCAATGTGTTTTGGCGTTGTGCCAGTCATAGTTTTATAGTTGACAGTGTGCGCAAGCTGTGAGATATGGGTGTGAGGATTATAGCAGTGCTAAATGTAAGAGGATGAGATGAAACTATAAATGTTAGCTATGAGTCATGTTTGATAGTGGTTATTAGTAAGTGGGGTGCTTGAACAGTGGTTGAGGCTCCTGGAGCAGTTGATGGAATATAACATTTGGAGATACATTCATTGACCTTGACCACTTGTGTGAGTCATTGAAATTCAATTAGACACTGCATCCAGGTCCTTGGGGCTAGACTGCTGGCAGTGACTGCTTCCAGGACCTTTGTAGTATCTGCCTGGAGGGCCCCCAGGTCACCTGTGGATAGAGAACGTCTCTCCTCCTGTCTACCTCCTGCACCAAGGCCTTCAGTGCTGCATCAAAGAACCGTGGAGCCCACACTCTCCCTATTAGACCATAATTACTCTTCTTTCAGCTCAGATACTCATCCCCAGACATTTCTCGTACCTGTCCCAACCAAAGTGTACCTCCCCTTTAAGTGGTGCAGGTTGGTTTTGAGTAATTCAGGCTGGTTTGAACTTGTGCTGGCCTCTCACAATTTTATATCCCCTTGCTGTGGTTGTATGCTGCAATCATGTAAATGAATGGGCAGCACAAAGTTGCACCAGAAGCCAAGGGCGCCGCTGTGCTGTCTTCAGGCCTTAACAAATTTTGCACCTGTTGGAATCTTCTTTGGGGTTCTACAACTCCGTCTTCTCCAGCTTCTACTTCTGACAGCCCCTCTGCGGCAGCAACAATGCGATTTTATTTGTTTGCAGCAGCAGGCACTCACGTGGTCACAAGGAGCCCACCTTGCACAACAAATTTCCCTGACTCAGAAAAATGAGTTAGGGCTGCTCTGATGGAGGGGACAGCAGTTGGTGTCCCACTGCAAAAAAGGAGATTTCTGGGTAGAAAGTTACTGCAATTTTCTGCTTACTTCCCCCTCCTCCTTCTCCTTCAGATGGTTATTCTTAGTCAGGAAATGAGATGGATGTCATTGGTGGGCTTCAAATAAGATGCAAGTCCTCTACGCTATCATTTTACTCAAATTTCTGTAAATAATGATTGATGTGGCCATGAGAATAAGGAAAATGGATCAAAGGAAACAACAAACATGAAGAAAAATTGGGACAATTATAGTCACGGAATTAACCTTAATCTTTGCATTGTTTATTTCTGCTTATACATATTATTTTAAATTTTCTGCTCCATTCTTGAGATGTATAATCTTAATAATGAATCATTGTCATATCCTTTTGAGCTCATTAAGGTCGTTTGTCAGAACAACACTCATTACACACAGCAGTGAGGATTTTTACAGCACTGGGGCCACTTGGCCCACCATGTCTTTGCCAGCTCTCTCAAAGAGCTGTTCAATTCATCCCAACCCACTTTTCTACTCCAATATCCTTCTACTATTTTCCTTCTTTAAGTATTGGCCCATGCTCCGTTCAAACAGGAATTTTGACTTTGACATCCATCCATCTCAGGAGACGATCGACTATGCCCAGGGTGTATGTCGCTTCTGTATTGAGCATTGTCTGTTGTGGCTGTAGAGGCTGATTCGTGAGTGGTAATCCCTCCTGCAGATGGCACAGATGAATAGCATTCTCCCAAAGTCAACTACTGTCTTTTCCTCCCGGTGGGCACTCTTTTCCACCATCTAGTCACTTGTTTTGTCCTCTGCTTTTTCCACACCCTTCCTGATTAATTGTCTCCAGACACTCCAGTCAGTAGTGAGGACTTCCCATGCATTGACTCCAATCCCAGTCAGCATGAACTCTTACTTGCAGACATCCTTGTACCACAGACGTAGGCAACCTATTGTTCTCGTGCCACTAGCAAGCTTGCCTTAAAGTTCGTCTTGGGCTTGCGGCCCACGTGATCCAACCAATGGAGTCACTACTGGCTCAAGAAGGCAAACATGCTGGGGATCCCTGAAAGCTGGTGCATGTCCATATTCTGCACACTGTCCTACCAGGAAGTGCCCAATATTCATCTGAGGCAGCAGAGATGGAAGCTGTTCAGCCTCTTTTCTTGGCTTACATAAGTTGTCCATGCTTCGCTTTGGTAAAGGATGGTGCTGAGAACACAAGCCTTCTGCACACAGAGCTTTGTAGTTTCAATTAGTTTGTTGTTGATACACATCTAACTTCTCAACTTTGACATGAAAGCTGTGGCCTTGGCAATCCTGGTGTTTGGGCAACAAGGGACAGGTTGCTAGTAATTGTTTGATCCAAGGTGTGTGAAGCTGTCGACAACCTCCAGAGTGAGGTTGTCAATGCTGATGGAAGGTGGAGTCTCTATGTTCTAGCCCATAACTTTGGTATTCCTGATGCTGATTGTCACTTCACTTGCAACAGCCTGTAGATTGGTTCTCCCAGGACTGCAAGGAGATCGGACAGACGATCAGTGTCAGGAAGACCAAAGTTATGGGCCCGTTTTAAGATTCATTATGAATTCCACTGCCATCAGTGCTTCTGGTAGAGCATTCCAACAAATTTCTACATAAATGGAAACATTGTCTTCGCCTCTCCATTTGTTCTTCTGATGATAACCTTAGGTTAATGTTCTCCAGTTGCCGATTCACCAAAAAGTAGTTTCACCAAAAAGTAGATTTCTTTTTGTATTTACCTTAACAACATGCTATCTAGTTTCTAATACCTCAACTCCTGCATCAGTTCTCTTTTTAATGTTCCCTGCTGTAATGAAACACAGGACCCAGGCTTCTAGCATTACCACCATCTTGTCTACAATTCTGATGAAAACAAAGACAGGAAACTCTCAAAAGAAGAAATAGTGAAGTAGCTCTTCAAGAGAGCTTGGAAAAACATGATGGGCGGAGTGGGGGGGATGCTGTAAAATTCTGTATTGCTGCATAAATAAAGCATCTTAATCGTGATATCATCCTATATTACTAAAATAGAATTCCCAAAACTGAACACAATATCTTACATGTAGCCTCTTCAATAATTTAGACAGGTTTAGCATTGCCTCTTTGCCTTTATACTGAGCCCCTCTGTTTACAAAATCTAGGATTCCTTAGGCAGTTTTCTAACCTAAGTATCAATTTGTCTTCACATTTCTAAAAATTTGTGTATCTGAGCTCTTAATTCTTCCTGCTGTTTTGAAAGTTTTAGTAAGTCACATATGCCATTATTGTACACAAAATCAAACTCCCTTTACTTTATCTCAACAGCATGCATTAATCCCCAAACTTAAAAGGGAGTTCCAGAGCTGGACAATGTGATTTCAAGTCTCTGAATGACAAACAGTGCCAGAAAAAGCCACAACTATCAATCTGAATTTTGAGTTAGAGAGAATGATATTCCAGGACTGAATTGACGATGTAACCAACAGAAAAGAAAGTGTTGTTACTAAAAGGGAAGGAAATGATTAATGAGATGTTTGTGATGTTAGACAGGAAAATAGGGAAAGCTAACAGTCTGCAAATATTTTTACTGTATTCTTCTTTAATGTTTGATCAAAACTGCAAATAACTATTCATATATTCAAAAATTAGCATAAATATGATTACATGAGTTTCTGTTGAGTATATTTCTGATGAAAGTATTAGAATTCTATTTGTAAATAATAGGTCTGAGGGAAAGGAAAAAACTTAAAAGCATGGGAATAGGAGTTGGCCATTCAGCTCCTTGAGCCTGTTCCATCCTACAAATAATTTGATTTGTACCTTAACTCCGTTTCCCTACCTTTGATCCATATCCCTTGATCCCAGGGATATTAGATCCCTGATCTAATAAAACACTGTTGATCTCAATCCCTCCAGCATCTGCAGCCTTTTAAAAGAGAAAATTTCATTGTTCCACTATTCAGTGCATGAAAAAGTGGTTCTTAATTTATTCTCGAATGGCCTAACTTGATTTTTAAGGTTGTGCGCCTTTGTTCTGTATTTCGCAATGTGTCCTTATGGCTTAACCCTTTAAACTCTGGTCTCATTTTGAGGGAATCTGCACCCTACCATCTCCAAGGCCATTATATCCTGTAGTATTAGGGTTTGTAAGTGTTAATATGTGGAACTGTGTAAATAGCATCTCCCACAGTGATGACGTAAGAGAAAACACATGATTAGGGGTGGAGAGGGAGAATATTCATGGCTTCAGCAGTGCAACACCTATTCATGGATAGCTGTGCATAATTCAGTTGTATAAAATAAACCAGTTGTTCTTTGAACATGCCAACATATCAATAATCATTCCGAAACTAGACGAGCCAACACACAACATGATGGTAATGGTGATGGACCCCAAAACACAGAAAGTTCAACTCTAAAGATGGTCAGATGTCAGACTTGTAAAAGTGGTGCCAAAACTGAAGAACTCCATAAGACACAGTTGAAGCTACTCCACAGACGATGTGGAAGCAGAAAGAGTCTGAAAATCAACTTTCAAAGTCATTCAGGGCTACACCACAGCACGAAGAAAATCCCAATCCAGCAATCATAGACTTTGAGTCGGAAAACCAGGTAAAGATTATGCACCTGGTGAGCAAGCCTTAAAAAGGGTAAAAATTGATTTTAATGGTGCACTGGCATCACTAAATCCTAGAAAGGGCAATCATGAAAAACCCTGCAGTCTGGGTCCGAGATCGGTGCCATTACTCATGGAGACTGTGAGGCAGCACAAAAGAAAACAAAACGGTTGCAAATACTTAATTAAAAACAGAAATTGCTGGTTAATCTCAGCGGGTCTGGCAGCATCTGTGGAGAGAGAAACAGAGTTAACGTTTTGAGTCTGTTTGACTCTTCTTCACAGCCAGGTGGGTAAGGGTGTGGCAGGCAAATTGGAGGCTGCCCTCCAGCGAGACAGCACCTTTTATATGGCCGCATAATTACCGGGGTGGCCAGTGGGTAAAACATCCTTTTTCCCACCTGCTACTGCACTTAGTGAAAATCTGGGACAATTCTGCCCTTGATGCTCCAGGGGAAGGAAGTGAAGAAATTATTGAAATAACTTAAAGCGAAGCAGTTTTTAACAGCTTTGCAACATTCAAGGAATGGACTGATCCCCAGGGAAACACAATGACTGCAGCAGGTCTTGGTGCAAGAAAGCTTCAACTTTTTTTCTATTCATTCATGGAATGTGGGCATTTATTGCCCACCCCTAACTGCTCTTTATTCAGAGGACGTTGCTACAGGCCTGGAGTCACGTGTAGGCCAGACCAGGTAAGGACAACAGGTTTCCTTCTCGAAAGGACATTAAATGGGTTTTTACAACAATCGACCAGTGTTTCATGGTCATCAGTAGACTTTTCATTTGGATTCAAATTTAACCGTTTGCAGTGATGGGATTGGAACCCAGGTCCCCAGAGCAATTTTCTGGGTCCCTGGAATACCATACCACTGCCTTCCCATGGAGATTGGAAGGAAAATGTTGGAAGGAAAATTTAAAACTCTGGGTAAACCACTTAAAAGCCTAGAAAATCCTCTAGTCATTTCCGGAAGATGTGCTGAAGTAAAACCTCCAACTTTACAGGTGTTAAGGAGAAAGTCTTCATGCAGAAGGCAAGTAATGAATTGGAACAATTTCCACCAGAATAGGAACAAAAAGGTTTCCTAGGTGAGATTAATGACACCAATTATGCATTCTGGAATGCAGATATGTTTGTCAACGGACGAATCACCAACTTTAAGCTAGATACTGGAGCGAGTGTAACTGCTTTATCAGGCAATGAACTGTGGTTACCAACACACTGCCTGCAGCCAACGGAAACCCAGAAGGGATTGAGTAAAAGTCAAGGAAAAATTACAGGCAACACAAGGGAAAGCATATATTGGAAACATTATGATCTGCAGAATCAGGAATTCTCTCTTTTACGTAGAAGAGCTTGTTTAGACCTCATTCTTATTAGAAGAGTGGAAAAAGTCAATCAGCAAGAATCCATGGATGACTTCAGAAATGAATCCCTGCAACTACCCAACTGCAATGAAGATCTGGATTGCAACTTCAGTGCTGACTTTTTGACACTCTTCACAGAGATTGATAGTCCTAGTTTTTCAGGAGAATGTCCAGGAGGGAGGAAGTCCACTCACTCACAACAAATGCACTGTGAAAAAATTAGACCAAGAAATACATGAGAATGAGGTGGTCACTCTTCACTCTGTAGTATTCAAAAGTGGAAGATGAAAATCTGGCGACTGAATACCCTGTTCAAATAACACATTCATCCAGCAGTGGTGACCTTCTAGAAAGTACATCTACACCTATCAATCCACTGAAAGTGCTCATCAAGGATGCTAACAGTCAAGGAAGTCAAATAGTAGACATGGAACTAAGCTATACAACGTCCGCCTTTTCTACCTGGGGAGAAAGTGAACTTATTGATAAACCAGGTCTGCTGGATTTTGAGGGAAACCAAGACATTAATCAGGTGGATTCTTCACAGCTTTTCATCCTACCCAAAGAATTACTTCCAGGGCTAGAGGTCCAGGACTACCCGAGAGTTCAAGAACGAGAGACTGCAAGGAGTCATCGCTCCAAAAGTAAGGAAGGACAGAAAAAAACAAATATAGGAAAGTGGGAAAACTCAAGAAACAAGGATAGGGAGCATGTGAAATGTAAAGAGAGGGATAAATCTGCAACATCAAATAAAGAGAGAGGGAAATGTGATCGAGAAAAGTATAATGAATAAGAGAGGAAGAAACAGATCAAGTCCAGATCCAGAAGTCGAACCAAGGGAAAGAAGGAGTAACAGTCCAGAGAGATGACAATCAACAGGGATCTTATTGAGTACATACTTCAGAAGGTACTATACATGGAAACCAGAAGAATCTTACTTCTATTCATCAAAGCCAACCATCAGTCATACCTTTGGAAGAAGCAGAAGTTGAATCAGAAATTAATAAAGAGCCAGATACTACAACTCTCAATGAAGACCATTGAAGTCAAGAAAAAGGAATTCAAATAAAGACTACTGATCTTCCAAATCTGACAAGAACACGATCAGGGAGAGTTGTGAAGCCTCCTGACAGATTGAATCTGTGATGTCAGAGACTTAGGGGAGATGGGGTAGTATGTAAATATGAATGTAAAAAAATGTGGATGAAGACTTGTGGGGCAATCCAAATCCAAACTGACTTTCATTGATTAGCTGCTACTTTTAGTCACTCTGAGGGGAGTTTTAACAACAAGTAGAAGGGGATCAGAGGGGAGTGGGATAGGGTTGTTAAAATTACAAAAATCAGGATATGACCCCAACCTGTCTCAAGCAAATCCACTTCTGGTTTTAATGGGAGGTTGGTAGATGGGGTAATGACTAACTTGCAGCTGAGAGGTGGGCTAACTATTTAAATATGTCAATAAGCTGCACACCTCAAACTTTACCAGACTTTTAGATTTAATGGCTGCGGGCCAGCTTTTCCAGGACTCATGGAAACTAGATAATTAAAGGGAGTTGAGAAAGGTCAGATTCAGCAGCTAAATGCCTTTCTAGCATTGCCTGTGGGCTAGGAGAGGCAGGATTGTTTCCCCTTACCACGCAAGCTCATCTGTCTTTTTGTCGACACATAGGCCTGAATTTTCAGCTTGGCGGGCTTGGGATCGGCCCCCATCCGCGATTTAGGCCAATTAAGGCCAGCCAGTGTGAAACGCACCCTGGAAAGCTCAGTGCTGCTGGGGTGAGGGCGGGAATAGGCTGGGCGACGACGTCAACGCTGACGTGAGCCACTCTGACAGAAAGCTCTCTGAAGGCACAGAGCTGCCTCTGGCAGCTGAAGACCCGAAAAGGCAAAAATAAATGTTTCAAAAGCTGCAAAAAGCACCCATGCATCATAATCAATCTCCTAAAAGTTTGGCTAATGAAAATGTTGCCCAGAGAAATTTATTTATATTTTATTTCATCAAGGAAATGTCACCCCTACCATGGATGTGGTTTAATAAAAAATACAAAGGCTGCCTGGCCGATTTGCCCATCCACCAACTGTAAGGTTGGATGGGCAACATAAAATCGGAGCCAATTGTACCATTTTGGGCTTAATTGCCATCTTAGTTGTCAGCGGGTGCACTTCCGACTTTGATCTCCCACCACCCATTTCACAATCTTCTGTTGACACACAATCAGCCCTACTGACACACAATCTCCTCAACAGCACTCCCCACCCATCATTCCTCCGACCTATAATCTCCCCCCCGCCGTCCCACAACCTCCACCCCAACACACGACCTCCTCCCTCACCCAAAATGTCCTCAAATCCACCCCCAAACCCACCACAAATGCACAGTTTTCCCCTCCTTTATCAGTGTTCCCTTGCTGCAGCCTTCCAGTGCTTGCCTACCTGCCCATTTAGCACAATGGTGGTGACACACAACTCAGTGTAAAGGTGGAACTTTGTCTCCACAAGGACTAAGTGGTGGTCACTCCTACCGATACTGTCATGGACAAATGCATCTGTGACAGGTAGATTGGCACCACTTATTAACTTTCTTCCTATTCCTTTGCTGCCCTTTATAGCTCTGTTGAGTTCCTGTTAGTCTCTGCATTTGTGTAAGCCTTTTATTTTAGCCCAATAGTGTCTGTTACATTATGGCTATGTACTGGATTTACATTGTACCAAATTCTTCTCTGAATATTTCCCACTATTTGTATGTATGTTTACCCATTAACAGCTTAGCACAGTTTATGCCAGTCAATCCCTTCAAAATTTGTTTGACTTAAATTTAATACCTTGGTTTTTGAATTTTGCTTCTCCTTCTCAAACTTAATATCAAATTCAATCATATTTCATCACTTTTTGCAAGATGTTCACTTCCAGTCAGATTGTAAACAAATTCTGTTTTATTACTCATCTCGAAATCCATGGGGTGGAATTTAATAAAAGAAGCTTACCTCCCAACTGTGGGACCAGAAATGGGCACCAATTCTGCTAACATGTCAAGAGCTGCAATGCACACAACTATGATACAAATATACAAATAGTTGGGTGCATGTGGTGGGCACATCCCCAATGTGTAATTATGCAACAGGAGCAGGCAGCAAGTGTCTGTTCATGCCATCAGATAATTCAATTCCCGGTCAGAGAAGTAGTCCTGCAAGCAGTCTTCTGTTGTAGCTTGACACTTCATTTTTAGGTGCTGTTCCTGATATGCCCTCCTGCATTCTTCATTGAATCAAGGTTGATTCCCCGAGCTTGATGGTAATGGTAGAGTGAGGGATATGCCGGGTCATGAGGTTACGGATTGTGATTGAGTACAATTCTGCTGTTGCTGATGGCCCACAGCGCCTCATGGGTGCTCAGTTTTGAGTTGCTTGATCTGCTCAAAATCTATCCCATTAGCACGGTGGTAGTGCCACACAGGTCAATGTAAAGATGGAACTTTGTCTCCACAAGGACTGTGTGGTGGGCACTCCAACTGATACTGTCATGGACAACTGCATCTGTGACAGGTAGATTGGTGATGAAAAGCCCTCTTAAAGGTGACCTCACCATCTGCCGCTGACCCAGTCTAACAGCTATGTCCTTAAGGACTCAGCCAGCTCAGTCAGTAGTGGTGCTACTAAGGCATTATTGGTGTTGGACATTGAATTGACCCACCCAGTGCACATTTTGTGCTCTTGCCACCTTCAGTGCCTCTTCCAATTGCTGTTCAACATAGAGGAGTACTGATTCATCAGCAGGAGGTTTCCTGCCCAAGTATGACCTGATGCCATGAGACTTCATGGGGTCAGGAATGAATGCAGAGGACTCCCAGGACAACTCCATCCTGACCCTATAGCACCGTGGCACCACATCTGGTGGGTCTGCCCTGCCGGTGGGACAGGACTTATCCAGGGATGGTGATGCTGGTGTCTGGGACATTGTAAGGTGTGATGCCATGAGTATGACTATGTCAGGCTGCTGCTTGACTAGTATGTGGGACATATCTCCCAATTTTGGCACAAGGTCCCAGATGTTAGGAAGAAGAATGGATAGGGCTCAGTGTGCTGTTGTCATTTCTGGTGCTCTCCCATATTTTAAAAATCAATCTACCTCCTCTTTGAATACTTTCAATGATCTAGCCTCCGCAACACTCTGAGGTAGAGAATTCCAGACATTCACTACCCACTAAGAGAAGAAATTCCTTTGCACCTCAGTTTTAAATGAGTGCCCTTTATTCTGTAACTATGTCCCCTAGTTCGAGATTACCCCACTAGTGGAAACATCTTCTCAACATCTACCCTGTCAAGTGCCCTCAGAACCTTGTACGTTTCAATAAGATCACCCCTCATTCTTCTAAACCTTAATGAATAAAGGCCTAGCCTGTTTAACCGTTCTTGATAAGTCAGCCCCTTCATCCCAGGGATCAGCCAAGTGAATCTCTTTTGAACTGCCTCCAATGCCAGTATATCCTTTCTTAAATACAGGGACCAAAACTGTACACAGCACTCCAGATGCGGCCTCACCAGCACCCTGTACAGTTGTAACAAAGCTTCCCTATTTTTAAACTCCAACCCCCTAGCAATACAGGCCAAAATTTCATTTGTCTTCTTAATTACTTGCTGCACCTGCATGCTAACTTTTTGTGTTTCATGCACAAGAACAACCAGATTCCTCTGTGCTGCACTTATTTGGATTCTCTTTCTATTTAAATAATAGTCTGCCTTTTAATCTATCCTGCCAAGGTGCATGACCTCACACTTTCCTACTTTATACTCCATCTGCCAAGTTTTTTCCCATTCACTCAACCTATCTATATCCCCTTGCAGATTCCTTATGTCCTCATCACAGCATGCCCTCCCACCTATTTTTGTATCATCAGCAAATTTGAATACATTACACTCTGTCCCCTCCTCCAAGTCATTAATACAGGTAGTAAATAATTGAGGCCCTAGGACTGATCTTTCCAACATTAATCCTGACTCTCTGTCTTCTGCGTGTCATCTCAATTGCCTTTTGGATGTAGTGGAGGCCCATTGTTATGTCCTCTACCCCTGCTCTGACTGCAGGATGGGCCAGGGTGGGCCGCAGGATGAATGGCATCATCCGTTCCACCAGGTTCAGTCACTCTTCTTATCAATCTCAACTCATACATTAACTCACAAACCCTTCACTCATCCACAGGGATTTCACACCTCAGAGGACAACAACACTAACTCTCACACACATCCTCACATTTCCATCAGGCACATATCCTCTTGAGGTTGTGTCCTGACCCTGTCTATGGCTTCGCTCACCACACAAACATTCCACGCAGTGTCATGTGTCCTGCTCACATTCTATTTGTTTTCTTGCATGAGAAGCTGGCTCACAGCAGCAGGGAGAGGTCCCAGACCGGGGAGTGAAGTGGCCCACATTCAGTGCGTCTCATTCACTTTGAACAGCGGGCCAGCATGCTGACTGGTGAGGATGTGGACCGTGCCTGTTAAACACCCATATGAGGATCCTGCACCACATCACCCCTCTCTCAGTGCAAATGTGAGTGATTTCTCCTGCTTTTGACTCTGCTGCCATGCACTAATTATCTCTACTTTGGTTCACAAGGAGCTCTGCCAAGCGACCGACACCCTCAGCCAGCCAGCCTCTTAGCTCCGTCCATATCCTCACCTCCAGCCAAGAGGACACCTTCTCCATTGCTGGAAATAAGCAGCCTGGAAGACACATCACAGCACTTAGCCACACCATCCACCAGCGCGGTTACATACACCTCAACGGGACATAAATCTAAAGCAGGCTTGGGCTCACAATCTAGCGATCACCACCCGGTCACATATCCAAAGCAGGAGGAGGCAGGTTCAACCGAGCTGCCCAGCACTCACATGACTACTGAAGCAGAGACATCTGTGAGGTCTGAGTCAGATGACAAGCCTCTGGATTTGGTTTTCCAGTTCATCTTGGATATTTAGCAGAAGGCATGGGAACATCACACTGAGCTGCTGGAAGCCCTCAAAAGAGTGGCATGAAAGTCAAAGGAGTGCATCCACCTGCTCTCTGATGAAGTGGTGCCCACATCTGCATGTATGGAGGTCTCCATGGGGAGGATGGTGGACCCCGAGATGCACGCAGACCTGCACTCCATCATGGTATGATGGTGGGAAGGATTTCCAAGAGGGGAAGGAGTTCCAAAGACAGAAGGTGTTCCAAGGGGGGAATGAGGTATTGGACCTCCCTCCAGGTGAACCTTGTCCTCATGGATACAGGGACCTGGCTTTGTACACTGAGAGGGAGGAGGAGCGCTTCTACCTGCCTTAGCTGTGTCCTTTCAGGCCACCACCAGGGTAAGCAGTCACTCCTCATCCCCTTCCAGTAACCTCCCTGCACCCATGCAGGGGATGCCAAGTTGGCCAGGATCCTTGGGGACTCAGACCACCAGAGTATATCCTCCAAAGGATGCATGCAACTCAGCATCTCACTCAGAATCCTGCCTCCTTATCAGGTGCTGATACTGGCAATACATAGTGGGCATAAGCAAAAAATTAAGACAATATGAGGGCATAACGATGGCCTGAGTGTTGAGACACTGTAAGCTTATGCATAAGTACATATGTGCAATTTTGGGGATATCCTCATTCAGAGGCCATATTGCACTGTCATGCTTCATGATTGGCAATCAATGCTGAATGAAGGGTACTGTAGGACATCTCATGTGTAGGCATCAATGTGGCAGTGTGTAAGAGGTCAGTCCTTATTGGAAGGTAATTTGTGTGGTGTGATTAAAGATTAAGTCTCTGAGGTGACTTTCTAATTTGGTTTGAGTGCTGTAGCTCTATTACTTGAGATTCTCCCACTGGATCGACATGATCAGGGACATCCTTAGAAAGTGGGAGTTCAGTATTAGGTAATTCAACACAGACATCAGGTATGTCTATTCTAAGTTGATCTGTCACCTTAGGGATTAAAGCTTCCACATCAACTACCGGCGGAATAATTTGTTGTTGGAATGCCTCTCTACTCCTTGGATGATCTACATGTGTTCGAACAATCCAGTCTGCCACTTCCACTTGGAATGACAAGGGTCCAGTTTCAGAGACAATTATACCAGGAACCCATCTAGGACCATTTCCAAAATCCCACACAAAAACTATATCTCCCACAGTAAATCTTTGCATTTTGCTATGCATATCGTGATTCAATTTCTGATTACTCTGGTTCTTCTCTACCTTCCCCTCTAAGTTTGGAAACACCAGACTTAACCTGTATGAAGGCGATGTTTCATCAGTAATTCAGACAGTGTTGAACCTGTAGATGCCGAAGGTGTCATACAATGGTTGAGAAGATAACATGAAAATTAAGTTTCTAAAGTACCTTTGGATAACTTCATTACTGATTTGAATGTTTGCATTGCTCTTTTAGCTGACACATTTGATGAGGGATGATATGGTGCTGTTTTAATAAGCTTAATTCCATTTAAACTCATGAATCTCTGAAATTCTGTACTAGTGAAGACAGTATCATTATCCGAAACAATGACTTCTGGTAGGCCATGTATACTAAAACATTGGCACAGCTTTTCAATTCATAGACATCCATCCACTTAGAACGTGCATCAATGATCAATCAAAATGTGGTAACTAAAAATTAACCTACATAATCTATATGTAGTCTAACCCAGGGTCGACCAGGTCACTCCCATGGATGCAGTGGAGCTGAAAGGGGCAACTTCTGTTGTTGCTGACAATGGAGACAATGCTTGACCATGCTTTCAATGTCACTGTCTATGCCTGGCCATGAGAAATAGCTTCACGCAAGCATCCTCATCTTTGAAATGCCTGGATGTGTACTGTGAAGCTCTGTCAAAAGTGGTTCTCTTCCATGTGAAGGGATGACCACTCTTGATCCCCTCAACAAGAATCCATCTTCAAAACCTAACTCTGTTTTATGGGCATGGGCCTTATCTCTTCAGACACTTGTGAAAACAACCATCCTTGCAATAACTGGTCTAGGACTTTTGACAGAACCCCTGTTTGTCCAATTCCTCATTTGCTTCACACATACCGTTGAAGAGTCTAAGAAATTCCACACAAGCACAACTGCTTGTGGCACTCGAGCATGTACAATGCTATCTGGTCATGGAGGACGACTAAGTGTGTCTGCATATGCAATATGTACACCAGGACGGTGCATAAAGGTGTACTCACATACTGATAAAATCGAAGCCCAATGTTGAATCCTTGCTGTGGCTATTGGCCTTGATTTTTGCCTTTCCTTCCTCTGTTTGCTGCAGGTTTTCGTCTCATCCTCTATTTTGATTTCACATTCTGCCAAATTTCTCTCTGGTGAAATCTTAACTTCGTTCAGTTTGGTGGTTGAGTTACCCCTGGCTTCGTTACCCACTCGCACCTTGGAAAGTTGTCCCTCTAATGCCTCTTTGGTTTCAATCAGCTGATTCTTCAGCTCCTCTGTCTCCTTCTTGTAACTTTTGGTTCCTTCCTGAGGTATTGAACATTGTTGAGTTTTTTCTGCCAACTGTTCCATCAGAGTAGCACTATATTCTTTTTGTTGCTTTTCATGATTTTCCAATGGAACCAATTCTGACCTGAGGGATCCTTGCATCCTGCGAAGGTCCTGCGATTCTCTTAACTCATTCCAAAATAGACTGTCATATTCCTGTATCAACTCAGTATCTCTTCCCGTTCTCACTTGAAATATTTCTGAGCAGTTGAGCTTAATTCTCTGTAACCAATCACAGCTCAGAAGACCGGGTCCTTCAGCTGTCGCAATGATCACTGGAAGCTGGGCTGTTCTGTTGCCTATAGGACACAGGTACTGTGGCGATGCCTTTTATCGAATTGACTCTCCAGTATATGTCTTCACTTGAGCCATAGTTTGCTCCAGATTCAGTGGCTGGATACCTTCATTTATGTATTTAAATGTGTGTTCTCCCACTACAGTGGTCAAGGCTCCCGTGTATACCTCCATGACTAGAGGCTCCCCACTCACTTGAAAGGTGACAGTTATTTGTTCAGTTTTTACTGTTTTGACATTGTATCAGGAATAGATATCAGTATCAGCAGCTTCTGGTTCTGTTATATTGAGCACTTTAATCATCTTGGTCTTCTGCCTGATTGGCTGCCTTGGTCTTGCCCTGCATTGCTTTATTATGTGCCCTTTTTTGTGGCAGTATTGACATTCTGCCTTCTTATATCGGCAGGTTTCCAGTACATGGTTACCCCCACATCTGTAACAGACTGACTTCTGAATCGCTGCTGAAATGCTTCCACTATGCCTTTTCACTTTTCAAGCAGTAGAGACGGTCTCCCACGTCGTAGCTGTCTCTCTGGTTTTTGTGCCACACCCAGCAGTAGGTTCCCACCCCAACTGAAGAATGGCGCCATGTTGCACACTCTGTAAAGTCTGCAAGTCCCTTTCAGCACTCTCCATTGCTGGCGCTATTTCCATGGCGTGCTTCAAATCAAAGGTAACTTCTGCAAGTAAACGGTGCTGAATGGTATCATCATGAACTTCACAAACCAACCGGTCCTGCAACATGTCATTGAGTGTATCTTCGAAGTCGCAGTGCACAGTCAACTGCTTCAACTTCGCTATAGAAGTTGTGATGGACTGCCCCGGGGCCCCTAACCTGGAGTTAAATCTCTGCATAATTACCGATGGCGTCAGCTGAAAATGTATATATACAAGGTCTACCAGCTCGTTAAGAGATTTAGAATTGGGCGCATTCAGGGCCTTCAGACTAAGGATGAGGTTATATGTCTTGCTACCACAGACACTTAAAAGAATTGCTTTCTTTTTCTCCTCCGCTGTTATTTCATTCGCCACGAAATAAAAACCTAGGCACTCTATCTACTGGCTCCAGTCTTCCATGGATGAGTCATAAGAGTTGATTCTGCCGGAAAGTGGCATGACTGGTGAGCATACTTTTATTTCTTTCCTTCAGAACTGATTTACTCACATTCTTGAGGTGAGGTGCAGCGTTGAAGATATTTATCCTCGTCGCCAAATATAATGAACTTGATATACCGGACAGGTACTTGAAACAGATAACTTTATTGCAGAGCTCTTTTAGAAGCTACATGCTTGAACCAGGTCCATGATTAGAAGGCTCAGCCCCCAAGATTACCCGTGCTTAGGGGTCATTCATCAGTACAATCACGTGACCCCTAAAGACAGTAGGAAAGGTTATACCTACAATCACTACAGACCTGAAACTTTTTAGTCATAATCCAGACTCCCAGGCATCAAGGTTCATAAAAATGATTTCAGTTTCACTTAGGCTTTCTTTACTTTTCTTAACACACAGATGCATATATAAATTCATCTTAATAATTACACATTGTTCATAACACAGTGCAGGCTCAGCCAACGCAGGGCAGGTCAAGGGATACCGAGGGCAGGTCAAAGGTGATGGAGGGAGGCTCCACGTTGACAGCAGGTAGATCAAGGATGAGGGTGGGAGGGTTGAGGGTGAGAGATGGATGGTCAAGGGTCACTAGCATTGGGGCAAGAGTGATGGTTGAATTCAAGGGTAATTGGGGGGGAGGGGGGGGAGCAAGATGGTGTTCGGAGGATCAGTGGCAATGGGAGGAAGCTGAAGGATAACAGGCAGGTGGAGGTGGATGTCTTGCAGCTACAAGTTCACTGTGTCCAGAGGAAGCCATTGTGGCTTGGGAGGAGAACTTGGTCTGGTCCACAGGAACAAGTGGAATGTTGCTTTTATACCCCTGTTTGTTCTAACTGTCCAGAAAACTGACCCAGAATATTCCAGAATATCAAAGCCTTTATAATTTGAGCTATTCTGTTCTCCTGGTCTATATGAAAATTAAAACCTTCCATCAGTACATTGTACCTTCTTGTCTCTATTACAATGCATATTTTGTAAACTTCAGTATCTCCCCCAAATAAAATAATGACACAAACTGACTTTCCGTATGTCAAGAGGCTAATGTGAGTAAATTAATACTTTCTCAAATGAAGGTGCAAAAAAAAATTCTTGCTTACAGTGCATGTTGTATCAACCAAGCATTATAGCTGTTGCACCCAAAGCAATTCCAGTGTCATTTATCACTTCATGGATTTCTTGCTTCAGAAAATTACAATTCCTGAATTTCCGGAAGCCAGATTCCAAAACCCATCTACAATCATTTTGTTTGTCATCATTTCCTGTTCGCAATCCAATTGTTGACCATATTTATGATTGAAGAGTGTAGATTAGCATTTTTTGTACCAATATTACCTCCTGTTGAAATGTAGTTTTACCATTGATACCGAATTATAATAAAGCTAATAAAGCTATAATAAGTCATTCATGTAAAGCAGCCTAATTATTCACCTCTGGCTGTGCTTAAAAAAATACTTAAACAGCAGAAACTGAGTGAACATCAGCAGTTTCAGGAAAAACAAATTCATTTGTACTGATTGGTTTCCACAAAATACTACTGGGCTTTTTATTTTTGAATCTGTGATTGGAACCATTGAACCAAAAGAATTGGGGAATATTTCATTTTCTCTTAGCATTTCCTGCTCACTACAAAGAACCATCACTACTCAAGAAGTGCTTCGGCAATCAAAACATTAACGCTGTTCACATTCTGGTAAATACTGAGATGACATTTTGTGAGCACTGATGACATCAACACCAGAACTGAAATGAACCGGTGTCCACCAGTCAGAGAAAGCTAAACTAACATAATATAAATGACAAATCACTGAACCATCCTCGCATAATGACTTTATTTTTTCAATGTTAATTAGCTGCCTAGTTCTGACAAACTCAATAGTTCTTCCCAGCCAGTTCGCCTAATTTGTAGCTTAAATAAAATATTTTTTTGAAGCCACTGAAAATAAACAAAAGGGGAGGTGATGGCATGTTGGTATTGTCGCTGGACTAGTAATCCAGAGACCCAGGGTAATGCTCTGGGGACCAGGGTTTGAATCCCATCACGGCAGGTGGTGGAATTTGAATTCAATAAAAACCTGGAATTAAAAGTCTAATGATGACCATGAAACCATTGTCGATTGTTGTAAAAACTCATCTGGTTCACTAATGAAGATTTACTGTCCTTACCTGGCTTGGCTTACATGTGACTCCAGACACACAGGTTGACTCTTAAATGCCCTAGCAAGCCACTCAGTTGTACCGAACTGCTTAAAAATCTCAAAAAAGGAATGAAACCGGACAGACCAACCGGCATCGACTTAAGCACACAGGAAACGGCAATGTCAACCCTGCGAAGTCCTCCTTAGTAGCATCTGGGCCTAAATTGGGAGACCTGCCTCACAGACAGGTCAAGCAACTTAGTCATCCTCACAAAATCATATCTTACAGATCATGTCCCAAACATCACCATCACCGTCCATGGGTATGTCCTGTCCCACTAGCAGGACAGGCCCAGCAGATGTGGCGGCACAGTGGTATACAGTCGAAAGGGAGTTGCCCTGGGAACCCTCAACATCGAACCCGGATCCTATGAAGTCTCATGGCATCAGGTCAAACATGGGCAAGGAAACCTCCTGCCGATTACCACATACCACCCTCCCTCAGCTGATGAATCAGTGCTCCTCCATGTTTAACATCACTTGGAGGAAGCACTGAGGGTGGCAAGGGCGCAGAATGTACTTTGGGTGGGGGACTTCAATGCCCATCACCGAGGGGGCATGGTAACACGACTACTGACTGAGCCAGCCAAGTTCTAAAGGACATAGCTGCTAGCCTGAGTCTGTGGCAGATGGTGAGGGAACCAACAAGGGGGAAAAACTTAATTGAGGTCATTATCACCAATCTGCCTGCCACAGATGCATGTGTCCATGACAGTATCAGTAGGAGTGATCACCGCGCAGTCATGGTGGAGACGAAGACCCGCCTTCACATTGAGGATACCCTCCATCATGTTGTGTGGCACTACCACCATGCTAAATGGGATAGATTTCAAACAGATTGGCCATCCATGAGGCACTGTGGGCCATCAGCAGCAGTGGAATTGTACTCGCACACAATCTGTAACCTCATGGCTCAGCACATCCTCTGCTCTACCATTACCATCAAGCCAGGGCATCAATCCTGGTTCAATGAAAAGTGCAGGAGGGCATGCCAGGAGCAGCACCTGGCATACCTAAAAATGAGGTATCAACCTGGTGAAGCTATAACACAGGGCTACTTGTATGCTACACACCATAAGCAGCAAGTGATAGACAGAGCTAAGCGATCCCACAACCAATGGATCAGATCTAAGCTCTGCAGTCTTGCCACATCAAGTCGTGAATGGTGGTGGACAATTAAACAACTCACTGGAGGAGTAGGCTCTACAAATATCCCCATTCTCAATGATGGGGGAGCCCAGCACAAGATAAGACTGAAGTATTTGCTACAATCTACAGCCAGAAGTGCTGAATGGATGATCTATTTTGGCCTCCTTCAGAGGTCCCCAGCATCACAGATACAAGTTTGCAGCCGATTTGAATCACTTCATGTGATATCAAGTAACGGCTGAAGGCACTGGATAGTACAAAAACTATGGGCCCTGACAATATTCTGGCAATAGTGCTGAAGACTTGTGCTCCAGAACTGACTATGCCCCTAGCCAACATGGGGCAGGCATCTACCCTGTGGAAAATTGCCCAGGTATGTCCTGCACACAAAAAGCAGGACAAATCCAGCCCAGCCAATTACTGCCCCATGAGTCTACTCTCAATCATCAGTAAACTGATGGAAGGGGTCATCAACAGTGCTATCAAGATGCACTTGCTTAGCAATAACCTGCTCACTGATGCCTGGTTTGGGTTCCGCCAAGGCCGGTCAGCTCCTGACTTCATTACAGCCTTGGTTCAAACATGGACAAAAGAGCTGATCTCCCAAGATGATGTGAGAGTGACTGCTCTTGACATCAAGGTTGCTTTTGGCCAAGTGTGGCATCAAGAAGCCTGAGCAAAACTGGAGTCAATGGGAATCGGGGGGAAAACTCTCCACTGGTTGGAGTTGTACCAAGCACAAAGGAAGGTAATTGTGGTTGTTGGAAGTCAGTCATCTCAGCTCCAGGATATCACTGCAGGAGTTCCTCAGGGTAGTGTTCTTGACCCAACTATCTTCAGCTGCTTCATCAATGACCTTCCTTCCATCATAAGGTCAGAAGTGGGGATGTTCACTGATGATTACACAATGTTCAGCACCATTTGTGATTCCTCAGATACTGAAGCAGTCCATGTCCAAATGCAGCAAGATCTGGACAATATCCAGGCTTGGGCTGATGATTGGCAAGTAACATTCATGCCACACAAGTGCCAGGCAATGACCATCTCCAACAAGAGAGAATCCAACCATCACCCCTTGACGTTCAATGGCATTACCATCATTGAATCACCCACTATCAACATCCTGGGGGTTACCATTGACCAGAAGCTAGCCACATAAATACTGTGACTACAAGAACAGGCCAGAGGCTAAGAAACCTGTGGCAAGTAACTCACCTCCTGACTCCTTAAAGCCTGTCCACCATCTACAAGGCACAGGTCAGGAGTATGATGGAATACTCCCCACTTGTCTGGGTGAGTGCAACTCCCACGACACTCAAGAAGCTGAACACCATCCAGGTCAAAGCAGCCCACTTGATTGGCATCATATCCACAAACATTCACTCCTTTCACCAATGACACACAGTAGCAGCAGTGTGTACTATAAACAAGATGCAATGCAGGGATTCACCAATTCACATATCCTGACGGGTATCGCTCCCCCTGATATAAGAAGAACGGTAGCCAGCAAGAAAGAGCGACTCCGTCAAATATCAGATGAGAGGCACCCTCTACATGGTCATATACCTACACCCAGCCACCTAAAGTCAAGGAAGAGCTTCATGAACAGTGTCTTTCCATTACAATCAACGCCATCTGAAGCCCACATCATCTTGTGGAAAGACCGGCTCACCAGTCTCGAGCAACCCCCAGCGATGGAAATTCTACCGGATGAAAGCCTTCCCCCAGGAGCTAATTGCAACTGGGCAACCTGGAAGTGCTTTAACAGACTTAGGACTGGTGCAGGTCATTCAAAGTTGTCACTAAGCAAATGAGGATATACAACCAGCCCGTTGGAACTGAGCCACAGACTATGCAACATCTCCTGCAATGTCTATCGCTAGAGGGACCCTGCACTGTTGCAGATCTTGCCGAATTCAACAACAAGGCACAAAAATGTGTCCAGTTCTGGCTGGGCCATGTATAGACTGTCCATGGACATGATAAGAAGACCAGTGCTCCTTAGACAGCACTTTCCAAACCCATAACCATTACCATCTAGAAGGTCAAGGGCAGCAGATGGTTGGGGACAGTGTTCTCCCAATTCACTCACCATCCTGACTGTCATTGAGTCAAAGTCCTGGAACTTCCTCCCTAACAGCACTGTGAGTACACCTACACCACATGGACTGCAGTGGTTCAAGAAGGCAGCTCACCACCACCTTCTCAAGGGCCATTAGGGATGGGCAATAAAGGCTGCCCTAGGCAGCGAAGCTCAAATCCTGTGAATGAATAAAAAAAACAAAATTGATGGCAGAGTTAAATGTTATGCTCTTGAACTTAATCCCGAAGCCCTGAAATTCTGTTGCTGCTGCTGCTTGTAGCTATTCCTGCCAAGAGATCTGCTGTCATGGTATGTCATACTTGACTGTATTGCACCATTCTGACACATTCGTTGTAGCTTGACTGCAACCGCTATAATACCTCCGTCATCCAAGTACACCTAGGGCTACCCCTGTTTTTGCTGTCCTCCACTTTGCCCACTCGAAGCAATTGACTGCCCTTGACATCAAGGCAGTATTTGACAGAGTGTGACATCAAGGAGTCAATGGGACTCAGAGGGAAAGCTTCCCACCGGCTGGAGGCATACTACTACAAAGAAAGATGGTTGTGGTTATTAGTTGTTAATCATCTCAGTCCCACAATATCGCTGCAGGAATCCCCTAGAGCCCTAGGCCCAACCACCTTCAGCTGCTTCATCAATGAACTTCCCTCCATCATAAGGTTAGAAGTGGGGATGTTTGCTGATGATTGCACAATGTTCAGCACCATTCGCGACTCCTCAGATACTGAAGCAGTCCATGTCCAAATGCAGCAAAACCTGGACAGCATTCAGTCTTGGACAGGTAAGTGGCAAGTGACATTTGTGCCTCACAAGTGCCAGGCAATGGCCATCTCCAACAAGAGAGAATCTAACCATCTACCCTTGACATTAAATGACATTACCATCACTAAATCACCATTTGAGATCAACCAGAAGTTGAACTGGACCAGCAATACAAATACTGTGGCTACAAGAACAGTTCTGAGGCTGGGAATTTTGTGGACAGTAACTCACCTCCTGACTCCCTCAGGCCTGTCCACCACCTATAAGGCTCAAGTCAGGAGTGCAGGAGTGTGGTGGAATACGGTCCACTTGACTGGATGAGTACAGCTCCAACAACACACAAGAAGCTTGATACTATCCAGGACAAGCCACCCCATCTACCACTTTAAACATTCATTCTCTCAATCTCCAGTGCATAGTGCTAGCATTGTGTACCATCTACAAGATGCACTGCAGCAACTCACCAAGGCTCCTTCGACAGCACATTCCAAACTGGTGATCTCTACCACCTGAAAGGATGAGGGAAGCAGACACATGGGAACACCACCACCTGCAAGTTCCCCTCCAAGCCACTCACCATCCTGATTTGGAAACATATCGCAATTCCCTCATTGTCACTGGGTCAAAATCCTGGAACTCCCTTCCTAACAGCACAGTGGGTGTACATACACCAAACACTTCAAGAAGACAGCTCAGCACCAGCTTCTCAAGCGAAATTCGGGAGTGGCAATAAATGCTGCCCCAGCCAGTGATACCCACATACCGTGAGTGAATAAATAAAAAAAAACAGAGCATGAAGTTAGGGAAGCAGTGAAAGTTCCACACCAGAGAGCATGACAATGCTCCAAGCTCTGCAGCGCTGGGTGCAAATGCTGAATCTCAGGGCCATCGATGAAGCAGATACTTGTGGAGCAGCAGCAAAGGATGTGCAAGATACTGGCAGATATTCCAGCTGCAGTGTGCATGCTTGCAGAGTGATTGGAGGAGTCCTTCTCAAGCATGAGTGGCATGCTGTCACTGGCATTAATGATGATGTATTTTTCCATGGAAAGAGTGGCCACCTGAATGGAGCTTTAAACACAACAATCAAATGACTTCATGCAGACCCCTACTAATAGGATTCATGCCTTGGAGGCTCATTGTCCACTAATCTATAGCAAATTGTTCTCCAACTCATTGCCAGCAGGGAAATGTGGCTGGACCAAGAAATGGATGATGGTGAAAAGGGACATGCAAATGGAGATTCAGCTAAAAGCGCCCCCACTGCTCACCCATTGCACAACCAGCAGCACCCGCCCTCTCCCTCGGTCCTAATGGCTGAGCCTGCCCAGGTGCAGGTGGAGCAATCATTGGCAGGGCCAGCACAAGCTTCAAAACCCCAAGCGTCTCAGCAGTCAGACCAGGGAAGTGAGCAGCCTGCCCCAACTCGCCTGAAGCCACAAAGGTTGCACTACATGAAAATGTTAGGAAGGGGAAGAGTAAAGATTTGTCATTGAAAGTGGTGTGCACATGGTGTATTACATAATGGTAGAATGCTAAGCCTCTGCTAATTTTTTTAGCCGCATAAATATTATTTATTTCCACCATTTTCCAGTGTTGACCATTTTTGGTTGCTGCTCAGCAAGTACTATTTTCATTTGTGATGAATATTAAGACAAGAACTGACACTGAGCAAAAGGGGGCTGTGAAATGGATGCTTGGTTACTTGCAGGACTGCTTTGTGTTCGGAGGATGGTGGCAGGGTGGGTGGGTAGTGGCTTTTGCTTGTCAGATGAGTGGACTGCTCAATGCTGAGTGAACCTTGCAATAATGGGGACATTCCAGGCACTTCAGGCAGCAGAGTTCATTGCTGCTGTTGCATTAGCTACAACACGTACTACCTCTTCCTCTTTCTCAGAATCATCTGACACACTTTAAGCCTCCAATCAGCAGCTGGTAAGTCTGCTTCGAGGGGCACAATTTTCTAGTCCCACCAGCGGTGAGTTTGTGGTGGGCAGGAGCAGAAAATTCAAAGTGAAGCCAGAAGTCGGATTCATGTTGGCAGAAAGGTGAGTTGGAATTTTCCCCTCACCTCTTTCATGGCAGGATGATGCCGGGTCGGCTTTCCCACTGATCCATGTCGGCAATACCATTTGCCTATTATAGCATGTCATGAATATTCATTAAAAACACAACTCGCCAGAATCATGCTCCTCCGCCACTTTATGTGCTATGCCAGTGGGAAATTCGACCGGTCTAAATCAGGACCACATATAAGTGGTGTGTAGCTATCCACTCTCACTGCACTTGAGACTTCAAGGTGGATGTAACATTCAAAGACCACCTACAACAGCGCTGCTCTGGTTCCTCAGTGATGCCAGTGTTAGAGCACACTGGGAGGTGGGGGGTGGGGGTGGGGGGGGGTCGCTGGGGTGTATGTCGGGGCTGCTCACATTGGCTGCCTCAGGTGTTGAGCTGGTCTCTTTACAGTGGCTGCCTCAGGAGGGAGTAGGCTGTTGACAGAGACATGAGGGTAAAGGGGGCTTTGTAGGGTTTCGGGGTGGGCAATGGCAGAGACGTGAGGGTGAAGAGGACTTGGTAGGGTTGTGGGGGGTAACGATGGCAAGCAGAGGGAAGATTGAGAGAGGGGAAGTGGGAGCCCAACGTGCAGCAGTAGAATGCAGGCACAGAAGGGGGTGGATGGGATTCAATTTACATGAAGGGGAGGGGATGCATGCAGACTGTAGAGTACGAAAGGGGGGGATTAGGGTGTCACGAGAGGGAAGGGTTGCACGGAGGCTCATGGTGCCAGGATGACCCATGGCACAGTGTATTGTGGTATTCGTTGAGGAGCCAGAGAGCTGAGTGAAAGACAATCATAGTTCCTGCACTGAAGCCAAGAGGTTAGGGTGAGAGATTAAGGACAGTCCTGGGGCTCTGTGGGCCTCGAAGTCAGGGTGAGAGATTACAGGCAGTCCTGGGGCTCTGTGGGCCATGCTACCGAGCAATGCATGGCACATATGTTGTGTTGCTGCTCCAGGGAGAGGCAAGGCCTGTGTGCTCAATGGGGATCAGGCACAGCTTGGTGTGCAGCTAGTTAAAGCCACAAAGCTGTGAGCATCCACCCATTCTGACTGGCATCATCTGGTGGTACAGCTGATAAAGCTGGCAAACAAGCCAACAGCCTGTCTGCATTCATGGCCTGTCAACTGTGAGATCCTGCAAATGTCTCTGGTAAAACCCTAGAAGGAGCCAGAAGGCGGTGTTTACTGATTCAGCCAATGATGAAGTGGGACCACCGGCTGTCGAGGAGGTTTATCCTCTGCCTGTACCCCCAGTGTTGTGGGATGGCCTCCTGCGAGCCACACATCTCTTCACATCCCTCCTCACCTGCGGGCTGGTATGTCTAAGCTGCTCCTGCTGCTGCATATATTGTTGATGCTGCTGGTCATCTTGATGCTTAGCTGAAGCCCAAAGTTATGTAAGTAACTTCTCAGCAGAAATAACCTTCCACAAAATTAGGCAAGAAAGAAGCTGAGCCTTCAGTACTCTTTAGTACATTTGCCTGTCATGTCTTCTGCCCCTTAACTGCCTCTGTGCTTTCACCTTGCTTTCACTGGTGAGTTCCAGAAAGCCCAGGAGATCTATGGTCCCAAAACTAAATTCCAAAAGCCAAGTTAATATCGCTGGCATTGACACAATTCAATAGAGGGTTGCTTTTATATAACTTTATTTGCTGCAATGAAATGCAGAACTTGGCAGGTTGAAGCCAGTTCGCCATAACATTCTCAATTTTCATGCTTTTAACCCACACCACCATCCACCTCCCACCCCCATCCTGCTCCTAAACCCACGTGCTCCCAAAAGCTAAAATTCCGCCTAAATTTGTATATAATACAAATACACAACATTTCCCTAAGTGACAGCAATGATTCCAACTTGTAGGCAGCAAATGGATCCTTACTGCATTAAAGCTGTCACTCAACAATAGTCAATAACTGAATTGCCAAAAGAAATCTAACCAAAAAAAAGACTGGAGTAAGAATAAAATAAATGTATAGGTATACCTTGTCATCTGTCCATGGGACAGCCTATAATTCTGAATGCCTGATTACTGTAGCACCATCATCAAAGAGTGCACTTCTGATATTTCACACAGGCAACAATGTGAATGTGAAAATGACAACTCAACCAGTCCATTATCATATTGAAATGAAACTTTTACCTTTTTACATTGAGACCTTCCAGCCACGTTAAAACTTTACAACCAGAAAAATGCGTCATGTGCAGTATGAGAGGAGGTCAGTTTCACCAATCTCAGTTCATGCTTTCAGTCAGTCATGACATGATTAAGCCCATTTGTAGAATTACCATAACAAGGAAATCTACACTTGCCTGTTTAAATACTTCCCAGCCCATACAATAATATCTCCAATCAAATCAGGACATATCCCTGATGCCTGCTTTATCCGCTACTTTACAAACACTGTGTAAGTTTAACATCATGTTTAGATATCAATTGAAAGTTGTTTGACTGTGTTAATTAAGAACATCAAAAGTCGTGTACACAAAGCTACACTGAGACTCTTAAGTTGTTCCATGTACAGGAAGCTCTGACTCTGTGAAAATACCTGCAATTAAGCTCAATGTTTGAATTGTCACTTAGGTGTTAATGGATGGAAAATTATGGCCCTCAACACAAAGCATGGTAAGCCTTCAGTGACGCTGGTAGGAGAGAGCGCCTCTTTCATTGCCCTGACTTTCTCCTCTACTGGATGCAGCCAAGCGAGTGACTTCCCTAAGAATGTACATTTCTCTTTCTTCAATCCTTAAAACCCCTTCTAGGTTGGCCAAATATTCAGCATCCGTTAAGCCTGAGATCAGGACATCATCCAGGTACACTATTACTTTTGGAAATTCTTGCAATAGGCTTTCCATGGTCCTTTGGAAGATTGCACATACAGATGATACACCAAAAAGTTGACGTGTATATTTTCAGGCCCTTGTGCATGTTAATGGTTACATACCCTCTAGACATGCTGTACAGTTCTAGCTGTTAGTATGCAAGGCTCATGTCCAGTTTGGTGTAGGATTTTGCTCCAGCTAGCTTAGCGTACAAATCTTCAATCCTCAGGATAGGCTATTTACCTAATTTAGCAGCCTTGTTCACAGTTAATCTATAATCTCCATAAATGTGAATAGTTTGATCAGGTTTCAACACAGAGACTAAGGGTGCTGCCCATTCCAAAAATTGGACTGGCTGGATTATGCCTAGTTTCTCTAAGTGGCACAATTCTTTCCACCCATATCCCTGAGTGCAGCCTTGCAATTGAACCTTGACCAGGAACCTCACAGCTGCACATCGTCATGTGACCCAGAGGGAGCAGGCCAGCAGGATAGTTTGTGTTTGGGAGCATAACATGCCATCTGGTAATGACAGGGACAAAGGGAAGGCCAGCCTGCATTCCTGGGGCATACAGCCCCATTGTCCCAGCACCAGCCCCTCCCCGCCTACCCCCTCCCCCAACATTAGGCATTGATGTGATAGAGAACATGGTTCATTGTTGTAAGCAGACATCTGTGTATACAAACATTCAAAACTGAAAGCCTTGCGTTTTGTTTTTTATTTGTCATGCCAGAATATCAAAAAGCAGGGCAGGTGGTGAAGGAGTGGGAGGGGCTGCACCCCACTTCAGTGGCCAGGAGCTGCTGCATCTGTCGGAAGAGTTTCCACAATCTGTTGCGCTCCGGTAAGGTAATTTGCTTGGCAGAAACACACAGGCCCAATGATGGTTCACATCTGAAGGCTGTATGTACTTGGAGACCTGGCACATACCTCTCCTATATCATGGAGGCTTGTAGTCCAAGCAGCTCCTGTAGGTGCACACTGTAGCGATGTGAATGTACACTGTAATGCACTTCCACATTCAAGAGGTTTGTCCCTGGCAGCACTATATATTAAGCTAATTTATGTTGTATCTGCAGGACTGCCAGGGAGATGGCCTGGACTTCGGGTAGGTCCACAAGGCTACATAGGAGCATAGAGAAGACATCTATGGAGTTAGTCAGGACGTCCACCCAGCTAGTTGTCGGGGAAGGAGAATTGCTCATAGCAGGTGCTAAAGGCAGCGTTAGAGGCACTTTGGAACATGATAGTAATGGTGGAGTGTTACTTCACTGTGGGTGTACCTACATCACATGGACTGTAGTGGTTTAAGAAGGCAGCTCACCACCACCTTCTCAAGGGCAATTAGGGATGGGCAAAAATTGCTGGCCCATATCCCATGAATGAATTTAAAAAAAGAGCAGAAGGGGACATTGGTATAAGAGAGAGTTGAAGGTTGGGTTGTATGATAAGGATACCACCTTTATGGTTAGAGCTTAAAAGCAATGGCATGTATCAGAGCATACTTTCACAGTAAAGGGTTAAATCTCATTACCTCCATTTATGTCTCACACAAGTCCCAGCACCACTCACTCACGACTAGGCACAAGGTAGCTTTTCCCCTGGCTCATTGACAGCCTCTAACATATATGCGCACATTCCAGGTTGTGGAGGACTTTTCAAGGTGTCATTGTGCACTATGTACAGGCCAAGGGTTATAATGATCATGCTTTCTGTATGTTTAAGGCATTGATGTTCAGTATGTGCTATTGGTTTTCTCTCTTGATGGGGATGGGCATTTCCCTGAGGCTTCCATGTCAAATATTTATTAGGTGGAAGGTAATCACCAGGGACCGGCTCATGTAATTGGTGACAACTCAAGAGTCTAGGAGAATCTGATCTGAATTAAAAGGCTCCTGGCGATGACCCTCTCATGTAAAGACTCTGCCGAGGCTACATGGGCCTGCCCCTCACATGGTCTCTCATTGCCGCCCTCTCCCTCTTCCTCCATGTCGGCTCCATGACTCTCGACAAAGGCCTCCTCCTCCTGCTCTTCATCTTCCTCATTGTCCTCCTCCTCAGATGTTAGAGCTTTAGGCCTGGTTTCTGCCCAGTCTGTTGTAGGCCTCTTTGCAGTGCCATATTGAGTAACATGTAGCATATGATGAATATTCTAGAGACCTTTACAGGGGAATACTATAGCGTTCCTCCAGGATGGTCAAGGCACCTAAAGAGCAACTTCAAGATGCCAATAGCCTGCTCTACTATGCCGCAGTTCAGCGTGTGGCTGTCTCTGTAATGCCATTCAGGCTCTATTTGCAGGCTACCTAGAAAGTGTCATCAGCCACCCATTAAAGGGGAACCACTTGTCCCCCAGGAACCGGCTACAAGCCTGCGTTGGTGTCTGAAAAAGCTGGGCCAGTTGCAAATTCCTCAGTATAAAAGAATTGCGGCAGCTTCCAGGTTCCCTTGCACATATATGGTCACACACCACCCAGACATTCAGGGAGTGGAAGGATTTCTTGTTTATGGAAGTGTTTGGTTGATGACTTGGTGCTCTTACAGTGACGTGGGTCCAGTTGTTGGTTCCTTGTACTTGAGGGAAACCTGCCATGTCACCATCTGCACCTGCTCCACCACATCTATTGGGAAGTTTATGTGTTCTCCACTCAACTAATTATGGCATTTGTAACTGCCTCAAAGCATCTTTGTGCGGATGTTTGTGAGATACCACAGAAGTTGGCAGCTGACCCCTGGGAAGAGCTGGCAGCATAAAAATTCAGAGTCACCGTGACCTTAAGTACCACTGGCAGGGCATATGGATCTGCAGACTGTGGTGCCAGACCTTGTTACACCATGGCACATATCTCAATAACCAATTCTTGAGTTAATCTGAGCCTTCTTCTGCATTGGTTTTCTGTCATATACAGATTGACCTCCGCATTCCGCATACCCTTACCGCGAAGTAAAACCTGGTTGTCCTCCTCCTCCTCCTCCTACCTGGTTCATGCTGCTCTGCCTCCGACTCCTGGCCTGGTCCCCTCTTTGGCCACAGATTTTTTTTATTCACTCACAGGATTTGGGCTTTGCTGGCTGGGCCAGCATTTATTGCCCATCCCTAGTTGCCCTGAGAAGGTGGTGGTGAGCTGCCTTCTTGAACCGCTGCAGTCCACGTGGTGTAGGTACTTCTGCTCACGTGCCTCGCAAATACGCAAAGGTGCCACCACAATTTGGTGCCACCCGAATTGCAGCAGCTTCTTTGCCACACTATGTACTCATCCCCTTATCTGACATACTCTCCTTCCTCCTAACCGGATGCCCGAGTCAGGAGGGCCAAAAATATCTGCCCTTCCAAGCCCACATGTCCCAGCCTCCTTAGGGTGTCAGCCACACAGCTGGGTTTGAAATGGTTGAACTTCGGTGGTACTTCCTGAAACTTTTTAACCTCTTCAAAAGGGTACCTTGTTGTGGGATGTTGGATAACATTCAGTGGATTTTAGTGAAGCCTTCATAGCCTTATGTAGATTGCCTGTATGTATTCATTAACTACAAGATCTATGTACATATATGCAGTAAAGGGTTCCAGCTGGGGGCTCTCTCTGCTTGCTTGTGCACACAGCTATGTCCAACACGACTGATTCCTAGGTGCGGGTCATGAGTTCTCTTGCATCACTGTGTGGGTCTGGTACTGTACTCAGTTCCACCTTATTCCTATATGTGTCAGACTCTTATACTGCACACCTGACTTCTCCAAAAACATACATGACCTCTCCAAAGGACTCCACTAGATTTACACCTTTTACTCAAGTAATAAATCCCATAAGTCATGTTCTGGAAACCTCTGTGATGAAAATCACATCTGATTGAAGAAATTGGGTTAAGTTTGCCACCGCCTCCATGAAATGCGTATGTGCAAAATCCATCCCACCCCCATTCCCCCCTCCCCTCAATGGCAGAAACGTTCAGTGCTGGATATGAGGGAGGGGCCTGCAGATTTGGGTCCCAATGACATTTTGAATAAGGAGTGGAGCCCTTCTGACTGTATGAAAATCCAGGTCAAAGTATTTGTTTAATATCTTTGCCATTTGTTTATTCTCCATTGTGTTCTCTGCTTCCAAAGAACCCACTTTTACTTTAATTTATTTCTTCCTATTTACGTACCTTTGAAAAGTTTACAATCTGTTTTTATAAAGCCTTTTGCTAGACTACTCTCATTTCTCTTTCCTTGTCAATTTCTCGTTCTCCTTTGCTGAATTCTAAAACCCTCCCGATCTTCAAGCTTACAAATCTTTCTGGCAACATTATAAGCCTTTTTCTTTGGTCTAATAATATTTTTAACTTCTCTTGTTAGCTACTGTTGGATTACTTTTGAAGTGGATTTTTTGTGCTTGAAAGGAATGCATATTTGTTGCAAATTATATATTAATTCTTTGAATACTAGCTGTTGCTTGTCTACCATTAGTTCTTCTAATATAGTTTTCTAATCTACCTTGGCTAACTTGGTCCTTTTAGATTCAAGGTTCTAGTTTCAAACTTAACAAAACCACTTTCAAACTTAACTTAAAATTTGATCATACTGCAGGTCACTCTTCCCTAGAGACTCCTTTACTACAATTAATTAACTAATTACCCCTTTCTGATTGCACAATACTAGATCCAAAATAGCCTATTTCCCAATTGGTTCCTCAACAAGGGATCTATCTTGTATACATTCCATGAACTCATCCTCCATACAATTACCACAAATTTGATTTGTTCAGTCCACATCAAGATTAAAGTTGCTCATGATTACTGCATCACCCTTGTTATATGCACCTATAATTTCCTGATTTATACTCTGCCCTACAATACAACTATTGACTTAGAAACAACACCCAAGGTTTTCTTCCCCTTGCTGTTTCTTAGATCCACCCAAATGTCTTGATTTTCTGAGTTAAATTTCATTCTTGCTACTGTTTTTATACCATCTATTATTATCAGGGCTACTCCTCCTTCCTTTCCATTTTACCTATCTCTTCCAAAAGTGAAGTATCCTGGAACATTTAATTCCCAACCTTTGTCACTTTGCAGATATATATGCATAATGTCGATTAGAGCAAAGCTATTAATGCCCATCTGTACCATGAATGTATCTAATTTGTTGAGCATGATTCATGCAATAGGATATAGTGCCTTTAAATTTGGCTTTTTTCCATTGTTCCCTGATGCCACCTTAGTCACCAATGTCCTTTTGCCTTTTTTCTCTGTCCCTTCCTGACTCACCCTGTTTATTTTTAGCAAATCTCTGCTCTGCTCTAGAGCCTTGATATTCCCTTGCTGTTCTTTCTGTGTCCTCCTGACAAGAAATTATAAGCTTCCTATTATTCCTTCATGGCATGTGAGCAAGGCCAGTATTTGCTGCCCACCCCAAATTGCACTTGGACTGCAGCCCATCTGTTATAGGTACAATGCTGTTAGGGAGGAAGTTCCAGGTACTTGGCTGAGCGACAGTGAAGGAATGATGATATTGTCCCAAGTCAGGATGGTGTGTTACTTGCTGGGAAACTTCCCATGTGCCTACAGCCCTACTAGGTAGTACAAGGTTTGGATGTGTCACACAGTACACAAGGTGTGGTCTGTATATCTTGATTGTGACATTCTGTGGCTTGCATTCTCTTGTTTGATTAAATAGGGTGGCATCATCCTAGATTTGCACTAAGTATGGTAGCGGCGAGAAAGGGCATTTTACCCTTCAGCCGCAATAGTGGCTTTTCATGCTGTATTGTCCCTATCCCGCCTCATTAATCCTGTGTTCCTGGGAAACACGCTGTTTTGATGGTGGATGGGCTCTCATTAGCTTGCCACGCCATCACCTTGCTGCTTCATCATGCCGGACACCATATTTAATGTGCGGCCGTGTGCACACCCCTCAGTGCTTCCAGCCCAGGACTGATGCAAAGAAGACATGGCCCCAAAAGTCAAGAAGACTGTAGCTCCCAGTTTAATGACACTTCCCTTGAGCACCTTTTGGACGCACTGGAGACCCACTCTGGGTAAAAACCAGCAAGCAAGGTCACCGATCCAGCATGGAGGCAGTGGTAGAGCGATGGTCAGTGCCAACACCCTGCAAAAGAGGACAGCCACCCAGTGCTGCAAAAGGATGAATGGTCTCACATGTTCTGCCAACGTAAATCACTCTTCTCATCAATCTCAACTCACACACGCACAAACCTATCACACATCCACAGGGATCTCACACCTGAAGGGGCCCCTCCTGATCCCTTCAGCAGCCTTATTTCTTCTACCGCCCTTAAACTTAGCCCTCTCCAGACTCCTTCCCCAAGTCTTGCTTCTTCCTCCAAACTCACTCTTACCCCTTCCTGACCTGTTCCCCAACCCTTACTTCTTCCTCCACTCTCATTTCTTCCTCCACCCTGGGCTCCTTCCCCTCTCCAGACTCCTTCCTCCCACCAGACTTCTTCCTTCCTCCAGACTCCTTCATCCCCTGGACTATTTTTCCTCTCCAGACTCCTTCCTCCCCCTTGTCTCCTTCCCCTCTCTGGACTCCTTGTTCTCGCTGGCGTCCTTCCTCCCACCGGACCCCTTCCCCGCCCTGGACTGCTTCCCCCCTCCAAACTCCTTTGCTTACACTTTCCTCCCCCCTTATACCCACTTCCTCAATTGCCATCTTCCCTCCCCCATTACCCCTTCCTCCCCCATAGGCCCTCACCCTCCCAACTGCACCCCATGGACAACTTTGTTCTCCAAATGGAAATTTATTTCCATTTTTATTAATTGTTTTGTCCCCACCTTTTAGCCTATTTCGATCTTTTCTCCCACACCACCCCCTCCCCCCACCCCAACCCCACTAGGGCCATCTGTTACTTGCTCATGTTGTTCTTTCCAGAGTGCTCACCCTTGTCTGGCCATCGTCACCATTAGCCCCTCCTTTAGCCAGTACCACCACCATCAACACCCCTTTGACCTTTTGTTTATGACATCTTTTGCAATTTCTCCTTTGTCTCCACCTATCAGTGGCCTTCTATCCAGCCTCACCTGTTCCACCCCCCTTAAACAGTATATAGTTCACCGCATTTCTACTTCTATTTAGTTCTGAAGAAGAGTCATAAGGACTCACAACATTAACTCTGTCTTTCTCTCCACAGATACTGTCAGACCTGCTGAGATTTTCAGCATTTTTTGGTTTCAGCAGAGCCATGTCCACAAGATACCACCCAGCATGTGATGGACGTTCCACCAGGGTCCCATTGCTATTGTGCTCCAGCATCTTCTGCTCTTCGGACGTGATGTGAGCAAGGCCCTGGCAGTAAGTCCCAACTTTTGCACGTCACCCTTGTTGAAACATGTTCTGCACTGGCGTGTTTTCCCACCGACATGAATGGATGATACAGCATGAGGGGGGTGATTCCAGCGAGCAGGCTTATAATGATATCCACATGTATTACAATGTTGGATGTCCAAAAGCAGGAAACGTGGCCTTACCCTGGATGGGCAGAGCAGATGATTGCAAATTGGTTTCACAAAGTCGCAAAACCAATTTTTGGCCTTCTTGCTATATTATCTACTTCCACTGCCACACATGCCTGACGCCAGCGGAGACAGAAAATTCCGCCCTTGGTGTTGTATGTTGTATTTTCCGTAGGTCTCACAAAGAGCTTCCCTACCTTGTATGGTTGAACAATTTATTGATAACACATATCTATGTACATATATACAAGGTGTAACCCAAGCTATTAGCTAACTCCATGCTTGCTTCTACACAGGTCTCTACTTAGTCCACAACTGTCTCTAGTCACAGGTCATGTGTCTCTTTACATCATACTGTGGGCAGTATTGATTCATAGTCCCTTATACTACACATGGTTCAACATTTTATTGGTTTTGTTGATTGCTGCCATACATTATTTGGGCATGTTAAGCTCATAATAAAAGCTCTTGGTGTAGGAGGTAACATATTAGCATGGCTGGCTGGAAGAAAACATCACAAAAACATTTTATCAGTTTAGTGCATTGGTGGTTGGAGGAGCTTGCTCTGAGCATATTGGCTGCCACATTTCTTACTTTACAACAGTGGTAACACTTCAAAAATACTTGATAGGCTGTAAAGCACTTTAAGACGTCCAGCAGTCATGATACACGCTATGTAAATGCAAATTTTTCTTTTTTTTGCCTGGAACCTCCCCCTTCTCTCCACATGGGTCAGCTTTAAGAGGTGGCATGCTTCTTCCTGCTGGCCTTCAAAATTATGATGGGTCCCTAGGAGACTGAACTGCAGTGACTCCCAGCTAAGAGGATTCCCATCCATGAGCCCTTCACCTCTCACTATCAGCATGGGCTGGGACCCAGTATATCCATGTGCTGGCCTTTCTTAGCCCCTGCACCTGCACTTAGGTTGGAGTTGCAATCGGATAAAGATCGAAAGAACATAATGGGAGTAGTGGAAGGCCATCCAGTTGCTTAAGACTGCTTCGCTATTCAATAAGATTCTGAATGGTCTTCTATCTCAAATCCACTTTTCTACCCTAATGCCATTACCCCCTGTTTCCCTCAATGCTCAAAGAAAATCGAATGTCTGTTCCATAATCTTTTCATGCTTATTGATTCATTACTGTACACGGAGTTAACTTAAGATTGCTAGATCTTCATTTGCCTTTGTCCAGTTGTTATCCTTTTTAAAATGAGCACCATTTCCACTTGCCCACATTTAATGTCAATACATGCTCATGTTAAAGCAAAGGTTATTATATATCAAACAAAAGGAAGATCCCAGACTGACCTATCCCCTCTCCAGGTCAGAGATGCTAAAGTTAATTGTTCTGTCTTTGGATGAAAATGATATAAATGCATGACAGCAGTATTGGTTTGTTTGTAAAATTATATGTCTCTCCCTCTGAATGATACTGCAGCAGTCATCATCCAATAATGACAGAAATGACTACTAAAATAGAATGTGTTATGTCAGAACAAATTAATTTCTCTTTTTTCTTCCAAAATCTTTTCAAATGTTGAATTTTATGTCACAACTAGACATTGCCTTGACATGATTAATTTTTCACCACAATTCAACTCTGCTCTTTTAAAAAAAAAGTTTTGCTGTTTCAATGTATTGCAAAAAAAAATCCATTCTGTAACACTTCAGTTACTATTAGAAATGCAGGAGACATTTTGTAGAAATTAAAGAATCAACCAATGGCTTACTCTGTTACATCTGTTAGACTTTACACCTCAGATTTCTGTTAAATTAAATTATGTTATAAATGCTGTGTTTTTTCTTTAAATTATATTAAAACCACTTTAATGCAACACTTGCCTATGTGTTCTACCAAACCTGAACTGTAACAATCCCATTTCCCCAGATATGACTGCACTTCCAAAATCTTCAGGAACTTAACGGAAGAAAATAGTGAAAGTCTTTAAAAAAAGAGAAAACGAACATTAATTTTGCGTGTAAATTTGAGCAGAATTTTCCACAACGGAAAATCACTCCATGTGCTATTCTTTCCCCTTATGAATAAACTAATTGGAGCTGTCGCAAGTCACTTTGTCCTTAACATATATTTTTCTCTCCATTTTGGGTGTTCTTTATTAACCCTTGCATTTCTAAGTCTGTCTCTTGTCATGTTTCAGGTGGACTCCCAAGAAGCCACACTTGACTTAAGGCCAGGAAGCTGTTTATCTCAGAGCCAGTCTAGTTTCTAGTTCTACAAAGTAGACATCCTCTGAAGTTTTGGTAGGAGTACACTGAATGGCCTGTGGATTTTCAGGCTTTTTCCAGTTAGTTTTGTGGTTAAAATGGCAATCATGAATTTGATGTGGGCACCATTTTAATGGTGGACATTTCGGCCGCATTGGGGGTCACCTATCGGAGGTCACCTATCGGAGGCATGCAGTGGCTTCATAAACATTCAACTGTCGGGACCATGTGTTACAATTAGCTGTCTAACATAATTTTTAAAACCAATTATGGCAACCTCACACTATACTGGCTAGTGTAACCTGATGGCGAGACCTGGGCCAGAAGAGGTCCAGAAAATAAAGTAACTAACTTTATTTTAGTTTCCTTCTTGGCCAGGAGGAGCTAAATGAAAAAAAATCTAAAATTATTTCACACTGTGAGAACTAACACACCCTTTATCAAAGCTCAACTTGGTCTCTGAAATAAAAATTAACCATTTGATAATATTTTTAAATGTGAAACGTTACCTGAAGATATCATCTAAATTAATTGTTTTTGGAATAACTCAGAAAACTCAGTCTAGCTGTGAATGCAAACATTTACAGCACCATGATTGATAAATTTTATTAAATAAGTACATCAAGGTATAGAATATTCAGGAAAAACTGTTCCTACTGTTGGAATAATTGAGAACGAGAGGGCACAGATTTAGGGTAATTGGCAAAAGAAGCAATGGAGACATGAGGAGAAGCTTATTCACGCAGCAAGTGGTTAAGGTCTAGAATACACTGCCAGAGAGTGTGGTGGAGATAGGTTCAACTGAGGCATTCAAGAGGAAATTGGTTTATAATCTGAAAAGCAAGAATGTGCAGGGTTGCAGGGAGAAGGCAGGGGATGGCATTAGGTGAGTCACTCATTCAGAGCATAAACAAAAATACCTGGAAAAACTCAGCAGGTCTGACAGCATCTGCGGAGAGGGTTACATTTGACGCTTCAAGTCCCTATAACCCTTCATCAGAACTAAGACATATAGAAATGAGATGAAATATAAACTGGTAGAAGGGGGTGGGACAGGAGAGCTCGATAGGGGGCCAGAGATAGGTGGGGGCCAAGAAGAGACTGCCAAAGATGTTATAGACAGAAGGACAAAGGGGTATTGACAGTATTGATATTATCTAAAGGATGTGCTATTGGGGACATTAAGGGAAGCAAGCTAGTGGCAGATGGCCCTAGCTGGAGACCCAGCGTAGACGCAATGGGCCAAATAACCTCCTACCGGCCTGTAACAATTCTGAGGAATATGGAACAAAGATATGTCTGGTGCTGAGACATATCAGCCAAGAACTTTGAAAGAACTATCCAAAATGTCTGAATCCCCACTTTTCTTTCCCCATAGCCCTGCAAAACTTTCCTTTTCAAGTAAATGTTCAATTCCATTTTGAAAATTACTATTGAATCTGCTTCCACCACCCTTTCAGGCAGGGCATTTCAGGTCATGACAACTCATTGCATTGAAAGTCACTTTTGCTGTTCATTCTCCAGCTAGTTTTTAAATCATTTGAAAAATCAAGCAAACTAAGAAATTCTGTTGTGGTATAATGAAAGAGGGGCTTCAGGCTGTACACTGAGTATGATCCTGATGTGTTCTGGGAAATTATGCACTCTGTACCTGCTCAGAGTGCAGCATTCGAGGACAGTGGTAAACCTCTTATGTCTCTTTCCTCACATTTCAGGAAAGAAATTCAAACTATCCGTGTTTTTTTTTTCTGCAGAATTGTTTCACTGGTCAGTTCACATATTGTGGAACCTAGTAATTGAATAATTTTACTTCAACTAAATGATAGGTTTTCTTACCTACTTTTCTGTGTGTACCTTCTGTTTAGGCCCAGCATTTATTGAAAATCATAGGCATGCCTGAGTATTTTGAATTGTACAAATCAATTTAATTTTTAAAAGTGTCAAAGCCAGTGGTTAATATATTCCTGCAATCTTGCAAAGGCTTACTATTAACTTTCAGCCAACAGGTCAATGTGATGCATTTGCTGTGCAAATGAAGAGAGTTTGTTTCTCATTTTCAGCCTACACTGCTGGCTAGCAGCAATGCAAAAAAGAGCCAAAGGTTTAGGTCTTTCCTGTCAGTACACAGCCTCTCCATCGTCAAGTCCTCAGCTGTGCCTCCTAGTGGTGACACATGGAAACTTGGTCCCCCAGGTAAAGCTTCAGAGGAACTTGCAGGAGGTTTGGGCCCCAAACATGCAGTGTGCAGGTCCACTGGCATGTGGACACACCCTGACACTCATGAACCAAACTCCCAGCCAGGGGTGAATAGCTCCTGTTGATAGCTTGGGAGGGTTGAAGGACAAGGGAGTAAACCCTGACATAAAATCTGGAATGGAGCCCAAAGGTGGACTGATGTCTAAATATGTAATAATTCCGGCAACTCCTGCAACCAAATTGGTATCAAACATCGTGTCTTGCCTTCATTTGGACCAGACCGGGGAGGTTGAGTCAGGTACCAAGATGTTTGAACAGCCTACAGTTTCCCAAAACTTTTGCCCAGGCTTGCATCCTGGTGAGGACACTCCAGTTTCTCTGCAGAGCATTAACACAACATGGGAGACAATAGTTACAAGTGATAAGCCCATTACAATTGGTGTAGAGAATGGGTGCTTCAGGCTGTCTCTTACAATGGGAGGGACCATCATGTCACACTGGTCAGTCACTGCCCACCTCAAGTCGAGCAACCCCCAACTATTATTTGGAAAGATGTAAAAGCAATAGGGTTGTTGTGGTGGGTGATTTTAACTTTCCCTATATTGACTGGGAATCACTTAGTGCTAGGGGTTTGGATGGTGCAGAATTTGTAAGGTGCATCCAGGAGGGCTTCCTGAGACAATATGTAGATAGTCCAACTAGGGAAGGGGCAATACTGGACCTGGTATTAGGGAATGAACCTGGCCAGGTGGTTGAAGTTTCAGTAGGGGACCATTTCGGGAAAAGTGACCATAATTCAGTAAGTTTCAAGGTACTGGTGGATAAGGATAACACGAGTCTTCGGGTTAAGGTGCTTAATTGGGGGAAGGCTAATTATAACAATATTAGGCAGGAACTGAGGAATCTAGACTGGAGGTAGATGTTTGAGGGCAAATCAACAACTGACATGTGGGGAGCTTTCAAACGTCATTTGATAAGAATTCAGTACCTGCATGTTCCTGCTAAAATGAAGGATAAGCATGGCAAGTTTCAGGAACCTTGGATAACAAAGGATATTGTGAGATTAGTCAAAAAGAAAAGGGAAGCATTCATAAGGGCTAGAAGGCTGGGAACAGATGAAGCTCATGGATAATATAAAGAAAGTAGGAAGAAACTTAAGGAAGGAGTCAGGAGGACTAAAAGGGGTCATGAAAAGTCACTGGCAACCAGGATTAAGGAAAATCCCAAGGCCTTTTATACATATGTAAAAAGCAAGAGGGTAGCCAGGGAAAGGGTAGCCCCACTCAGAGACAGAGGTGGGAATCTGTGTGTGGAGCCAGAAGAAATGGAGAGATATAAATGAATACGTTTCATCAGTTTTCACCAAAGAGAAGGACTTAGCGGTCGATTTGTCTAGGGAAGAATCTGTAGATAGCCTGGATCATGTTGAGATCCAAAAAAAAGGTGTTAGGCGAATTGAAGAATATTAAGTTGGACTTTTCCCTAGGGCCAGGTGGGATCTACCTCAGAGTACTGAGGGAGGCAAGGGAGGTAATTGCTGGGGCCTTGACAGAAATCTTTGTATCCTCACTGGCTATGGGTGAGGTCCCAGAGGACTGGAGAATGGCCAATATTATTCCATTGTTTAAGAAGGGTAGCAGGGGTAATCCAGGAAATTACAGGCCGGTGAGCCTTACGTCAGTGGTAGGGAAATTATTGGATAAGATTCTTAGTGACAGGATTTACTACCATTTGGAAGCAAATGGGGCATATTAGTGAGAGGCAGCATGGTTTTGTGAAGGGGAGGTTGTGTCTCACTAACTTGATCAAATTATTTGAGGAAGTGACAAAGATGATCGATGATGGAAGGGCAGTGGATGGAGGCGTTGGAGAGGGTGCAGAGGAGGTTTACCAGGATGCTGCCTGGCCTGGAGGTTATTAGCTATGAGGAGAGGTTGGAGAAACTTGGATTGTTTTCACTAGAGTGACGGAGATTGAGGGGCGACTTGATAGAAGTTTACAAAATTATGAGTGGCATGGACAGAGTAAGATAGTCAGAAGCTTTTTCCCAGGGTGGAAGAGTCAATTACTAGGGGAGATAGATTTAAGGTGAGAGGAGAAAACTATAGAGGAGATGTGCGGGGCAATTTTTTACGCAGAGGGTAGTGAGTGTCTGGAATTTGCTGCCAGAGGAGGTGGTAGAAGCAGATACAATAGTGGTGTTTAAGAGGCAGCTTGACAAATACATGAATAGGATGGGAATGGAGGGATATGGACCCCGGAAGTGCAAAATGTTTTAGTTGACGGGCAATATAATTGGCGCAGGCTTGGAGGGCCGAAGGGCCTGTTCCTGTGCTGTACTTTTCTTTGTTATTCTTTGTTCTTTATTAAGATGCTGACCTGCCATAGTCCATCTGCTTCAATGGGTGTTTGGAGTTAGAGTCTCTGCTCAACAAGTGGACTGAATCCATTGCACCAGGCAGACAAAAGAAACAAATGGAAAGAAAGAAGATGTCAGCTCTTCGATTGGCAAGCTGGAACATCAGGACCATGTGCATGGAATTGACAGATGACTTCAAACTGGTTGATTAAGCACTAAAGGCGGCTATGATTATCATGGAACTAGATAGGCTGAACATTGACATAGTTTCCTGACAAGTGATGAGACTTGCTGAGAGTGGGTCACTGAAAGAAATTAATTACATGTTTGTCTGGCAGGGGAAGAGTTCAGAGGAAAGGCATGAGCAAGGTATAGGCTTCACTATTAGGAACTTGCTACTCTCAATGATAGAACTCTACACAAATAGTTCAGCATGTGTTTTCTCTATCCACCTCTCAACCCAAATTGGCCAGTTAACCTCATGAATATCTATGCTCCAATGCTGTGCTCCATTACAGAGGCAAAAGACCAATTCCATGAGGAGCTTGACACTACTATCAGCAGAATTCCTAAGTCAGGACATCTTTACTTAGTGGGGGATTTCTATGCAAGAGTGAGCATGGACTATGAGGTGTGGCTTGGGAAAGATAAATTAGGACAGACAGAGACCACTTGAGCTTAACTGCTACTATGATATTTGTGTATTAACATATTTTTTCAGAGCAAACCTTGCCACAAGGTGTCCTGATGACTTACAAGATCAGGGCATTGGCACCAACTGGACTTGATTGTCTTAATAACATTGGCAATGCACGCAGCTATCACTGTGCTGACTGCGATATAGATCACTCCATCAGGTGCACCAGGGTTAGGATGCAATCCTTCTTTTTCATTTGAAGCAGAAATGCTATTCTTGCATCAACGTCAGTCATGCTTCCTACCCGATTACATTCTCACTGTGGAGTTTCATAGTTCATTCCAACCCTTCAATTCTTTTACATAACCCACAAACTATATCATTCCTCTCCTTTATAGGTTTTGGGTGGTCTTTTGCAAACTGTCCACTTACCTGGATTCCAACTGCTGCATCTTTTATATTAGCACTGGCAAGCATCTGTAAGTCAGTGTCGTTGATCGTTGACTTGGAAGTCATTTTGCGCTTTCAGTCCTTTTTGTTGATGAATCTTGGGCCAGGATTTTGCAACCCCTCCTGCCCAGTGAGATATTATGGTCCCGCTGAACTGAATGAAGATTTAAATGGCTCGCTGCATCTGCTAGGGGGGAGACACGCCACAGTGGGGCCCTAAAATGCTGCCTTGATTTCCAATTCTGCAGACAGATTAGTTGTTTCCATATTGTCCATTACTGAGGTTAATATATCAGTAATTTTACTTGGGTCAGTTCTTTGCCCATCTGGACCACAATTCAGCAAAGAGTTTTTGTTCACAGGAACAACTTTGGAACTGTGACACTCAATATCATGCATCTTTCCCTTCATCTTCTCCAGTTTGCATTGAAGTTCAAGAATCTCATTGCTCTTTTCCCAACAGAGTTCTAACAATTCGTTAGTTTTGTTTTTTAATTCTGCATTCAACCAATTATTCTGATTCACCAATAATTCCTGTACATGATCAAGACATTTACCATGATATTTCATAGCAACTTCAGTTGCTTGAAGTTCATCAAGCTTTAACTGAAGATCAGCCTTTGTTAAGTTTGCTTCTATAAGTTTATCGTTTAGACATTTCAGTCCCTAGTCAAGCGTTCTGCTTTCTGTGCCTGATTCTCAATTGTTCTCACCAATTCTCTTCCTTCATTAGCAAACTCTTCTTTCATAAATGAAAGTTGGTTCTCTACGTTAATCAGGTTTTCCTTCAATTTCTTGTTCTTGTCAATAAGCATCTCATTTTTGGCCACAGTAGTTTTCTGAAGCTGGTTAGAATCAACATGATCAATTGCCTGTTGCAATACAATCATTGCCACATTACTATCTGCACTAGCTAAATCATTACCAAGAATAAAATCTACCCCTTCTATAGGTGATTTAGGGATAATTCCCACTGTAACAACTCCACTTACAAAGTGACTTTGTAAGTTAACTTTACACAAAGAAACAGGTTCATAAATTCCATTAATACCTCTTATCAATACTTTTTTCTTTCATAAAACTACCTGGAACAGAAATTGTATCATCAGCCGCCATCAATGACTGCTCTGCCCCTGTATCTCTCAAAATTTTAATCTGTTTACTTATTTTGTTGGAGGAGTGAGGGAATACTTCCCCCATTGACACAAAGCATCCAGAGCCTCTGTTAGCCTGACCTCCTTCACTAGTAATCAAAGGAGAATTCTCTAGACTATCTTGAACCATATCCCCCTTTCCTGTGGGTTCTGAGGGAACATGTTTCACCTGTTACGGTCTTAACAACCTTAACAACCATTTCCTTTTCTGATGCAACCTTTCCTGAGGATTACTTTGGCATTCCTACTACTGCAATAGGTCTACCATTTAATTTCAAGCAATCTGCCCTAACATGTCCCACTTTGTTACAAAGAAATTCTTAGGTTTTTAAATGTCACTTTCACCTTCAGTAACTTCCTTTCTGGTCTGAGGAGAAATTTCCTGAGAATTCCCAACTGTCCCTTCTCTTTCCTGGCCACTTGCCTTCCTTTCACCTTCCCATATTTTATCCTTCTTAAGTTTATGGAAATAACAGAAAAAGGGTTTAGATTTATGGAGCGGTTCATAATTGTCAGCTATCTCCACTGCCTGTCTAACTGTGTTAACCTTCTTGTCTGGGTTCTAACTACAAGAAGAAGTGAACCTTTAAATTCTTCCAAGAGAATTATTTCCCTAAGACTTCATACGTCTTCTCTACCTTTAATTCCCATATGCAACGGTCAAAATGACTTTGCTTTACCTTTTCAAACTCAATATTGGTCTACCCAGACTGTTTCCTTATATTCTGAAATCTCTGCCTGTATGCCTCAGGGATTAACTCAGAATACCCTTTTCTACTGCATCATAATCCATCGATACCCCTTCTGAAAGTGAAGCATAAACCTCATGAGCTCTACCTACCAGCCTAGACGGTAAAAGCAATGTCCAGATTTCTTTTGGCCACTACATTTGCTTAGCCACCTTCTCAAAGAAAATAAAGAATGCCTTTACATCCCTTTCCTCAAACTTTGGGTAGCTTGCACAAACTTAAACATCTCACCACTGGGTTTTAGGTTGAAGTTTTTTTCATCATCAGTGCACCCGCTGCCAATTAAGAGGGCTAATAAGCCCTTTAACAACGCGATTAACTGGGATTTTTCGCTGCCCGTCCAACATTACAGAGGGGCAAATCAGCCAGATGGCCTTTGCATTGTTCAGGAAACCTCGTTCAAGGGTGGGATGAGGTTTCCAACACTAAATAAAAATGTTTGTACAGAATTTTCATGTTGTATATGTTCAGGTGACTGTTTCTGATCCATGGGTATTTTTTTCCAGATTTTAAAATCTGTTTTTATTGGATTTGAATTCTTCAGCTCCCTGAGGCAGCTCTCTTCCTTCAGGGAGCTTTCTGTGAGCGCTCCCCCATGCCCATGCTGACTTCAGTGCTCGCCCTCCACCCGCTGCAATCACAGGTGGTGGGCCATTTCCTGGCTGCTCCCAGGCCCGCTGACTGCGCCCAACCACCGACCTCAAAGCTCTGGCCTTGGTTATTTTCTGTAAACCAGTCAGGGTTGCAATTTCCATCTGTAAAAATGCCTTAGCAACCTCCAAAGCCATTTCAAATTCCAACCTGTATAATATCTCACAGCAACTCCAATTTCTATGTCCAGTACCACCTTATCTCCATGTACCCATTTCACAACAGTTCACAGATCCCACCAAAAGTCAAGGATTTCCAATCCCATTTTATAATGATAATCCCGAACCAATTATTATTCTTTTTTTAATCACCTGCTGTCTGCTTTTCAAATCCTGCAAAAGCTCCCACTTTGTTATGATCCCAGCTGATGTTACCCCTGGACAAGCCTGATCCCAGATTGGAACCCGGCTTGATAGACCCTAACTTTTAATTTGTTTGTTTAGATACATGGAGAGTGGCAACTGAACAAAGCCACCAGAGTCAGCTAATGAATTTTGGCAAAAGAATAAAACATTTATTATATTAAAATTTATTACAACACTCCTTCACCCACAACTATACCTTTACTGATATATACAAATTTGTAAGGATAGCACAATTTAGAAAGCTACCTTATACTCTAATGTTCACAGTAAGTACACAATCCATGTAATCTAATTCGTGACTTGTAGTCAGACACACCACACTCTGAAACCAAGTAGCAGATGCCACCTCAACCAGATTCTACAGGTCTCTCATGAGCTCCCCAAGACGCTTGTTACACTGTGAGCCAACCAGTCTCGCTGAACTCCACCTTTCACAAGAGGGTTTCTAATCTCCACTCTCCAAGAATTCGCCTTGGAATCTTCTCCCAAACCAACGCTTTCTCTCAGACACCTTCCACAAGGATTCAACTCCAGCATTTCAAACTCTCCTTTTAATGTTCCTCCCCCCAGGTCACCACATGCATTCATGCTCTCTTCCACACACTCTCTTTTACTGATCTAGCCATCAACAGTACACCACTGCTTCACATGCTCATAATAAAGAGCTACAGACCTTCAGTTGTCTCTTTGAACCTTCTAGCTTCAAAAAAGTTGTTATCTCTTTAAGCTTGAAGCTTGGAGCCTTCCTCTGTCCCTCACTCTTGACTATACCTAACAGGATGTTTTCCAGGTTCCTGTCCTTCCTTTGACTAGAAGGTTTGCTTAGAACTTTCTCCTGTTCCACTCCCCTGGATTTTGGGGTCTCTTCTTAAGCTTGGGACTGCTTATCTCTCCCCTTTACTCCAGCCTCTCCTGGCAGATACTTTCAAAACCAATTAAACTCAAACAGCTTCCAACTCAAACTGCTGTTTTTAGTTTCTTCTGTCTGTGTGTCTGTGAGAGGAACCTGCCTCTCTGGACCCCTGTTGCTAGGCAACAGCCCAATTTCCCTACTGTTGTTTGTTTAACTTAGTTGCAACAGTTGTAAAACTCTCATTAGAAATGCAGGCACCTTTTAAAATGAAACTAAAACTCAAGTTCTGAACACACAAATACAGAAATACAAATCAAACTTAAACTTTAAAGCTAAAACTCATTCCTAACACCCGCAAATACCAATATAACTTACTTAAGCTATCTCTATTTCTTAACACCACACAGAATGCATAAGTGAAGTTGGACATTCTTCGAGACATGATCTACAATACTGCACTCTAAATATCTGGGAAGCAAGAGCAGAAAAACGTTGACTGGTTCAAGGGTAACATCACTTTAATGGAACCTGTCAATGAAGCCAAGTGATCCATTCTTATTAATTACAAGAGAGATCCAAATGAGGAAACTCTAAATGCACTAAGAGCCACTCAATTATATCCCAACAGACTGCTAAGCAGTGCACCAATGACTACTGATTACAACTTTGCCGGAATATCCAGATGTACTTTGACACAGGGAATGCTAGGGGCATGCATGAAGGGGTCAAAAGGCAATAGGTCTATCAGCTAAGACATCAGCTCCATTGAAAACAAAGGCAGGGAGTTCATCATCAACTGCAGTAAACAATTGGAGAGATGGGTAGAACATATTCTTTCCTTAATAATGTTGCACTCTCATGACTGGGTGAGCTGAGATGCAGAGAGAAGATTTGTAAATCCCTTTATGATTGATAACTGTGAAATGTATTTATTCTTTCCAGGGATATAAGAGTTGATGGCCAGGCCAGCATTTATTGCCCCTCCCTAATCGCCATTGAGAAGTGGTAGTGAGCCACATTCTTGAACTGCTGCAGTCCATGTCATGTAGATGCACTCACAGTGCTGTTAAGGAGGGAGTTCCAGGATTTTGACCCGGTGCCAGTGAAGGAACTGTGATATATTTCCAAGCCAGGATGGTGAGTGGCTTGGAGGGTAACTTGCAGGTGGTGGTGTTTCCATGTATCAGCTGCTCTTGTCCTTCTAGATGGCAGAGGTGGTGGTTTTGAAAGGTGTTGTGGAAGGAGCCTTGCTGCAGCTCATCTTGTGGATGATGCGCATTGCTGCCACCATGTGTTCGTGGTGGAGGCACCGAAAGTTGAAGGTGGTCGATGAGGTGCCAATCAATCAGGCTGCTTTCTCCTGGATGGTGTTAAGCTGCTTGAGTGTTGTTGGAGCTGCACTCATCCATGCAACAGAGAATATTCCATCGCAGGACTGACTTGTACCTTGTAGATGGTGGACAGGATTTGGGGAGTCAGGACATGAGTTACTCATCACAGGATTCCGAGCCTCTAACCTGCTCTTGTAGCCGCAGTATTTATCTGGCTAGTCCAGTTCAGTTTCTGGTCAATGGTAAGCCCCCCAGGATGTTGATTGTTGGGGATTCAGCAACAGTAATAACATTGGATGTCAAGGGATGATGCTTAGATTCTCTTTTGTTAGAGATGGTCATTGCCTGGCACTTGTGTGAAGTGAATATTACTTGCCACTTATCAGCCCTAGTCTGAAAATTGTCCAGGGCCTGCTGCATCGGACTGCTTCAGTATCTGAGGAATCGCAAATGGTGCTGAACATTGAGCAATCATCAGCGAACATCCCCACTTCTGACCTTATGCTGGAGGGAAGGTCATTGAAGATGGTTGAGTGTAGGACACTACCCCGAGGAACTCCTGCAGTGATGTCTTGGGATGCGATTATTGACCTCCAACAACCACAACCATCTTCCTTTGTGCTAGTTATGACTCCAACCAGTGGAGTGTTTTCCCCTGATTCCCATTGACTCCAGTTTTGCTGGGGTTACTTGATGCCACACTCGGTCAAATGATGCCATGTTCTAACCTCACCCTTTGAGTTCAGCTCTTTTGTCCATGTTTTCACCAAGACACTAAGATCATTCTGCTTAATAGCATTGTTCACAACAACTTCCATCATTTTGTTGATGACCTGTTGTCAGACCCCATATCTTTGCAGTATCCAGTGCCTTCATCCAATTCTTGATATGATGTGGAGTGAACCAAATTGGCTGAAGACTGGCATCTGTGATGCTGGGACCTCAGGAGGAGACTGGGATGGATTATCCACTCAGCAAATACTCAAAACTTGTCTTTTGCCCTGATGTGCTGGGCTCCCCCATCATTGAGGATGGGGATAGTTGTGGCACCTCCTCCTCCTCCTCCAGTGAATGTTATTTAATTATCCAGTACCAGTCAAGATTGGATGTGACAGGGCTGCAAAGCTTAGATGTGATCTATTGGCTGTGAGATCACTTAGCTTTGTCTATCACATGCTTCTTGTTTGTCATGCAACCAGTCCTGTGTTGTAGCTTCACCAGGTTGACATCACATTTTTAGGTATGCCTGATGCCCGCCCCTGGCATGCCCTCCTGCACTCTACATTGTACCAGAGTTGCCCCCCTGGCTAGATAGTAATATTAGAGTGGGGGATATGCCAGGCCATGAGGTAACAGGTTGTGGTTGAATACAATTCTGCTGCTGTTGATGGCCCACAGCATCTCTGTCTTGAAATCTATCCCATTCAGCATGGTGGTAGGGCCACAAAACATGATGGAGGGTATCCTTAACATGAAGTCAGAACCTCATCTCCACAAGGACTGTGAGGTGGCCACTCCTATCAATTCTGTCACGCTCTAGTGCATCTGCAAAAGGTAGTTTGGTGAGGAGTATGTCAAATAGGTTTTTCCCTTTTGTTGGTTCCCTCATCACCTGCCTCAGACCCAGTCTAACGATTAAGTCCTTTAGGACTCGGCCAGCATAGTTTTTGGAGTGATGCTACCGAGCCACTCTTGGTGATGGACATTGAATTCCTGCACCCAGAATACATTCTGTGCCCTTGCCACTCAGTGCTTCTTCCAGGTGGTGTTCACCATGGAGGAGTGCTGATTCAGCTGAGGGTAGGGCTATTGGTGGTAATCAGCAGGCAGTTTCCTTATCCATGTCTGACCTGATGCCATGAGACCTCATGGGGTCAGGAGTTAATATTGAGGATTTCCAAGGCAACTCCCTCCCAACTGTATACCACCTCTGGTGGGTCTGTTTTGCCAGTGAGCCAGGACATACCCAGGGATGGCAGATGGTGGTGTCTGGAACAGTATTTGTAAGGGATGATGAGGATTACTATGTCAGCCTGTTGCTTAATTAGTCTGTGAGACAGCTCTCCCAACTTTGGCACAAGCTCCCAGATGTTAATAAGGAGGACTTATTGGGGTTGACAGGGCTGCATACACTGTTTCTAGTGCCTAGGCAGATGAAAGATGTCTGTTTTGTTTCATTCCTTGTTGACTTTCCTGTAGTGGTTTGCTAGACCATTTCAGAGTCAGCCACATTGCTGTGGATCTGGAGTCACATGTAGGCCAGGCCAGATAAGGGCAGCAGATTTCCTTCCCTAAAGGAGCATTAGTGAACCAGATGGGTTTTTATGACAATGAAGAGGTAAGCTTTAAATTCCAATTTTTTTATTAATTGAATTCAACTTCCATCTGCTGCTTCTGCAGAGTTTGAACGCATATTCCCAGAGCATTAGCCTCTGGATTGCTAGTCCAGTGATATTACCACTGTACTGCCACCACCCTCTGGAGTTCTCATTTCACAGTGCAAGTCTGCTTTCAAATATCTCTGTCTTTCAAATTTGTTACAGGTTGTACGTTGTGAATTGGGTGTACTCTAATATATTTTGGATACTGAGAAGTGCAATTATTCTTATGTAAATTATAAAATAACGTCTGTTTGCTGCTGAACTGTTTATAGTCAAAGTACTGATTATTCCTAAATGGAGAAGGAGAGAGATTGAAAAATCCAGCCAAAACATTCTTACAAGTTAAATTATTTAAATTTCCCCTATTGTGTAAGGATTTTATATTTAAGCCTTGCTATCATTAAGCTTAGTAATAAATAAACTATGGCGTAAAAACAGATTTGCAGAATTGTGAATTTTCCTTTGGCAGAGAATTGTCACATGAAAGCAGAAACTCAGCAGCAAGACAGTCAATTAACGTGGAATTAGCAAAATTATTGCATGGGTGAAATACATCATTCTGTCCCGTTTATTAAAGTACAAGAAACAGTTCACTCTTCTGGCCTGCTCTGTATTGCAATGTTGGTGACTGTACAAACTACATAGCTCAGAGTAAACATTGGGTTATTTCAAAGCTATTTTTATGTCTGCTCATAAGGTGGATTTCATTACTGTAAACAGACACTGTATCTTTAGTTTAAATATCATGTCAAACACTAATGAAGGTTTCATCCTTTTTAAATTAATTCCAGACATAAAAAGTACATATTTATTTTTAATGTATTATACCTAGACCAATGTCAAACCAATTTAATTTTGTCACATTCTAAGTCAATAATTTTTTATTAATTCAATCATTTTTTTCAATACATTTCAAATCGAGTGTAAGGAACTCTTTTTCATTGTAATTAAGATTATCTGATCACCTGCATCTTCCCATCATTCTCCTAGCCCATCAGATCAAATTGCCTCATAGGGTCCCCTCTGCCCTAGCCTCGAACTTGCATCAGTCTCTAGTTTCTCTCCTATCTCCCCTCATGCCCTTTTCAACTTTATCTCGTTCATGAGACCCACCTCCTGCTATCTCAATGCTATTCCCACTAACTGCTAACTAGCCAACTTTCCTTCCATTCTCCTATTTTAGCTGATATTGTTAACAGTTCTCAGGCACTGTTCCTCTCTTCTTGAATTCTGTTATCATCACCCCTCTCCTCAAAAGAATAATCCTTGACTTCACTGTTCTTGCAGTAAGCACTTCCACCTCACTTCCTCTCCAAAGTCCTGAATGAGTCGTCACCTCCAAATCTGTGTCCATATTTCCCAGAACTCCATGTTTGAATCCCTCCATGGTGTCCGTCCCTCCCACAATACTGAAACAGCTCTGATCAAAGTCACAAGAGACATTCTGTGTGACAATGAAAAAGGTAAACTATCCCTCCTTATCCTTCTCAATCTGTCTGCAGACTTTGACAAGACTGTCAACATCATCCTCCCCCAGTAGCTCTCCACTATTCAGCAGCTGAGTGGGACTGCACTTGCCTAGTTCCATTTTTTAAATTCATTCACAGGATGTGGGCTTTGCTGGCTGGGCCAGCATTTATTGCCCATCCCTAATTTCCCTTGAGAAGGTCGTGGAAAACTGCCTTCTTGAACCACTGCAGACCACGTGTGAAACACCCACAGTGCTGTTAGAAGGGGAGTTCCAGTCTTTTGACCCAGCAACAATGAAGGAGCGGTGATATATTACGAAGTCAGGATGGTGAGTGACTTGGAGGGGAACTTCCAGGTGGTGACATTCCCATCGATCTGCTGCCCTTGTCCTTCTAGATGGTAGTGGTCATGGGTTTGGAAGGTGCTGCCTAAGGAACCTTGATGCATCTTGTAGATGGTACAAACTGCTGCCACTGCTGCAATGGTGGTGGAAGGTGTGAATGTTTGTGAATGGGTTGCCAATAAAGTGGGTTGCTTTGTCCTGGGTGGTGTCAAGCTTCTTCAGTGTTGTTGGAGCTGCACTCATCCAGGCAAGTGGGGAGTATTCGATCACACTCCTGACTTGTGCCTTGTAGATGGTGGACAGGCTTTGGGGAGTCAGAAGGTGAGTTACTCACCACAGGATTCCTAGACTTTAATCTGCTCTTGTAGCCATAGTATTTATATGGCTAGTCCAGTTCAGTTTCTGGTGTATCGTAACACCCAGGGTTTTGATAGTGGGGGAATTCAGTGATGGTAATGGTACTGAATGTCATGGGGTGATGGTTATGTTGTCTCTTGCTGGAATTGGTCCTTGCCTGGCACTTATGTGATGCAAATGTTACTTGCCACTTGTCAGCCCAAGCCTGGATATTATCAAGCTCTTGCTGCATATGAACATGGGCTGCTTCAGCATCTGAGGAGTCATGATTGGTGCTGAACATTGTGCAATCATCAGCGAACATCCCCACTTCTGACCTTATGATGGCAGGAAGGTCATTGATGTAGCAGCTGTAGATGACTGGGTGGAGGACACTATCCTGAGGAAGTCCTTCAGTGATTTCCTGGAACTGTGATGATTGACCTCCAACAATCACAACCACCTTCCTTTGTGCTAGGTATGACTCCACCTACCTGAGAGTTTTCCCCTTTATTAAGATGTAGTAGCAGAAGTAGGCCATTCGGCCCATCGAGTCTGCTCAGCCATTCAATGAGATCATTGCTGATCTGATAATCCTCAACTCCACTTTCCTGATTTTTCCCCATAGCCCTTGATCCTCTTACTCAATAAAAATCTGTCTATTTCAGCCTTGAATATACTTAATGACCCAACTTCTACAGTCCAATGTGGTAAAGCTTTCCACAGATTCACTACCCTCTGAGAGAAGATATTCCTCCTCAACTCTGTCTTGATTGGGCGACCCCTTACTCTGAGATTCTGAGATTACGCCCTCTGCTTCTTCCCCTTCACACCCCACTTTTTCCCATTGTTTATTTAGTATTTTTGGAATGCAAATAGTGTCTTCTGTTGTAAAGACTGATGCAAAGTATTTGTTCAACTCCTCTGCCATTTCCTGGTTCCTCATTATTATTTTCTCAGCCTCATTCTCTAAGGGGTCTAAGGATTGTTCTCTCTCTTCCTTTTTATATATTTAAAGATGCTCTTACTGTCGGTTTTTAGATGACTTGCTATTTTACCATCAAAGTTTATTTTCCCCCTCTTTGTTATTTTTTTGGTCATCTTTTGCTGGTTTTTAAAACTTTCCCAATCCTCTGGCTTACCACTAACATTTGCCATGTTGTATGCTTTTTCTTTCAATCTGATAATGTCCTTAACTCCCTTAGTTAACCTTGGTTGGTTTATCCCCTTCCTTGAATCCTTTTTCCTCACTGGGATGTATCTTTGTTAGACCATAAGATGTCGGAGCAGAAACTAGGCCATTTGGCCCACCAAGTCTGCTCCACCATTCAGTCATGGCTGATAAGTTTCTCAACCCCATTCTCCCGGCTTCTCCCCGTAACCTTTGATCCCCTTACCAATCAAGAACCTATCTATCTCGGTCTTAAATACATTCAATGACCTGGCCTCCACAGCCTTCTGTGGCAATGAATTCCATAGATGTACCACTCTCTGACTAAAGAAATTTCTCCTCAACTGTGTTCTAAAAGGTCTTCCCTTTACTCTGAGGCTGTGCGCTTGGGTCCTAGTCTCTCCTACCAATAGAAACATCTTCCCCATGTCCACTCTATCCAAGCCTTTCAGTATTCTGTAAGTTTCAATCAGATTCCCCCTCATCCTTCTAAACTCCATCGAGTATAGACCCAGAGTCCTCAAACGTTCCTCATATGTTAAGCCTTTCATTCCTGGGATCATTCTCGTGAACCTCCTCTGGACCCTCTCCAGGGCCAGAACTTCCTTCCTGAGATACGGGGCCCAAAATTGCTCACAATATACTAAATGTGGTCTGACCAGAGCCTTATAAAGCCCCAGCAGCACATCCCTCACACTTCCCCACATTGTATTCCATCTGCCACTTCTTTTCCCATTCTCCTAACCTGTCCAAATCCTTCAGTAGCCTCCCCGCCTCCTCAATACTACCTGTCCCTCCACCTATCTTTGTATCATCTGCAAACTTAGTCAGGATGCCCTCAGTTCCTTCATCTAGATTAATTAATGTATAAAGTGAAAAGTTATGGTCCCAACACTGACCCCTGTGGAACTCCACTAGTCACCAGCCGCCATCCTGAGAAGGACTCCCTTTCCCTACTCTCTGCCTCCTGCCAGACAGCCAATCTTCTATCCATGCTAGTACATTGCCTCTAACACCATGGGACCTTATCTTACTGAGCAGCCTCCTGTGTGGCACCTTGTCAAAGGCCTTCTGGAAGTCCAAGTAGATAACATCCATTGGTTCTCCTTTGTCTAACCTACTCTGTACCTCCTCAAAGAATTCTAACAGATTTGTCAGGCATGACCTCCCCTTGATGAAACCATACTAACTTTGCCCTATTTTACCATGCACTTCCAAGCATTCTGTAATCTCATCCTTAATAATGGACTCTAAAATCTTACCAACGACCGAGGTCAGGCTAATCGGCCTGTAATTTCCCGTCTTTTGCCTCACTCCCCTCTTAAACAGGGGGGTTACAATAATGATTTTCCAGTCCTCTGGGACCCTCCCTGATTCCAGTGATTCCTGAAAGATCACCACTAATGCATCCACTATCTCTTCAGCTATTTCCTTCAAAATTCTGGGTTGTAATCCATCTGGTCCAGGTGATTTATCCACCTGCAGACCTTTCAGTTTTCCGAGCATCTTCTCCTTGGTAATGGCCACCATACTCACCTCTGCCCCCCACCCCCGACTCTCTTGAACTTTGGGGATGTCACTTGTGTCTTCCACCGTGAAGACTGATGCAATTCAGTTCCTCCACCATTTCTTTATTCCCCACTACTACTTCTCCAGTGTCATTTTCTAGTGGCCCAATATCCGCTTTTACCTCTTCTTACCCTTTATATATCTAAAAAAAACTCTTGCAATCTTCTTTTATATTACTGGCCAGTTTACCATCATATTTAATCTTCTCCCTCATTTCTTTTTCATTGTCCTCTGTTGGTCTTTGTAGACTTTCCAATCCCCTGGTTTCCCACTGCTCTTCGCCACATTGTATGCTTTCTCTTTAGCTTTTATGCTGTCCTTGATTTCCCTTGATAGCCATGGTTGCCTCATCCTCCCTTTAGTATGCTTCTTCTTCCTAGGGATGAATTTTTGCTGTGTCTTCCAAATTACTCCCAGAAACTCCTGCTTTTGCTGTTCCACTGTCTTTCCTGCTAGGCTCATCTCCCAGTAAATTCTGGCCAGCTCCTCCCTCATGCCTCTGTAGTTGCCTTTATTCAACTGTAATACTGTTACATCTGATTCCAGCTTTTCCCTCTCAAATTGGAGGGTAAATTCGATCATATTATGGTCACTTCCTCCAAGGGTTCCTTCACCTTAAGTTCTATTATCAAATCTGCCTCATTACACATCATTGCCTGTTCCCTAGTGGGCTCCACCACAAGCTGCTCCAAAAAGCCATCTCGTAGACATTCCACAAATTCCTTTTCTTGGGATCCACTACCAACCTGATTTTCCCAATCTACCTACATATTGAAATCCCTCATGATCACTGTAACCTTGCCTTTCTTACACGCCTTTTGTATCTCCTGGTGTATCTTGTGCCCCACATCCTGACTGCTGTTCAGAGGCCTGTACATAACTCCCATTATGGTTTTATTACCTTTGCGGTTCCTCAACTCTACCCACACAGATTCTGCATCATCTGACCCTACGTCATTTCTTGCTACCAATTTTATTTCATTTCTTACTAACAAAGCAACCCCACCCCCTCTGCCAACCTGCCTATCTTTTCGATAGGATGTATATCCTTGGATATTTGGCTCCCAGTCCTGATCCCCTTGCAGCCATGTCTCCGTGATGCCCACCACATCATACCTGCCAATTTCACTCTGCGCCACAATCTCATTTACCTTATTTCGTATACTGCTTGCATTCAGATACAATACTTTCAGTCCTGTATTTCACGTCCCCTTTCTCATTGTCATCCCTTTATCTGATGTGCTTGAAATTAGATTCCTAGCCCTTTCCAAACACTCTATCCTATTTTGTGTTCTGGAGAATTTAATAGCCTCTCCTGGGCTCTCCTTTCTTTTCAGTTTTTTCATAATTTTCCATGATGTTGAATCCACCCCCCCACACGCTAACCTGCTGCTTTGTTTCCCATTAGTCATATTTCTTGGAGTTTTACCCTTCCCTCCCCCCCCACTTTCTAGTTTAAAGTCCTGTTGACCACCCTATTTACCCTTTTCGCTAGAACATTGGTCCCAGATCGGTTCAGGTGGAGATTGTCTCAACGGTACAGATTCCTCCTGTTCCAATACTGATGCCAGTGCCCCATGAAGTGGAACCCCTCTTTCCCGCACCACTCCTTTAGCCACGTGTTTACTTCCCTTATTCTTGCGTCCCTATGCCAATTTGCACGTGGCTCGGGTAGTAATCCGAAGTTTATAACCCTTGAAGACCTGTTCTTTAATTTAGTTCCTAGTTCCTGATAATCCCGAAACAGGTCCTCTTTCCTAGTCTTACTTATGTTATTTGTCCCAATGTGGACCACAACAACTGGATCCTCCCCTCCCTTTCCAATATCCTTTCAAGCTGGTCAGAGATGTCCCTCACCCTGGCACTGGGCAGGCAACATACCATGCGGGACTCTCGACCCTGCTTACAAAGAATGCTATCAATTCCCCTAAGTATAGAATCCCCTACAGCTACCACTTGTCTTTTCTGCTCCCCCCTCTTGAATGGCCTCCTGTGCCATGGTGCCATGGTCAGCTGGCTCATCCTCCCTACAGCCCTGTTCCTCATCCACACAGGGAGCAAGTACCTCGTACCTGTTGGACAAGGTCAAGAGCTGAAGCTTTTCTGTTCCTGAACACAGGATCCCTCTACCTGCCTCACTTGCAGTCACACCCTGCTGACCCTGACCACTGACCGAATTTGAGATACTTAATCTACTGGGTGTGACCTCCTCCTGACAAAGCATCCAGGTAACTCTTCCCCCTCCTGGATGTGCCACAGCGTCCGGAGCTCGGACTCCAGCTGTTCAATTCTGAGCCGGAGTTCCTCCAGCAACCAACACTTGCTGCAGATGTGGTCACAGTGGCTATCATTTGGATCTGCCAGATCCCACATCATACAGATAAAGCACATCACCTGCTCAGCCCTCTCGACTTAGTTAATTACTTTATTAATTAGCTTTGCAGTGTTTTTTTTTCAAATTTGGTGCAGATTTCCTGCCAACCAAACAGGTCACAGCTTTCCTGAGATGACCTCTCACGAGGTCAGATGACGGCTCCGGTGCTGCTCCCTCCAAGTCTGGTCTCTGGAGACAAGGCCACGAATCCCCGAGGTAGGCTAGATTTATACTCACCGCTCCGCTGCTCCTCCCTCCAAGACTGCTCCCCGGAGAGAAGGCCACGAATTCCGTTCTTTGAAAGTTGGTCCTCCTCAATTCCCTCCTGAGTCGCGGTGTCTGCGGTGACTTCTCTCAGAATGCTTCAGTCACTTCTCACCAGCACCCTCTTTTGGATGCTCTTCCTCCTGTTGAGTGCAAGAGTCCTTCACCTCGATTCCCTCCTGAGTTGCGGTGGCTGCGGTGACTTCTCCCAGAATGCTTCAGTCGCTTCTCACCAGCACCCTCTGTTGGATCAATTATTCCCATTGACTCCAGTTTTGCTGGGGCTTCTTGATGCCACACTCAGCCAAATGCTGCCTTGATGTCAAGGGCAGTCACTCTCACCTCATCTCTGGAGTCCATGTTCGAGTAAAGGCTGTAATGAGGTCAGGAGCTAAGTGGCCCTGGCGAAACCCAAACTAGGTGTCAGTGAGCAAGTCTTTGCTAAGCAAGTGCTGCTTGATAGCTCTGTTAATGATCCTTTCTATCGCTTTACTGATGATCGAGAGTAGACCCTTGGGGCTATAATTGGTTGGGTTAAATTTGTCCTGCTTTTTGCGTACATGCCATACTTGGGCAATTTTCCACATTGCTAGATAGATACCAGCTTTGTGGCTGTACTGGAACAGCTTGGCTAGGGGCATGGCAAGTTCTGGAGCACAAGTCTTCAGTACAATCCTCACTTGTTTATTCAAAGCCAGAATATCACTTGCATTGGCTTCCCTTCCTGTTCTCGCACTGTTGTACCCCCAAGGTTCTATCTTGGCCCCCCCATTATTTTTCATCTACATGCCGACCCTCAGCAACATCCCACAAAAACACAGCATTAGCTTCCACATGTACATTGACGTCATCAACACGACCTCACCACGACCTCTCTTGCGACCTTTACATTATCTCTAAATTATCAGATTGTTTATTTGACAGCCAGTGCTGGGTAAACAGAAATTTCCTCTAAGCACAGGGTTTAACTACTAAAGGGAGGCAGGTTCAGGTGAAGGCAAGCGGGTTAAGTACCTCATATGATTCTGCCCATATCTCGACTGGAATTTTGAGCTGGCCGAGCGAGCGCATAGTTAACATGATGGACAGGAAATGGGTGCGATGATGATGGGAGGGCATCCCAATGTCATTGCAAAGCCTCGCTATATTTTGGACGGTGGGTGCGCGCGTATGTCAGAACCGTGCCCACCAACAGTTAAAGGGCCAATTTAGTCCATTAAAAGACCAATTGACAACAACTTTGAGTGGCCCATGATCAGCACAAGGGCCAGTATGCCAGGCAGCCTTCAGATTTTTCATTCATTCTACATCCAGGGCAGGATAAGAGGGATGTTGGGAAGGTGAGGAGCTAGGAGTTTGGCTGTTAGTTGTTTGGAGTTGGTTTAAAGATCATTTGAGACATTTATTTTTGTTGTTGATTTGGAGAGCTCCCTTATTTTTCAGCATTTGCCATGGTTTTCTGCAGGCAGGCCCCTTCTGTGCAAAAACCTGCGCATTCACCTGGACAAAAATGTAGTTTTTGTATCCTGCTGGAGGGAGCTCCTTGGAAGAGGCGAGGGCCTGAAGGGAGAGGAGGCCCGTTGCCCACAGGCATCATCCCAGAGTCAGTCCTATGGACCGAGAGGCGCAGCCAGGAGGGGTGGAGGAAGTGCAAGGCAGAAGGGTCCAGAGAAGGTGCCATTACCCAGCAGGCAGAGTGTACAGGCAGCGATCATGGTGCCAGGTCATTTCAGAGACTCATTGCCAAAGAAGGCTCCGCCTCTCCAGGGACACTGTCACCTCTATATAAGAGACGATCGGCCCTGAAATTGCCTCCAATTGTTTAGGTGGTGACCCTATGCCAGTCGCTCTGAAGGTGACAGCAGCCTTGAACTTCTATGCCTCAGGTTCTTTCTCGGAGTCTGTGGGATATCTATGTGGATCCTTGCAACCAACTGCTCACAGCTGCATCAAGTTGGTCACGGATGCTCTGTTCCGGAGGGTCAGCAACTTCACTCGCTTCAGGACCAATGAGGCTAGCCAGGCCGAGCGAGCCAGAAGCTTCGCTGCAATTGCTGGATTTCCCTGAATTTGGGGAGCCATTGGCTGCATGCATGTGTAGTTACCAGCGGGGGAGCCAGGTGCCTTTGTCAATAGAAAGGGCTCCCACTCCCTTAACATGCAGATTGTGTGTAACCACAAAAATGAGGTACTGCATGTTTGTGCCAGGTATCCAGGAAGCTATCATGATGCCTACATCTTACATCCACTTAAAATGTGGCTGATGATGTTGCTGAGACCCCCAATTACTGCAGCCAAGGAGATCTGCAACCACAGCCATGCCTCCACAAGGACAATAATTAAGAGAACCTTAGGCCTACTCAAGATGAGGTTTCGCTACTTGGACCGCTCAGTGGGGTCATAGCAATACCCGAGCACCTCTCCCTTATCATTGTTGTCTGGTCTGCACTATACAATCTTGCTCTGTCAAGGGGAGCCCATTTGAGGATGAAGGCAGTGATTCTGTTCCAGAGGTTGCAGAGGACAATTGAAGTGCTGAGTCTGAGGAGGAGCCAGAGGATCCCCCGGGGAAGGAGCTGGATCCTGATGTGAGGATCCTTATGGGAGGCAGGGAAACTGGGGAGGCCTTGATTCAGAGGATTTTCTGTTCGGAATCCAAAGCAAGGAGTCAAGGTGATGGCAAGGGAAACGCCACCTTACTGATCGGTGCTGATAAGGCCCTCCTTTCACCCTTTACTCAAGCCCCGACCTCTGACATAAACTTTTTAGCCCATTATATGTGTGACACACGACTCCCAGCCCTCTTCCCTACCAATTGCACCCTAAGGCTATTGCACGTTATCTAATATTTTAATATTGAAAGCAAAGATATATATATGTATATATATATAGATGTACTATTACACATGTGACAAGGAGAAATTAATCACCTGTGAGACCCCCTTATGTGACCATTGTGACTTAATTTTTCATTTGCGAGTGCTGACTTGGTGCTTCACCATCACTGTGTCACATGAGCTGGGACATATCAATTAATTTTTATAAAAATTTATATTCAATTTATAAACACTACATGAAACCTCATCCCGCCTGTGGATGAGGTTCCATGAAAAATACGAAGGCCGCATGCTTTTGCCTGCCCACCAACCTTAAGTTTGGACGGGCAGCTCAGTTTATTAGTTTAGTTGATATTTAAATGGCCTTAATAGGCCTTTGACAATTCGGTGGGCACGCAGCCAAGTCGGCTGCACGCCCGCCGCACTGAAAATCTAAATGACGTGCGATGACGTTGGGACTCTTGCCCGACAGCACCACGCGCCATTTTACACCTCAGCAAGCTGGCCCTGCCCCCGCTCGCTGAGCTGAAGATTCAGGCCTTGGTCATTGAACCTTTTCCTGCACTCGATCCAGGTCCTAATATGACATCATGCCCGCTGACCAGACCTGCCACCTCCCTCCAGGCCTTCATTGTCCCATGAGGTGGCCCCATCTTACCGTCTTGCGGCAGCAAGATGTCACATCGAGCACTGACTACCTCCAGCAATACTCGCAGGTGGTCATTGGAAAAGCAAGGGACAGACTGGCTATGGGCATTTCCATCCCACCTGGCATGGGCTGCGGGTGTGGATGATATACTGCAGGCAGCAACAGCACAATAACTGAAATGATGAGTGAAAAATTTGATTTTCAAAGTAGCTTCCTGAGGCTCTTGAACACCAACTTCCAGCCATCAGGTGCTCCATTTAAACTGTCACCCCGTCCACGCCATTATTGGTCCCGGTGCATATCCTCTTCCCATCCCCGCCAGCAGCACTGAACCTGTCTCAGTGCATGTTTCATGCTGGCTGGCAGTTAATAATAAAATAATTCTGGCATTGAAAGCTAGCCATTGCCATGGTGTAACTATTATCGATTTTCATAAAAGCCCATCTGATTCACTGATGCCCTTTAGGGAAGGTGAATCTGTTATCCTTACCTGGTCTGGCCTACATGTGAGTCCAGACTCACAGCATTGTGGCTGACTCTTAAATGCCCTCTGAAATGGCTGAGCAAGCCACCCACTTGTACCAAATCACTGCAGAAAAGTCCAAAAGGAATAAAACTGGGGATGGACTGTCAACAACTTAGGTGTTGGAAATAACAACAGCACATCCAGCCCTGTCAACACCACAAACTCCTCTTTACTAACATCTGGGGGCTTGTGCCAAAATTGGGAGAGCCTTCCCACAGACTAGTCAAGCAACTGCCTGATATAGTCATACTCATTGAAACATAACTACAGATCATGGCCAGACACCATCAGCACCAAACAGAAATGGCTGGGAAAACTGTAGGTTTGGCAGAGAGAGAAACAGAGGTAATGTTTTGAGTCCAATATGACTCTTCTTTGGAACTCAGGGTTCTGATTTCATATGGAACATGGTGTCAAAAGCAGCATCTCTTCATGAACAGAAACAGGGCAACCTATTTGCACACAAAATGTTCCCACAAGCAACAAATGCAATCATGACCAGATAATCTTTTTTTGTGAAATTGATTGAAGGATAAATAATATCAAGGACACCAGGGATAACACCCTAACTCTTCTTCGAAAAATTGCTAGGGGATCTTTTACAATCACTTTAGAATACACTAAGGGCTCAGATTTCAAAGCTCACCAAAAAAAAAACTGCACCTCCAACAGTGCAGCACTCCCTCAGTACTGCATTGGAGTGTCTGCCTGGATTTTTATTCCAGCTCCCTGGAATGGAACACAAACCCACAACCTTCTGACTCAGAGGCAAGAGTACTATTGACTGAGTCACAGCTGACAGTCATCTGTTGCAACTGAATGAGGCTGAACCAGGCTGTTCACAATCTTTGTGTCATATGGATGGATTTCTAACCACACATTCAGACCATTCTAAGACTGACTATTCCCAATTCTGTAACATTGCCAGACTCCACTCCTGCCTCAGTTCATAGCTGATATGACTTTCAATTATGCTAAAAGCAAAATACTATGGATGCTGGAAATCTGCAATAAAAACAGAAAACGCTGGAAAAACTCAGCAGGTCTGGCAGCATCTGTGGAGAGAAAAACAGAGTTAATGTTTTGAGTCCGTATGACTCTTCAGCGTCAAAGAGAAGTAGAAATGTGATGGATTTTATACTGTTTAAGAGGAGATGGAGCGGGTAGAGAGAAATAGAAGGTCAGGGATAGGTGGGAGCTGAAGCGAGATTGACAAAGATGTGTTGGACACAGACAAATGGAGTGTTAATGGCAGTGTTAAAGACTAAAGAAGGTGCTGATAGTGGCATAAAGGTAAGAAAGCAGAATGTGTTAGTAGCACATCAAGGATCAGTGTTCAATGAAAGCACAATGTAAAAACAACTGACAGACGGTCCTTTGGCGGTGGGGGGGCGGGGGGGGGCCACGGTTGGGGAAAAAGGATAATAACAAAAGATTTTTAAAAACTTAAAAATGAATAAATAAATGAAAATAAAATTTTAAAAAATAAAAATAAGTTTTAAAAAATGAATTTAAAAAGAGGTAAAGACGAAGGAGAGAGTTTCATGGTCTAAAGTTGCTGAACTCAATAGGCGGAATCGTCCCAGATTTGCACCAAGTGCGGTAGTGGGTGGGAAAAAGGACATTTTACCTGCTGGCTGCAATGGTGACCTTTCATACCATATCGTCCCATTCCCACCTCATTAGTTATGTAGCCATAGGAAACATGCTATTTCATTGGTGGGCGGCCTCTGATTTGCCCGCCACACCATTACCTCACCACTTCCTCACACAAGATGCCATATTTAAACTGTAGCTGCGCTCACACTTCTCAATGCTTGCTGACAAGGAAGGTACCAATGAAGACATGGCCCCAAAAGCCAAGAAGAGTATAGTTCCCGATTCAGTGATGCATCCCTGGGAAACCTTCTGGACACTGTGGAGGCCCGCTCTGATGTCCTCTACCCATGCTTTGGCCACAGGAGGCACACCAGTCCCGCCAGTCTCACCACTCACCATGAGTTTACCCATGGCTTTTAGGAAAATAGTATCAAACCTGCTAATGCTACCAAAAAAACAAGATGGGGAGAAACACCTCAGGTTTTCCCATTCCACTGCAGTGGTTTCAATGGTGGCTCAGTCAAAATCCTGTTCCCATTCAATTGATGGGGATGTTCCACAAAGGAAAAGGTGGCCAAGTGGGAGAGGCTGCAAGGTCATTCTTGGCAATGGTGACGTTTATCCCAAATTTCACAGTAGCAATGAGGTAGTTACTTTGTTCAGTCATAGGCAATGACACATGGTCTGGTCTGCTGTCTGATTCCTATCTTTGAACCAGTTTGCACTTTGCTGTCCTGATTCCTTCCGTAATGACATTGATTGCACCTCAAAAGTAATAAACTGACCATAATACACATCCATACACCTTGAGGACATGACCAGATATGCAAGCTCTTACTTTTGTTTGGGCTAAAGATCCCTGCTGTGTGTCCCCACACAGCTCGCTGGTAAAGAGGGTTTCAATTTTAGCTTGCTGCATTGTAAAAAAACTTTTGGTGAGGGTGCTTAATGGTCTCTTTATGGATGTTTGTCTGAATGAGGCTGGCTTGTGGTTGGCTACACTTAAGGCAGCCAAGGTTTGTAGAAGGAGTCTCAGGTGGGTACAAAAGTGATAACACCAGTGTCAAGTGTGAGCCAGGGACACCTCTTATTCTTACCTTTCCCAACATGGTGGGTGATACACTTATGGCACATAATGAACGAGCATGCTCCACTGCCATTTTCGATACTTAAGTGCCTGTTTTGTTCCTGAAGATTGGGTGTGGCATCACTGAACTTCTAGGGCACCATACATGGAGCTGCAACTTGTTGTGGCACTGACTGTCTGCCCTATTATTCCATGAATCTCCCACACACTGCGAGGCATCACTGTTATATTTTGACTACATTTTTAAAAAATCTACAATTGCCATTTAAGGGGAAGCTAAGTAAGAACATAAAGGCAAAAGGAGTAGAAGACTATGTTTATAGGGTGAGCTGAAGTCAGGTGAGTTGATGCTCATGCTGAGCATAATTACTGGCCTAGGCATGTTGGATCTTATTACCTATTTCTGTGCTTTACACTCATATGTATCTCCATAATTCAATTCACACTTCCAACGTAGAAAACATTCCAAGGCAAAGAAGGGTTTAGATTTTCCTGTGAGCTCCATCTCCCCTTCCGTCAGGCTCAAATCAGGGTCATAATCCCACACCGTGTGGAAAATAGTCACTCACCTTTTCCCCAAATTGGCCAATTAATGACAAGCTGGCAGGCTCGGTGTCCAGTTAAGGATCACGGGTCAGCTCTTGAAGCTGGAGGGCCAATAGGAGCCTCTCCGGATTGAAAACAACAGCAGGATATGGCAGGTCAGTGATAGAGAGGAAGCCCCCTCTTCAACTTTTTAAAATTTAAGATAAAAAATGCCTTTGCAGCTGGACCATCACTATGGTAAGGATGGAGGGGAGGCGGTAGAGGGGTGGGGGGGGTGAGTACGTTTACAGAGTGGGCTGGAACTGCAGCTGAAACCAGGCAGGCAGGAAGGGTCTTTAATTCTGCCTGGAGCACTGGCCTCCTGCCTGCCACCTGGAAGTTGTTTTCTGGCAGCTGCAATGTCTCCTGCCACCTTCAGGGTCCTGGAGACTGACTACTCCCAGTCAGCCTCCAAAAGGCATTAACAGGCCGTTAAGCAGGTCAATTGGCTATTGCTTGCAGGCATGTAACCCTGCAGCCACCATCCCATCTCTGGGAAAATGGCCCAGGGGCGGGATGGAGCCAGGGAACCAGTGTACCAGCTGATGCTGCTATTTTTAGAGCCTGTCTGTCTCCGCGCCCATCCCAGCAAGGCCAAAAAACCCTGCTCTTGGTGCCTGCTAGGATAAAATCCCCTTTTATTGCACATTTGAACAGAGTTACCATTGTTATGGCAATGATCTGTGGGATGAACAAAGAATTACCTTAAATGAAGAAACAATTAGTTACTACTTCAGAGTTTTATTTCTCAAAGTATTGCTGGATGCTTTTGAAAAATAGGTTGCATATTAATTAGTTGACATCCAATCTTAATTTAATTATGCTGTAGTCTTGAATAATCTTCACACAGTCAAAACACATCACAAAAATGGGAAGATGTGTAGAGTTTTGTCGGCACGTCGTCAAGTTGTTGTTCCCTCTGTTGAACTATTCTGGCAACCTTAAAAGTCAACCATTTCTGTGGAAATGAGATTGTTCCAAGTTAATAAAAATAGCCAAAAATTCAATAACAAACCCACGCACAATCTTAATCATTTGTGCAATTTGTCAATCGGCATTTTACAGACAGAGTTTGAAGCATTAGATATGGTGACCCCCGAATTCAGGTTAAAAACTGAGGTGGATTCTAACCTCTAAGCTTCTAATATAATAATCTGAGTCAGTTCTGATCCTTTACAACTACAGAGCAGGGCTCTAATTAGTCTCTAGGGACATTATTACAAAGTGAGTTATAAATCAAGAAAGCATTGATGGTGCATAAGATTGATTGTGGGCCACTGACAGCATCTATTTTGTTTCAGGCTTATTATTTACAACAGTGACCAAACCTTTGAATTGTTCATGAGAATTGCTGTTGAAACAGTTTGTTTGATTTTTGTGCTTTCTGCAGTTTCCAATGCCATATAGGAACAGGCCTGATAACATCTGAGGGTTAAAATTTCCACAGGGATTCTTCAATTTCCTGGAACTATGACAGAAGATTTAGCAATTCTCCACCCACACCCTCCCCCCCAACAGAAAAATGACATAAACAACCATGTGTGCCATCTCTCCAGGGTTTTTGTCAAAGTTATGATTGGAGATCAGGTGAACTTGTACAGAAAATTATTGACACCCATGTTTTAATTGATTAGAAAGAAAGAAGAAAGGACTTGCATTTACTGGATTTTCCCAGCCCACTGGAGTGGAATTGGGAGGTGGTAGGGCTGCCATTATGGCAGGGGAGGGTGTTAAGAGGGGAGCCTGACATCTTATCACCATCAAGGCAGAATGCCAGCAGTGGAAACCTTGGCAGTGCAGCCACCCATCAGACAGCCAATTGCACCACTTAAGTATGGCCACTTCCTGCCCCCATGGACATTTTGCTCAGGAGGGACCACCACCGTGTGGGGAGGCCACTAGTTAAAGTCCATGGGCCACAGAAAGGCCTCCCAGCAACAATGGCACCACCAGAGCACCACGGCCACTACCCCTGCACCCCCCACCAAACCCATTGAGGCACTCTTATCCTAGAGCTGTATCCTCAGCAATGTCAGACGAACATACAAATTATGAGCAGGAGTAGGCCATTGGGCCCCTTGAGCCTGCTGTGCCATTTAATAAGATTATGGCTGATCTGATTGTGGTTTCCACTTTCCTGTCTACACCTTACACCCTTTGACTCCCTTGTCGGTCAAGAATCTATCCAACTCAGCCTTAAAAATATTCAATGACCTAACCTCCACTATTCTCTGGGGGTTCCACAGACTAACGACCCTCCGAGGGAAAACATTTCTCTTCATCTCCATCCGAATGGGAGATCCCTTATTTTTAAACTGTGTCCCCTAGTTGTAGTCTCTCCCACAACGGCAAACACCCTCTCAGCATCCGCCCTGCCAAGACCCCTCAGGACCTTACATGTTTAAATAAGATCACCTGTCATTCTTCCAAACTCCAGTGGATACAGGCACAGCATGTCTGACCTTTCCTCATTAGACAGCCCCTTCATTATGTCCACTGCTCGCAGCGGTGCTGCTGAGGCTGCGGAGCCGCTGGTCCTGTGATTTGCTGCAGCTGGCAAGGATGCCACCCCAGCATTCTGCCGACAACTGGAGCTTTCACCCGTGGCTGCAGGACTTCATTGTCCTCCATAAAATTCATCCCAAAACCTATCCCTTCTTCCAAGCTTTTCGTCATTTGTCCTAACATCTTCTTATGTGGCTTGGTGCCATATTCTGTTTGATAACACTCTCGTGAAGCCTCTTGGGATGTTTTACTATGTTAAAGGCTCGATATAAACGCAAGTTGTTCTACTTTTATTCACATCTTCATGTCATCACAAGCGCTTCATGACAATGCAGGATTTTTGAAGTGTGGTCAATGAGGTAAGGAAAATGGTAGCTAATCTGCACACGACAAGACCTCACCTCAGCAATGAGATAAATGGCCAGATCATCTGCTTGACTTTGGCTGAGGAATAAATGTAGACAAGGACACCGGTAAAACTTTTCTGCTCTTCTTCAAGTAGTGTCATGGGATCTTTTGTGTTGAGCTGAGAGGGCAAACGGTGTTTAGTGTCATTCTGGACAGCAGCCTATGGTCTTCTGGGACTATGGCGACTTTCACTCTCACTATATCTGGAAGGTAAGGCCTTTGATGACATCGCGCTTCCCCAGTGCTGAACTGAAGTTTCGGCCTACATCATTTGCTTAAGTCACTACAATAGGTCTTTGAAAAAGGATGCTGGAGACAGAAAGATTGTAAAGTAGGAGAAAAGGGAAATAAGACAATGGAGAGGCCCAGCTATGGTACTTGAATAATCAGTTTCTCCAGTGGCTTCTTTCAAGTGAAGCAGTGCTTCATTTGCACTTCGCTCAATTTAGTCTACTGCATTTGCTGCTCCCAATGCAGCCTCCTCTACATTGGAGAGACCAAACGCAGACTGGGTGACCGCTTTGCGGAACACCTTCCGTCTGTCCACAAGCATGCCCCAGACCTCCCTGTTGCTTGCCATTTCAACTCAACACCCTGTTCTTGTGCCCACATGTCCATCCTTGGCCTGCTGCAATGTTCCAGTGAAGCTCAACGCAAACTGGAGGAACAGCACCTCATCTTCTGACTATGCACTTTACAGCCTTCTGGATTTAACATTGAGTTCAACAATTTCAGATCATGAACTCTCTCCTCCATTCCCACCCCCTTTCCGATCCCCCTTTTTCCAATAATGTATAATTTTTTTATATATATATCTTTCTTTTCCCACCTATTTTTAAATTTATTTCGATCTATTGTTTTATCTCCACCTTTTAGCCCATTTCGATCCCTTGCCCCCACCCCACCCCCACAAGGGCCATCTGCCACTAGCTTCTCCTGCTTGCCACCCCATTAGCACATTCCTTAGATAATGTCATCACTGTCAACAACCCTTTGTCCTTTTTTCTATGACATCTCTTCTTTGCACCCATCTATCACTGGCCCCCTATCCAGCTCTACCTGTCCCACCTCCCTCTACCAGCTTATATTTCACCTCATTTCTCCATTTCCTTACTTCTGATGATGAGTCATACGGACTCGAAACATCAACTGTATTCCTCTCCGCAGATGCTGTCAAACCTGCTGAGCTTTTCCAGGTATTGTTGTTTTTGTCTCCAGTGGCTTGGTGGCTTTCCAGTGTCATATTGTGTGATACAGATTGGAAGCCCAAGTTCCATCTCTGATCTGACCTCGGATGCGTAAATTGAATTCAGCTGGATGACAGTATGCAGCCTATAACCAGGTAAACTAAATTTCAAATATGTTCTGCATCTATTTATTATCTAATGTCTGTTGTTAGGAAGTGGAGGTGCAGCAATAGCAGTATTGCTCTTGGTTGCCTTCAGACAAATTCACCCTCAATGTTGGGAAATAAAAAATGGTTAAGGAACTAACAGTTAACAGTGCAGCCTTGCAGTGCAGGTGAGGAGAATGCCTGCACCTGAGCTGAGAGCACAGTATGCAGTCCAATGGGCAAAGCTGCCGCCAATTGGTCAGGTGGAGTGGAGCAGAGGTGGTTGGGGTTTCGGGCAGCTATGCAGCGCACTAAACTCTGGCCATACAAGTGGTGGCCAGCACTCTCCATGATGTGCTAAGATGCCTTCATGCTTAACCAAGAGAGGTTCTTTTGCACTGTAAACCTCGTGATGTACAGAGCACGGAGATGACAGAGAACAGAGCAACAGAGATGCCTGGCTGCGCAGAGGGTGGAGCAGCACCCTGGGGAAGAAGGGGCAGCTGGGGTTCCTGCACACGCCACTGAAGGGCCATAGAGAGCTGTTGCTTGTCAGCGCCTAGCTAGACCCAGGGTCTACAGAACCCGCCTTTCATTCCTGCAAATGACCAATAATCAGTGTTGCTGAAGACTGTGCGCTTCTAGGGAACTGGTCAGTCACATCTGCCAGCTACAGCCGGATTTGGCACCACGGGGACATGGAGCGCATTCACTGCCAGTGGCCATGAAAGTGACCGCAGCACTCAATTTTTACATTAGTGGCTCCATTCAGGGCTCTTTGGGATATCACAAGTTTCCACCCACAAATGCATCCATGAGGCCACGGATGCCATCTTCACGAAGGCACACAACTTTGTTCATTTTGCCCAGGGCCAAGACAGTCAGGATGCAAGGGCCATTGGATTTGTCCAGATCTCAAGTTTCCCACAGGTGCAGGGTGCAATTGACTGCACTCATGTAGCGCTCAGATCTCCGTTGCAACACCACAAGGGATTCCAGTTGCTGAATATGTAGCTGGTGTGTGACCACCACAAACGCATCCTGCACATGGTTTCCAAGGAGTGTCGATGACTCCTACATTCTCAGTTGGTCACAGATCCCTGACATCTTCCAGGGTTCACAGAGGCTGCAGGGTTGGCTCCTCAGGGAAAAGGTTATCTGCAGAAGACTGTTTAACACCTGTGAGGCGGCCTCATACTTCAACTTGTAACTTGGTGGAGCAAACCATCGGGCTGCTGAAAATGAGGTTCGAGTGCCTGGACTGGTCTGGTGGAGCCCTGCAATATAGACCACATGCATCACTGCCAACTGCTGTGCCCTTTACAACCAGGTTCTCCTATGGGGATAGGAGCTGGCTGAGGTGGAAATGCAGGGGGTGGAGCTCTCCTCTTCCTAGGGCTGTAGAGAGGGCTTTAAACTAAATAGAAGGGGGGAGGATTCTGGAAAGAGGATACATCGGCTCACAAAGCATAAGGACTTGGTGGCATTGCAGGGCAGCTATTTAGGCAATGTTGTCCAGAGTGTGACAGGAAGGGACAGAGTGTACAAACATGAAAAAAACAGCAGCAAATAGAGTGAGAGAGGGAAAAAATTGTAACATTAATGGCTCTTTACTTAAATGCACATAGTATTTGGAACAAAATAAATTAACTTACGCCACAAATAGAGGCTAATGGGTATGATCTTATGGCCATTACAGCTACGTGGTTATGAGGAGGTCAAAGCTGGGAACTAAGTATTCAGGGGTATGTGACTTTCCGAAAGGACAGGCAGGAAGGAAAGAGTGGTGGAATAGCTTAAGTAGTGTGAGATGGAATAAGTAGGATAGCAAGAAAGGATTTTGGATCGGAAGATATAGAATCCATATGGGTGAAGGTAAGAAATAACAAGGAGAAGGAGACATTGGTGGGTGTAGTCTATAGGTCCCCTGACATCAGCTATACTGTAGGACAGAAAATAGGTCAAGAGATAATGAGGGCATGTAAAAAAGGCAGTACATTAGTCATGGGTGGCTTTAATCTTTGTGCTGATCAGGAAAGTCAAATTGGCAGAGGTAGACACAAGCAAGAATTCATAGGGTGCATTTGAGACAGTTTTTTAGAACAATATGTTGTGAATCCAAACAGGGATCCGGCTATTTTGGACCTGGTAATGTGTAATGAGGTAGGTTAAATAACTGACCTCAGGGTAAAGGATCTCCTAGGAAACAGTGACCATAATATGGTAGAAATTAGCATTCAGTTTGAGAGTGAGAAACATGGACTGGAAACAACTGTGCTAAACTTAAATAAGGGTAATTACAATGGAATGAGAGCAGAGTTGGCTGGAGTGGACTGGGAAACCAGTTTAGCAGAAAAGACAGTTGATGAACAATGGCCGATGTTTAAGAAAATAGTTCATGACTCGCAACAAAGATACCTCCCAGTGAGGAAGAAGGATTCTAGAAAGGGGATAAACCAACCATGGTTAACCAAGCAAGTTAAGGATAGTATCAAGTTGAAAGAAAAAACATACAATATGGCAAAGATTAGTGGTAAGCCAGAGGAATGGGAAAGTTTTAAAAACCAACAAAAGATGACCAAAAAAACATAAAGATGAAGAAAATAAACTTTGAGGCAAAACTAGCAAGTAATATAAAAACAAACAGTAAGCTTCTTTAAATATATAAACAGGAAGTGAGATGCCACAGTGAAATAATAATGGGGAACCAGGAAATGGCAGAGAAGTTGAATAAATACTTTGCTTCAGTCTTCGCAGTAAAAGATACTAATAGCATTCCAAAAATACTAAATAACCAAGGGGAAAAAGGGTGGGGGAGGGGGTAGCAAATAAATACAAAAGCTATCACTAGAGAAAAAGCACTAGAGAAATCTTAATGGGGCTAAAGGCTGATAAGTTCCATGGATCTGATGGGTTACATCCTAGGATATTAAAATAAGTAGCTATAGAGATAGTGGATGCACTGGTAGTAATCTTTCAAGAGGCCTTAGATTCTGGATAAGTCCCAGAGGATTGGGAAACTGCCAATGTAATACTTTTACTCAAAAAGGGAGGGAGAAAAAAAAGATAAATATAGGCTAGTTAGCTTAATATCTGTCATTGGAAAAATGTTGGAGTCTATTAAAAAGGATACAATAGCAGAGCATTTAGAAATACATAATCTAATCAAGCAGAGTCAGCAAGGCTTCATGAAGGGGAAACCATGCCTAACAAATTTATTAGAATTCTTTGAGGAGGTAATAAGCAGGATAGATAAAGGGGAACAAGCAGATGTAATATATTTGGATTTCCAAAAGGCATTCGATAAGGTACTGCACATAAGGCTACTTAATAAGATAAGAGTCCATGGTGTTGCAGATATTATATTAGCATGTATAGAGGTTTGGATAACTAATAGAGAGTTGGGATAAGGGGGGCAGTTTCGGTATGGCAACTTGTAACCAGTGGAGTGCCACAGGGCTCTGTGCTAGGGCCTCAATTATTTACAATATATATTAATGACTTGGATCAGGGAAATGAATGCATTATCACCAAGTTTGTGGATGACACAAAAATAGGTGGGAAGGCAAGTGATGAGGATGACACAAGGGTTCTACAGAGGGATATAGACAGGTTAAGTGAGTGGGCAAAAGCTTGGCGGATGGAATATAATGTGGAAAAATACGAGGCTATGCACTTTGACAGGAAGAATAGAGGAGCTGAATACTATTTAAATGGAGAAACACTGCAGAACGCTGCAGCACAGAGGGATTTGGGAGTTCTTGTGCATGAATCCCAAAAAGCTAACATACACGTTCAACAGGTAATAGGGAAGGCAAATGGAATGTTGGCCTTTATTTCAAAAGGAATGGAATATAAAAATAGGGAAGTATTGCTGAACATATACAAGGCAACAGTTAGCCCACACCTAGAATACTGTGAACAACTTTTGTCCCCTTATCTAGGGAAAGATATACTGGCATTGGCGGTAGTCCAGTGAAGGTTCACTAGGTTGATCCAGGGGATGGAGGGATTTTCTTATGAGGAGGGGTTGAGTAGGTTGGGCCTGTACTCATTGGAATTTAGAAGAATGAGAAGCGACCTTATTGAAACATATAAGATTCTCAAGGGCTTGACAGGGTAGATGCTGAGAGGTTGTTTCCCCTTGTGTGGGAGTCTAGGACCAGAGGGCACAATCTCAGAGTAAGAGAGCACCCATTTTAAAACAGAGATGAGGAGGAATTTCTTCTCTCAGAGGGTAGTTAACCTGTGGAATTTTTTACCACAAACAGTTGTAAAGGTTGGGTCATTATATATATTCAAGGCTGAGATAGACAGATTTTTAATTAGTAAAGGAATCAAAGGTTATGAGGAAAAGGCTGGAAAGTGGATTTGAGGATTATCAGATCAGCCATGATCTCACTGAATGGCAGAGCAGACTCAATGGGCTGAATGGCCTACTTCTGCTCCTACTTCTTATGGTCTTATGGCCAATGAGGAGGACATCATGGTGATGAGGTTGAGGAGGATCTCAAAGCCAACAATGACAACGATAAGGCTCTCGCACTGGCCAAACGAGCCAAGCATGCTCGGGAGGCCCTAATAGTTGTTCGATTGTAGGAGGGTGATGATGACATGCAATGAGGACAAGTCATAGATCCTCACATAGCCTCTTGAATGTCTGACTCCTATGTGTCTGAGGGCAGATCGCTTGCTCTCTGTTCAGGGTCATATCATGGAGACGCAGCCATGAAACTTTAAATGCACTTGATCCTTTGTCCAACTTCAGCACCTGAACCTTTCAGGAGCACAGCATCACTCATCACAGATGCTGAAGAGATGGGGGACAGTCCCACCTCAAAGGTGCTAGGATCATACAGAGAGACTGATGGAACTCTGTGACACCTGCCCACGACATTTTGACAGCAATGACAAGAACCGTTGAGGTGCAGACCCCACTAATATGTTCAGGGAGTGTGAGGTCGGATCATCACTTTGGTCTGAAGGCTGCACAAAGCAGAGGGAAGAGGCCTTGGACTGAGACACCTGCCTTTATCTTGTACAGAAAGATTTTGCATCTAAGTGACATGAACACTTCTCATCAGAACAAGGAACCATAGACAGGGATAATCAGGGAAAGAGAAGGGCCCTTAAGGGACCAAAGTGGCAATTTGTGCGTGGAGCCGGGGAACCTGGGTAAGGTTTTAAATAATTACTTTTCATCTGTGTTCATTATGGAGAAGGAAGATGTAGGTGTAGAAATCAGGGACGGGGACTGTGATATTCTTGCACAAATTAGCATCGAAAGGGAGGAGGTATTAACGGTTTAAGCAGGCTTAAAAGTGGATAAATCCCCACGCCCATATGAGCTGTATCCCTGGCTGCTATGTGAGGCAAGAGAGGAGATTGCAGGGGCTCTGACACTAATTTTCAAATCCTCTCTGGCCACAGTAGTGGCGTCAGAGGACTGGAGGACAACAAATGTGGTACCATTATTCATGCAGAGTAGTAGGGATAAACCAGATAATTACAGGCCAGTGAGCCTAACATCAGTGATAGGGAAACGATTGGAAAAAATTCTGAAGGACAGGATTAATCTCCATTTTGAGACAGGCATTAATCAGAGATAGCCAGCATGGCTTTTTCAGGGGGAGATCATGTCTAACAAATTTGATTGAATTTTTCGAGGAGGTAACTAGTTGTGTAGATGAAGGTACTGCAGTTGATGTAGTCTACATGGACTTCAGTAAGGCTTTTGACAAGGTCCCACATGGGAGAATGGTCACGAGGTAAGGGCCCATGGGATCCAGGGCAATTTGGTAAATTGAATCCAAAATTGGCTTAGTGGCAGGAGGCAGAGGGTGATGGTCAAAGGTTGTTTTTGCGATTGGAAGCCTGTGGTGAGTGGTGTACCACAGGGATCGGTGCTGGGCTCCTGTTGTTTGTAGTGTACATTAATGATTTAGACGTGAATATAGGAGGTATGATCGGTAAGTTCGCAGATGACATCAAAACTGATGGTGTCGTAAATAGTGAGGAGAAAAGCCTTAGGTTACAGGGTGATATAGATGGGCTGGTAAGATGGGCAGAGCAGTGGCAAAAGGAATTTAATCCTGAGCAGTGTGAGGTGATGCATTTTGGGAGGACTGACACTGCAAGGAAATACACAGAGTGAATGGTAGGACCCTAGGAAGTGCAGAGGATGGTGTACATGTCCATAGATCCCTGAAGGCAGCAGTACAGGTAGATAAGATGATTAAGAAGGCATATGGGATATTTGTCTTTATTAGCCAAGGCATAGAATATAAGAGCAGGGAAGTTATGTTGGAGCTACATAAAACACTATTTAGGGCACAGTTGGAGTATTATGTGCAGTTCTGGTCGCCACACTTTAGGAAGGCTGTGATTGCACTGGAGAGGGTTCAGAGAAGATTTACCAGGATGTTACCTGGGCTGGAGCGTTTCAGCAATGAAGGTAGACTGGATAGGCTAAGGTTGTTTTCCTTGGAGCAGAGAAGGCTGAGGGGGGAACCTGATAAAGGTATACAAAATTATGAGGGGCAATTATAGGGTATATAGGAAGAAGCTTTTCCCCTTAACGGAGGTGTCAATAATCAGGGGGCATAAATTAAAGGTAAGGAGCAGAAGATTTAGAGCGGATTTGAGGAAAAATTTTTTCACCCAGAGGGTGATTGGAATCTGGAACACACTGCATGGGGGGCTGTAGAGGCAGGAACCCTCAAACATTTAAGAAGTATTTAAATGAACACTTGAAATGCCACAGCATTCAGGGCTATGGGCCAAGTGCTGGAAAATGGGATTAGAATAGATAGGTGCTTGATGGCTGGCACAGACACGATGGACCGAAGGGCTTGTTTCTGTGCTGTATAACTCTATGACTCTAGACATTCATGAGAGTTTATTTAGAATAGTGAATGTTACATACAAGTGATTAACACCCATGCCCAGGCTATGCAACTGCCATTGAAGACCTTAGGACGGCCCTGACGTTGTACTGGGTCTCGAGGTGGCACAGGTGTGTGGTGGTCTTCTGTCTGAGCATTCCCCTGTTCAGATGGGGAAATCCACATTGGCCCCAAGCCCCAAAACCTCCCTCGGGAGCTGGTACCCCGCAATATGAGCCGCCTCACAGAAATGCCCTCCGTGTCCTTTAGCACGGTCCAGAGTAGTTTCCTGTATGGGCTGCTGCTGCACACCCTTCACTTCCTTGCCCTCGCCTGCTGCCCGGACACGCCCTGGCGTGCCTTGTTGCCGTCCAGCAGCAGAGGTCCCTATTGGGGGGCCCTCTATGGAGGTGTCCTTCCACTTTCCATCGGGGATCTGGGGTGGAGGGTATTGCAAGCAGCAGTCCCCTATAATCGTAGAATATGTCGGTTCACAGACTCCCAAGATACCTACCCTTTTTGCGGTCTTGTGGAGTCCGTGGACCATGTTTACATAGGGTGTTGTAGGCTGCACTCCCTTTTTAGTTATCTAAAGAACCTTTTATTACTGTTTTGTTTGCACTTCAGTCCCACGCTCCTGATCTACAGGCACCGGGTGCAGAGGTGGGCTGGGAAGGAGGAGGACCTCCTTGTGAATCTGCTCCTGGACGAGGCCAAGTTGGCCATTAATAGGTCCAGGCAACGGGCGATCCAGGGGGTCGTCCCACCCGACTGTTTGCCCCTCTTCTGCAGCTACATTCGTAGCCGGGTGTCCCTGGAGAGGGAGCACGCGGTGTCTGCCGTCACCGTCGAGGCCTTCTGTGCCCAGTGTGCACCACAAGGACTGGGGTGATTTATCGACCCACTTAATCACATTTTGATTTGTAAGTTTCCTTTAAACTTGGACTTTGATTTTACAGCTAACCTAACTTAGGGGCTGTGATAACTTTATCCCTCATTTTGTTAATTTAGTTTAATTGTTTGACTCTGAAACAGTTACATCTTCTTAACTTTTCTAACCTTGCCATTAGGTCTTGGTGTTCCTCAAACTACCACAGTGGAGGTGGAGGCAGCCTGCTGACTGTGATGCCCTGTGATGGCTTTGGCGGGTGTGCTCTGGAGGGCCAAAACCTGAAGGGCATAGGCCTGCTTTTAGAGTCCTGCTGTGTGGCAGTGGCACCCTCCTCAGTGTGTGGAGCTGGAGATGTTGAGGTCACAGAAAGAGGGAATTCGGATGGGCCAGACACTCTCGGAGTCACCTGAGTGGATGGCCCTAAGGGGTACATCTGCTGATGCTCTTCCCTATGGGCAGCCAAGGGCCCTTGGCTGACTCCTTGAGGAGGAGGATTAGCTAGAGTGACATCGAGCTGCCCTGCACCCCTCTTGCGTACACACAGTTGGAGGCCAACTATGGCATCGCCGATGGAGTTCAGCTCACGCAACAGTGCAGGAGCGACATCCTGGACCAAGGTCTCCATGGCAGCCGCCATCCTATCAGTGTTGACCTTGGTGCATTGGCATGCCAACACTATTACCTTAGTCTGAAGGTGGACAGACTCCTCCATCTTGCCTTGCAATCTGAGGAGTGCAGCGGACATCCCTTCCTGATGTTCCTGAGCTTGCCTTTGCAGCTCCAGCAACTGTGACATGAGCGAATCCAGAGGCCGGTCATCTGACTCGGACTCAGCAAAGTTCTGGCCTCCGGCAGTCCTCCGAGTGCCAGACACCTGGGAAGTCCCTGCTGCCGCCTGCTGTGGATCAGAAAATGTGATGTGCTCGCTAGATTGTGATCCCAATGTTACTCTAAAGCTAGGTCCACCGAGGTGTGTGGCTCTGCGCTGGTGGAGGGTATGGGTGAGTACTGTGATGAGTCTACAGGGAAGGTTTCAGCACATTCCTCTTCTGAGCTTCCCTCAGGGCTTGAGTGAAGGAACTGGGTCATGGACTCTCTTGGCTGTTTGGCAGACGTATCTATGAAAGCAAAGAGAGATCATTAGCACATGGCAGTGACCTGTGAAAGAGGACACATCACTCACAGCATGGCTACATGATGGATGTCACACTGCTGGATCCTCACTTGCTGGAGCACCACCGATATCACCATCAGCACAGGAACAGTCCAGCTCCTTGCTGGCCAGTTGAATGGCTCTGTTTTCAAAGTCCGTGAAGACCTTGATGTCAGGCATTCCCCACCAGTAAGCAACCTCTCCCTCTTCTCAAGCGCCTGCTTGTCCTGCTTGAATAGAGATGGAGAACGCGTAAGCAGGACGCCTGCCAGGCCAGACGATAAGTATGCCTGGGATATGTGGGTGGTGAGTGGTCCCATGGATGGGATGAGGACAATGAAGGCGTGTGTGAGAGAGTGAATGGTGATTTCCTTTGAACTGGCAGTGAGTGAGGGCCCTGTGGATGTGTGACGGCTTTGTGAGTGTGTGAGTTGAGAATGCTGAGAAGAGTGACTTACCCTGCTGGAACGGAGGAGATCATTCATCCTATTTCTGTACTGGGTGACTGTCCTTTTTTGCAGGGCAATGGCACTGACCACCGCTGCCACCAGTGGACTGGCATTGCCACTGCCCCTCCTGTGGCCAGAGCAAGGGTAGAGAACATCACGGCTGGCCTCCACGGCATCCAAAAGGCACTCAAGGAATGAGTCACTAAACTGGGTGGGGGGGGGCTGCAGCCTTTTTGCCTTTCAGGGCCATCCTGTCTTCTGTGCAGCCCTGGGCTGGAAGCACTGAGAGATGTGCACACAACTGGACTTTAAATATGGCACCCAGCGTGATGAAGTGGTGAGGTGATAGCTTGGCGGGTGAATCAGAGCCTGCCCACCATGGAAACGGTGTGTTCCATGGGAATGCATGATTAATGCAGCAGGTTTGGGATGTAACAGCGTGAGAAGCCGCCATTGCAGCTGGAGAGTAAAACATCTTTTTCGCTGCCCACTACTGCACTTAGTGCAAATCTGGGACGATTCTGCCCTATGTCAAGTGCATTAGCAACAAAAAAGGATCCACCATCAAATTGCTTTAAGTTCTGTATTCAAATTCTCCAACAGGTGGGTCTGGATTTTCGCCGAGTTGAGATGACTCAGGAACCCTTTATAGATGGCAGGAGAGTCCCAATTCCTAGATTCCTGACCCCTTTCCTGGCAAAAATGATTTCCAGGAGTGCCTTTTAAGGGTGCGTTGTGGCTTGGGACTCAGCACTCATGGCCTGGCCGGCTCCATTGCAGGGATAGACATGTCCTACACTTCCACAATTTTCAAGGAGCCAGGCCAAGTTTTTAAAGGGTCATGGGTCATGGCGCCTTAAAGGTGTTGTGAACCATAATCTGCATGAGGGAACCTTTCAGAAGGTAAGTTCAAAAGACCCTACTCATGCCCCCATACCAAGCTATGCCCCTCTTCCAGCCCCCATGGCTCCTCCAAGCCCCCTATGCCTCCACCCAATCCCATGGCCCCCTCATGCCCTCTATGCCAAGCTCTGCCCCTTCACCCACCTCCCATGGCCCCTTATGCTATCAAATACGAAGATATGGCACTTCCGTTCCTGTTCACCCACTATACACCGTATAGAACCAATGAACTCTATAGGTATAAGGCAATGTGTAAAAAAACTTGAAAAAACAGCCTTTCATTCATTACTTTCCAATAAAAAACAGTCCTTTCACTACAGCCCAAAAAAAGTGTCAATCATCCAGACCTTTAAAAGTATCAATAACAGAAACTGCAGGCACTTGAAACCTCTTAACTTTATGTAAATAAGTGCTGTGAAACTGACAGCCGAGATTAGAGAATCATAGCTGTCAATCAAACAATGTTTTCCCTGGGGCTCATGCATTTCATCACTGTAACGGATGTCTGGGCTCTCAGCCAAGAACATAATGAGGAGCTGAGGGCTGGAGGGCCTTTGTGTTTCTATTATAACTGGGACAAAGCCCCACAGCACTGTGATAGGCCTTTTAAACAACTCGGCTCTGCACCCGGCAGCCCCTGTGCCTGCCTGCGACCTCTTTCCCAGGTCAGCTGGCCCGACTGCAGCCCATACCCAACCCCATCAATAAAGCTCCCATTGTTGTGGATACTTGGGGCTGGGCCAAGCCTGGAATTTTCCAGACTCTCACTATCCTCCTTGGTGATGAAAATCCAGACCATAGATACACAACCAAACCTGGGGATTCATCTTCAAAACAATCTTCAATGCGGATTCCACATCTAGCAGATAACATCCAAAGCAAACAGGGTTCTTGGATTTCTGAGGACCTCTTGTATTACACCACACCTGCATTTCCTCATCCCAACCTTCCCTTTCTGTTCTTATGCTTTAAGGTATTCACAGCACCCCCAAAATTCAATCCTGTGTCCTCCCTTATTTTATACACCAGGTCTCCAAAAGACCTCCAAACTTACAGCAGAATACTTCCACAGCTAAGTCTAAGCAGAAGTAAGTAAAAAACACCTCAGCTGCAAGTTGGCATCTTGTCCTTTAAAGAGCACTGTTGTGGGGGCCTTTGTGCTTCTGAATGCCTGACCAACCGGAAATGGTCAGTGGAGGTGTTGTTTGTACATACGCAGACAAAATTCCTAAAACCAACAGCAAATCAGCTAGTACGGCTCTTTGACACCATAATAGTGCCAGTCCTGATGCTTCCAGTTCATGCATGGCACCCCAGTTCTGGTGCCTTTCCCAGCATGGGGCACGACACTCACCATACCAAAAGTGACCAGGAGCTCAGGCAACATCATTTTCCTGCCTTCAGGGCTCCCGTAGCACTAGCATCAGTGGTGCCTCCAGGCTCAGCATTGTGCTTGTAATATAGAATTTATTTATTGGCTTGAGGGTGCAGTACAACAATAATCTAATTGAAGGGACCAGACAACATCATAAATGAGAATTGTAGAGATCTAATTCTTTGTTACTCATCTGAATGCCAGAATTGATTTTACTGCTCTTAATCCTGCAACACACATCTAGTATTGTGTTTTATAAGTAATTTTTTGAAGCTGTCAAGTTTCCCTCAACTCTTTTATTTTAATGGTGTAACTTCACTGAATATGTGTTATAAATATATTATAAATTGCAAGTCTGCTTTAAATAATCTCTCAGATTAGTGTTACCACTCTCTCCCATAAAACAATTTATATCCCTCATGTTTAGGAGTTTAATCTTTGATATCTATGAACTAAAAACATAAGAAATAGGAGTTCATCAGACACCTGGCACACGAGGGAGAAAAGAAAGGTTCTCTTCACAGAGGGTGGCAGGAGGAAGCCACCTCCTCAAGCAGCAGAGGCAACTCTTTGTTCAGCTCATTCTCCCTCTGCCTCCAATTCCTCCCCTCTCTTATCTCCTGCTCCTCACTCAATGAGCTGTTCTCTTCCAGGGACTCACCATCCTCAAAGCCCATACCACCCTGGAGGGCCATGTTATAGATAGTGCAGCAGATCACCACAGTGACAGAAACCCTTGCAGGAGGGTATTGCAGGGCACCATCTGACCAGTCCGGGTACCTGACCCAGTGTCCTCTGAGCCTGCAAAGTCCCATCAGCTGTGCTTCAGATGTGTTAGGGGTCCAGCCTTGGCAAAGAGGGCATCTGTCACCTGGGTGATGCACAGCGTGCAGACATCTTTGAGATGCCGTAGAGATCTGCACTACCAAGGCACAGATGTCTGTGACTACCTGCCTAGAGAGCCGCAGTCTCCTTCAGCACTGATTCTCAGTCATGCTTCACCACTGCCTGTAGATCCTGTGCCAAGGGTAGTGCCTCTTTCTCCTTTGTGCTCCTCGTTCCTTTCCTCTGGCTTCCTGAGGCCTGGCACTCTGGCCTTCCTGTGCAAGCTGCTGCTCCTCATCTCCAATGGCATCGATCTCTGAGAGTGCAGGACCCATTTCCAGCTGAGGCTTTCTTGGTGCTCAGGGGTTCGAACAGCCTTGCCCATTGCTCTGATGCCCACCTGATGCCAGGACGGTGACGACCCCCTGAACTGGCAAAGTTCTTAATGCTGGCTGAAAGTGCTTGAAAAGCTCAGTAGGCCTGGAAGCATCTGGAGAGAGAAACAGAGTTAACATTTTAAATCCAATATGGCTCTTCTCATGTTGTACTTGAAAAGTTAGCTCTGTTTCCCTCTCCACAGAAGCTGCCAGACCTGCAGAGGTTTCCCAGCACTTTCTGTTTTTATTTCAGATTTCCAGCATCCACAGCGACTTCTTTTTATTTTCTTAATGCTGGTTCGTTCCCTGACCTAGTTGTAATGGGTTCTTCAAAAGGTTAAGCCCTTTAACCTATGATAAGTATAAATATTAAACTTTTGTAACTTTTCTGGCCTCCATGATTGGCCCTGACATGGTCCCGGTCTGCCTTTTGCCTCCATGACTGGCCTGAGGCAGACAGCTGCTGAATTCTGGCTTCCTGCTGGAACATGCAAAAGGTTTCAAGGGACAGGCTTTTAACAAACCCTTTATGAGATTAATTGGCCTGTTTAGGACCACAGCTGCGTTTGGAGACCCGCACTCTTTCCCATCCTCATGAATATCACTGACACTGGAAATGGGTGTGGGACGTCCAGCTGTGTGATAACAGTGCCACTTTTTCCAGCTGGCTGCCTCCATTCGAGCCTGAATCAGGCCACGCAAATCTGGCCCCTTGGTCTTTTGTCTGGTCAGCCCCTAGCTGAAATCAAGGACTTGATCTCAATTTCTAGTTAAGGCCTTTTGCATTATATCTTACCAACCGCCCAAGAATACTTGTCTCTTTGGGTGGAATTTTCCGTGCCCACTGCTGCCGGGCGTATTTGGTGGCGTGAGCGGACAATATGGCGAGAAGACCAAAAGTTGGTTTCGCGATGTTGCGAAACCAGATTGCAATCGTCCTCTCTGCCTGTTGATGGTGGGCCACGTTTCCCACCTTCGGATGTTGGGAACCTCATTGTAATACATCTGCATGTCATTATAAGGCCAGCCCGTCGGAATCATCCTCCCAACCGCATCCCACCTCCACCACCCGCACCCCCCCCCCACCCCCACCGCTGGATTATCCGAGCACATCAACAGGAAAACACGCCAGTGCAGAACACGTCTTGACAATTGTGACATGTAGAAGTCGGGATTTACCACCAGGGCCTTGCTGACATCGTGGACATCCGAGGAGCAGAAGATGCTGGAGCCCGACAGCAACAGGACCCTGGAGGAACATCTAACATATGCTGGGTGGATTCTCATGGACATGGCTCCCCCATGAAGCAGCTCACAGAAGGTGGAAAGTCCACTGTTGAGGGGCTGCTCACAATGGATGATGGTCCAGGGGGTGGAGAGGAAGATCCAGCTCCATTTGGGAGAGGAAGATGTATCGGGGGCTGGGAGCGGAAGGTCTAGGTTCCACTGAGAGAGGAAGGTGTGTCCAGGTGGGGTGTTGAGGTTGAGAGGAGGGGACCGAAGGTGTCGGGAGGTTGAGGTTGGGATGTGGGAGGGTGTACGGAGAGAGGACAGGATAATGGAGAAGAAGACTGCAACTGGGGAGGTAGGTGTATGGGGGGAAGGAAGGTGTAAGGGAAGGAGTTCGAAGGGGGAAGGAGTCTGGAAAGGGGAAGGATTCCAGGGGGAGGAAAGAGTCCAGAGAGGGGAAGGAGTAAGGATGAAGGAAGAAGTAAAGGTAGAGAAAGGAGTCAGGAAGGGGGAAGGACTAAGATGGTGGGGTGGGTGGGGTGGAGGTGGGGGGGTGGTTGGGAGGGGAGCCTGGCAGGGGGGGAAAGAATGCCAAGAGGGATAGGAATTCCTACAGGGGAATGCATGGGATGTTTGTGTGGTAAATGGTGATATGGACAGGATGAGAACGCGAGCTCCAGAGGATATGAGCCTGATGGAGATGTGAGGGTGTGTATGAGAGTTAGTGGTGTTGTCTCTTGAGGTCCCTATGGATGTGTGATGGGTTTGTGAGTGTGTGAGTTGAGAATGATGAGAAGAGTGACTTACCCTGGTGGAAAGGGTGAATCTATTCATCCTGTTGCAGCGCTGGGTAACTGTTCTCTTTTGCAGGGCGTTGGCACTGACCACTGCTGCCACCACCTCCCTTGCTGGATTAGTGACCTTGCTTGCTGTTCTTCACCCAGAGTGGGGGTAGAGGACATCATGGCCAAAAGTCGCCCGAGGGACGTGTCATTAAACTAGGGGGAACGGCAGTCTTCTTGTCTTTCAGCGCCATGTCTTCCATGCAGCAGTCTTGGTCTTGAACCACTGAGATGTTTGCGCAAGGCTGCACGTTAAATATGGCACCCAACGAAACAGCGAGGTGATGGCGTAGCAGGTAAATGAGAGCCCACCTGCCATCGAAACAGTGTGTTTCCCGGGAATGCATAATTAATGAGGCAGGATTGGGGCGATAGAGCGTGAAAGGCCGCCATTGTGGCCTCTGGGTAAAATGTCCTTTTTCCCGCCCACTACCGCACTTGGTGCAAATCTGGGATGATTCTGCTCTTTGCTTCATCCAATGGATAGGATGTTGAAGGTTCATTCTATGATGCCTTCCCTGCCCAGAGTTTGGCTAATACAACTGCAAATTAAACGGGTTACTTGTAACACTGATATTCTGTAGCTTCAGAAGTCTTAAAGCAGCGGCAGTAAACTGGCAAGTTTAAAAATTGTGTATATGATGTAAAGAATATTTGATTTGTGTTGCAAGATTATAAGCAGTAAAATTAATCCTTAGGCTTAGATATGCAACAAACTACCAGTGAGGATTTTTTGAGACTTAGCTCCTGCTATTTTGCAGAATGATTTGAGCTTTGCTCAGCATAATGATCCTAGATAATGTCCAGGGAGGCTTTATGAGCCCAACTTTTGATCAGGCAACAACTCTAATAAGCAACTCGTCTAATGTGCCTACACTTCACTTTCTCCTTCCAGTTCCAGCTGCAAGCTGGACGTTAACCATTTGTAGACTCACTTTTACAGAAGCACAACCCATCTGTACATGTCATATGTGAAGCTCTCCATGGCTAAGAACCCTGAAATGCATTAAGATCAGTGATGTAAAATGACAAGGACCTTGCAAAATATCAATGCTTTCAGATATTCTGAATTTAGCGTTGAAAAATCAAATAAAGTAAAATATTAGTTTTTGATGCTGACAAAATAAAGTTTGTTGCTGGAGAACTAATCACATCAAAATTATTTTTATATCAGATGTTATTCAACAGTATGAGGCCAGTTCACTTGTGGGATATGAATTATATCCCATTGGTCTCTATTCATGCATCACTTATTTTCTTATTCTGTCCAAGGGATGATATTTATATGACATTTCTACACAGAACTAATTGCCAAACGGAGAACATCTGCAATGTTAAAGCTCTAGAAAACATGTTGGAATAAAGAGTGGATCTTGTTACACATGTTTTACAGGCATAAAACAGACAGAGCAAAGTCTAATGTTGAGGAGCAACACCCTGTTCCCCCAAGGATGACTAAAATCCATTAGACCCAATGGCTTTCTTGACAGGGAAAATGAAGAATTTCTTAGGAACAAGATAAGATATTTACCTAGCTTTTTTGATTGATCGCTGGTGGATATACTTTCCACTGTCTGTGAACTTTTATTGAAGATCTAACAGTGAGTATGTCGCCAAATTAGATAGTTGCATCCAAAAGTTATTTATATTATGCATTTCCACAGTATTTTGTGGAATAACAAAATTATTATTACATTTATAATTATAACATCATAAAAATAAGCATTTTAATAACTTGCCATCTTATCTCCATCTTAATTTAACCTAATGTCCTTAGGCATCCTTCCCAATAATAATGAACAATTTCCTTGGAAAAACTTTGTCAGTTCTTTTTGCAGTCATGAAACTTAACTTTGCCACGTTAAAACATTTCTCTTGTTATTGTCCTTAACATAAAACTATAGGAATGCTTGATGACTGGGCATAGTTTTCAAATCTTCTGAAACCTCATATACCATTATACTACAAATTCAAATAGGAAACAATTCAAGGAAGATAGTGCCTTAACAGAAGGAATAGAGCATAAAATTGGGCTGCAAAACGGGCATTCGACTTGAAGCCACCCTGTTCTGCATCAAGTGAATTAGGTTAAAATCAAAGCTATTATGTGGGAAAGGTTTTTCTGTATATTAATTCTTTTGGTGCCAGCAATTAAACTTTAGTATAAGAAGTGTCAGGTCAGTTTGTTCCTGTGTATCGATAAATGTTCGCTTCAGAGCCTAAACTGTCTCATCTGTCAAAGAATTGTGAGCAATTAACAGCATTCAGTGTCATTGTGGATGAAATTGAGCTGAAAATGGAAAAAGAGCAAAATAAATAGCCAGGGTTCCCTATTATCACTTGCTCTACATCTCACAGACAGCTGAAGCGTTGCACTACATGGCTTCGGGAATCAGTGATTTATTAGGTAATTCAGTATTTGCCAGTATGTCTTGTGCTAATTAAATGCATCGCACTTCATTCAGAAATGTCACAATTGATTTGTCTTCTCTACACAGTGACTTTATTTCAATCTTCTGAAAAGATATTATGAGTTAGAGATAAGTTATCTTGGCACATTCATCTCCTGGACACAGCTGTTGTGTGTGAGGGCAGTTTACATTGAAACAATGGCTAACATTTCCTGTTGGATGCATTGGATACTTGAGACCATCACATTCAATTTGGATCTGAATGTACTGAACTGTCTGCATTTGTTCATGTTTACACAACTCTCTATCCTGGTTCAGATTCTGAGTTAACTGACAAGTGCATGCTGCGTGCTTCCAGAAAAATAAAGCAAAGTGTTCATTGAAGTCCTCAAACCTGTTCAAAGTCAAAGGCGGAATCATCCCAGATTTACACAAAGTGTGGTAGCAGGCGGGAAAAAAGTTGTTTTACTCGCCAGCCACAATTGTGGATTTTCGGTCCATACCATCTCATTCCTGGCGTATCCCACCTCATTAATAATACATTCACGGGAAGCACTCCGGATCACTGGCAGGCGGGCTTGGATTTGCCCGCCATGCCATGTCCTCAGTGCTTCCTTGCTCTGGGCACCATATTTAAAGCGCACCAGAGCACAGCCTACTTCATGTCAACAGACCAGGACTGCTCCAGGCGACAGATGGCCCTGAAAGCAAAGAAGACGGCAGCCCCCAAATTTAGTGATGCCTCACTGGAGACACTACAGTGGAAGGCCGCTGTGATGTCCTCTACCCCAGCTCTGGCCGCAGGTGGTCCACCAGAGCCACCAATCCAACCTGGGAGGAGGTGGCAGCGGTGGTCAGCACCAACGGAGCATAGAGGAGATCAACCATTCAGTGCAGAAAGGGGATGAATGCTCTCATCCATTCCACCAGGGTGAGTCTATCATCTCATCACTCTCAACTCACACACTCCCAAGCCCGTCACACATCCACAGGGATCTCACACCTGAAGAGACAACACCACCAATTCTGATACACATGTTCACATCTCCATCAAGCTTGTATCCTCTGGAGCTCGTGGCCTCACTCCATCCATGGTTCCGCTCACCACATAAACATTCTATGCTGTGCCATGCATCCTGCTCACACTCTCTCCATCTGCTTTCACACAGGAGAAGCTGGCTCACAATAGCAGGGAGAGGTCCCAAGCCAGGGGTGGAGTGACCCACATTAGGCCCCTCACTCACTTTGAAGAGTGTGCCATCGGCTGACTAGTGAGGATGTGGAGCAGCGGTGGGGTCAGTGTCGAATACCCAGGTAAGGATCCTGCAAATCATCCTTCTCTCAACGCAACTGTGGTTGCTCTCTCTCCTGTTTTTGACTCTGCTGCCATGCACTAATTATCTCTACTTTGGTTCACAGGGAGCTCTGCCAAGCGACCGGTGCCCTCAGCCAGCCAGTCCCTCAGCTCCGTCCAGGCCCTCACCTCCAGCGAAGAGGACATTTTCTCCAATGAAGAGCTGGAAATAAGCAGCCTGGAAGACCCATCACTGCGCTTACCCACACCCTCCAGCAGCGCAGAGACACACACCTCGGTGGGACTTAGATCTAGAGCAGGCTCGGGTTCACAATCTGGTGGTCACCATTGGACACATGTCCGCAGCAGGAGGAGGCAGGTTCGGCCGAGCTCCCTGACACTTGGAGGGCTGCTGGGGAAGAGGCATTTGTGAGGTCCGAATCAGATGACAGGTCTCTGAATTTGGCCTTCCAGCTCATCCTGGAGAGTCAACAGAAGGCAGGGGAATATCAGACAGAGCTATTGGAAACCCTCAAAAGAGCGGCATGTGAGTCAGATGAGTGCGTCCACCTGTTCTCTGATGAAATGGTGCCCAATCCAAGGGAAAGATGGTGGACACATGGAGACCCTAGTCCAGCAAAATGCAGAGATGTGTGCAGGGCTGCACTCCTTCGCGGTAGCCATGGGTGAGTTCTTGCACTGGCAGCATGAGAGTGGAATGGGGTACCTCGACTTTCCATCAGGTGCTCCTTCCCCACAAAGAGTCAGCCCAGGGCCTTTGGGCACCTGAAAGGAGGAGGGGAGGCAGCTGGATACCCCTTGGTCATCCACTCAGGAATCTCAGAGGCTGTCCATTTCCTCCAAGTCCCCTTTCCCTGTGACCCCCTTAACCTCGTCCTCTGTCATTGTAGATGGAGCAGCTGGCCCACAGGAGGACAGCCAAAGCAAGCTGGGACACTCAAGCCCCCGGATCTCCAGAGGACGCGTGCCAAAGTCATCAGATGCAACAGGACCAATCGTTGCACAGGCTGTCTCCACCACTGCTGCGGATGTCAGGGCAGCATCTAGAAAAAGTTAAGAAATTCTGATCACAAGTGGTTGCACAGGTGAACACATTCTGTCACTTTGTAATCTGAAAATATATTCACTTTCACTGAATAACGTCTAATGTTGTCTTTTAGTTTCAGTTACAGGCTCCACAAGCCACTCGTTGCATCCCTCCACACCTCCCCCCGCCCCCTCTACTAGCAGTTCAGCTGCACGCAGACGGACCATGAGTGATTCTGGAGGGAGAAGTGTGTGTGGGGCAGGGCCTTTCGGAGCTTCGTGAGAGCACTTTCCCACACACGCAGAACCTTCATCCATTACACTTATCTCATTGTCCCGAGTATTTTCAATTATCCATCTGAGCTGACCTGCATTTCTGCCCATCCACCAATCACACTCCCATGCAGCACCAGTGCCACCCAACACGAGGCTCCACTCACTTTCACTTTCAACAGCCATGGTTGTCATTAAGTTTCTGATCAGCTTTCCTGTCCTTCCCCCTCCTCCAGTCACCCATGTCCTTTCCCCCATCACAGTCGATCCCCGGCATCACCTTCCACCTCCCCCCTGTCACCTTCCAATCCAAACCCTTTTCTTTCCAGGATGTCTAGTTGAATGTGCACATCCCCTACCTTCCTGAGAACCCCACCCCCATCCATATTAACCGCCCCGACTTTCTCTTTCCCAATCCCAGGGTCTGTGTCTGCCTCTGATTCTCCACCAGCCACCCTCGCCGTCCTTTCTACCGCTACCGTCGCACCTTCACCTCCCCACCCTTCCAGCTCCCTCTGCCCCCTCTCATACTCACCATTCCCTCCTACCATGCCCACCCTCAGTTTGCTCATCAGGAGGCAATCATTGACTCCACAGACCGCTCCCTTGCAAGTTCACCTGGACATTCCCCCCTTACTCCCTCCTCCACCCTTACTCCCTCCTCCAAATTTACTCCATCCTCCCGGGACACCTTCCTCCCCCTAGACGCCATCCCCCCCTCCGAACCCCTTCCCCCCTCCAAACTCCTTCCTTCCCCCAAGCTCCCTCTTTCAGCGATTCACCTTCCTCCATCCAAACTCCTTCCCTTACACTTCCTCCCCCCTTACACCTACATCCCCACTTGCCGCATTCTCCAGCATTACACCCTCCTCCTCTCCACCCAACCTCCCCCCCCAATACCTTCTTCCCCCCCAACCCAACTTCACCCCACTGACACCTTCATTCCCCCTTCTCTGAACACCAGCCCCCCCACCACCCCCTCTCTCAATCAAACCTAGACCCTGATCTTGCACCTCACTCCAGTACATCTCCCTCTCGTGCTCACAGCTGGACCTTCCTCTCCCTTATCCTCGCCGGTCATCTGTAGCTGTCCGTGGCCAAGACTGTGATGTTCCGAAGCAGACCCAAGACATCAACAGAGACCTCCCACCTCCTGTGAGCTGATCCGTGGCAGAGCCATGTTCATAAGAATCCACCCAACATGTGATGCACGTGTTCCTCCAGGGTCAGGTAGCTGTAGGGCTCCAGCATCTTCTGCTCCTCGGATGTCTGCGATCTGTGCAAGGCTGTAAAGGTAGGTCCCGACTTCTGCACATCGCACTTATCCAGACGAGTCCTAGGCCAATGTGGTTTCCCGCCAGTGGAATGGTAAACCTGGTAAAGTGGTTTCACGCCAACCTCCAGCGGGATTGACGGTCCATCGGGTGATCCCACTGTGCTTTCATGCTGGCATGAAACTGATCTTTGGCCTTCTCGCCATATTGTCCCCCACCACAACACCTGATGCCAATGGGGCCAGAAAATTCCAGCTGAAGACTTTTGAATTCGAATTCAGCATAGTGAAAGTTGTTATAATTACAGCTGGAGCAATTCAGTCAACACCATTATAATTTAAACTTCATTAGACTTCATTTACAAACCACCTCAATTTTTAAAACAATATTTATTATAAAAATACATTCTCTTCTTTTTTTTCTTTTTAATCCCTTAAAGCCTCAGTCTCGCTCTGAGTTTCTAGCCATTGCACGGCAATGATTGGTGGGCGTGGCTTCTACCCAGGCTTTCTTGATACCGGGAAAACTCTGTCGCTCCCCGGTTAAGTGCCTGACTGGCTCTTAATTCAGGTCTGCCTCCCCAAAAAGAGTCAACACAGGGCACTCGCTGGCTTTCCTTGCCAATGACATCTGCATCCAGTGGAAGAATAAAATAGCTTAGAAACTGGGTTTTTAAAGTGGATAAGTCGCTAGGACCAGATAGGATGCATCTGAGGATTCTGAGGAAAGGAAGGTGGGAATTACAGGGATATTAGCAATAATCTGCAATCCTCCTTTGATATAGGGCAGGTTTTTACATCCTGCAGGCAGGTGCGTGCCTGACCTGATCAGCTGTAAAATCATGCGAGTAGATATTGGGGGAGCGTCCCAGCATCATCGCGCACTCACACGATATTTCACTCGGCGGGCGCATGCAAAAGTCGGAAGTGCCCGCCGACAATTAAGACGGTGATTAAGCCCATTAACAGCTCAATTGTCTCTGATTTTCCATGGCCTGTCCAACCTTACGGTTGGCAGACGGGCCAATCAGCCAGGCAGCCTTTGCATTTTTCATCAAACCTCAGGGCGGGATGAAATTGCCATTTTGAAATAAAATAAAAGTAAACATCTGTGGACAGCATTCTTATCAGCTATATTTTCAGGTGCTTGATTGTGATGCATGGACATTGTTTTTGAAGCTTTTAAAACCTTCCATTGTTTGATCATTTTTGGGTCTGCAGTGCTCACCCACGCCCGCGGAAATGTCATTGTCCACCCTCTTCCCACCCCCACCCTGTCAGTGCTGTGCTTTTCACCATGTGTTTCACGCTGGCCGGCCATTAGTTGGCCAACCAGTGTGAAATCGCTTTCAAGGGCCCATTTCCCGAACACTCCTGGGCCCGCCGATCACACGCGCCCACCAAAGGTCAAATTCAGGCCATAGTTGCCAAAGGATTGGAGAAGTGCAAATGTTACGCTCTTGTTGAGAGGAGGAAGTATGGATAAACGCAGCAACTACAGGCAAGTCAGTTTAACCTTGATGATGAGAAAGATTTTTGAGATGATAATCAGGGACAAAATTAACAGTCACATTGACAAGTGTGGGTTAATTAGGGAAAGCCAGTTTGGATTTGTTAAGGTCAAATCATGTTTAACTAATGTGATTGCGCTTTTTGATGAAGTAACTGAAGTGGTTGATGAGAGTAATACTGTTGATGTGATCTATCTGACCTTCCAAAAATTGTTTGATAAAGGGGCACATAATAGACTTGCCAGCAAAGTTGAGGCCCATGGAATAAAAGGAAAATTCATAGCAAGGATTCTAAGTTGACTGAGTAACAGGAAACAGATGAGTGGTGAAGAGTTGTTTTGCAGGCTGGAGGAAGCTATATCATGAGGTTTCGCAGAGGCTGGTATTAGAACCATTGTTTTTCCTGATACATGTTAATGCCCTAGGCTTGGTGAGCAGGGCACAATCTCAAAATTTGCAGACGACACAAAACTTAGAAATATTATGAATTGTGATGAGGCTAATGTTAGGCTTCAAGAGGACATAGACGGGCTGGTGGAATAGGCAGACACATGACAGGTGAAATGCAATAGAGAAGTATGAAGTGCTACATTTTGGTAGGAAGAATGAGGAGAAGCAATACAAATTAGAGGGCAAAATTCTAAAGGTGGTGCAGGAGCAGAGAAAACTAGCAGTATACGCGCACAAATCATTCACGGTGGCAGGGCAGTTTGAGAAAGTGGTTAAAAAGGCTTTCGAGATCCTGGGCTTTATAAGCATAGGCATAGGATTTTTGCAGAATCCTGGAGACCCCAGGGATCTTTAAAAATGGTGGGTGGGGCCCAGATCCCAAAGTCCTGCTCCCATTTCTGCCAGATCATATTTTCGCTGGGGTTGGGGACACAGGGGTGGGATGTGACTCCCACATGAGGAAAGCTGGGGCAGAACTTTTAGCTTGGCGCGCGGGTGCGTGCCCGGCCCACTTAAGCGTAAAATAGCACATGAAGTATTCGGGCGAGCATCCCGACACCAACCCACACTCGCACGATATTTCGGTCGGCAGGCACACATGAAAGTCAGAACAAGCCCGCCAACAATTAAGAGGGCAATTAAGCCCATTAATGTTCCAATCATCCCATATTTTTCATGTTCTGTCCAACCTTACAGTTGGCGGACAGGCGAATCTGCCAGGCCACTATGCATTTTCAAAGAAACCTCATCCAAGGGCAAGATGAGGTTTCTGTTATTAAATTTTAAAAAAGTAAATATGTATGGACAGAATTTTCATCATGTATATGTTCAGTTGACTGATTCTGATGTGTGGACATTTTCTTCGGATTTTAAAATCTTTCTTTGCTGCTTTAAAATTCTTCAGCTCCCTGAGTCAGCTCTCTGTCTTCAAGGAGCTTTCATTCCACACTCTCCCACCCACGCCCACCCTCCTTCTACCCCCATCCCAACAGCGCGAGCATTTCAGTGCATGTTTCACGCTGGCTGGCTGTTAATTGGCCAGCCAGTGTGCAATCATAGTCGGGGCCATTCCTGGGCCCGCCGATCGTGCCCATATGCCAACTTAAAAACCCTGCCCATGAACTCACTTCCTTAACCAGCAGTGTGGAAGTTATGAATCTTTACAGAAATTGTAAATGCTCTTGTAGGTTGGATAAGGTCTGCAGAACTGTCAGCTGTCAAGATATTTGAATCCTCATCCCTTTAAAAGATTGAAAAAAAGCTTCCTGCCTTTGTCTGTGAGAGTTGAAAAATATCTGCTCTAGCAGATTCAATAACTGTTGAATAACTCTATTCAAGTTATTGAATATTGACTAGCACATGCTATCATTTCTAGCATTGTTAATGCTTGGCTGCTTTCCTCAATCTATCATCACAGAGGGGTTGAGAGTTTACCATTTGATTGACATCTCAAAGAGGCTATTAAAGGATTCTATGTCTTTGATGTGGGGTTGTGAATATAAATGTTTGCTTTTATGAGGGATTAAGGACTTGAGGGAATTTAGATATATTGAATAGGCTTTCATGAATGGGAGTGATTTTATATAGTGAAGACTGTAACAGATATTTAGAGCTTTATTTTATTCATTTCAGCATGGCTCCTGAGGTCTGTTTATGGCTGAATACTAGATGAGTTCACAGGAGAGTGTAAGGGCAAATGGTGGTGGGTGGGACGGCATGAGCTGGCACTAAGTTGGCATAGGGGTTATAAGGGGCCATAGAGATGGATGGAGGGGCATGTGTAGATGTGAAGTGTATAAGGGGTAATTGGGAGTGTGTGAGGTGCATCAGTTGGCATGAGCTGGCAATGTATCGACATGGGGAGTGGTAGCTGGGTTAGGGGATATGAGAGGTCAATGCTAGAGGGCCGAATGTTTGAGAAAACAACTGGGATGAAGTGCCAGGGAATCAAGGCAGGCCTTTTAAATAGCCCACCTTGGCACTTCACAGCCCCTATGACTGCCTCTGAACTGAGTATGGGGGTGGTCGGCCTGACTCCATCCTGCACCTGCCACCCTGGAATGAAGATCCTGCCATTCGGAGCATTTTTTCCCAAGCTGGGTGCAGCAAGTCGGAAAATTTCCTGACTCCCGCAATTCAACTTTGGAGCGAGAACCCAGGTCATCGAGTCCAAAAACAAGGAAGTATAACAAACATTTATAGAACTCTGGGTGAGCCTCAACTTGGATATTTTGTCCAATTCTGATCACCACACTTTAGGAGGGATGTGAAAGCTTTAGAGAGGGTGCAGAAAAAATTTACAAGGATGGTTCCAGGGCTGAGGGACATCAGTTACATGAATAGATTGGAGAAACTGTGGTTGTTCACTTTAGGGAAGAGAAGATTGAGATGATATTTGATAGAAGTGTTCAGAATCATGAAGGATCGACACAGAGTAGGTAGGCGGAAATTATTCCCATTGGCAGAATGATCAAGAGTGAGAGGACACTGATTTAGGATTATTGGCAAAAGAACTCACAATGATACAAGGAAAAATGTTTTTACACAGTGGTTAGTAGTTAGGATCTGGAATGCTCTGCCTAAGAGTATGGTGGAGGCAGATATAATCCGGGCTTTGAAAAGGGAATTGGGAAGCACCTGAAGAGAAACAAATTGCAGGGCCACAGAGAGCGAGAGGGGAATGGTTCCAGGTGAGTTGCTCTTGGAGACAGCTAAAATCAACCTGATAGGCCAAATGGCCACCCTCTGGGGGAGGCGATGGTGTAGTGCTATTGTTGCTGGACTAGTAATCCAGAGACCCTGAGAAATAAGGCTGAAGGATTTGTTACAATCTTCAGCTAGAAGTGCCAAGTGGATGATCCACCTCGGCCTCTTCCGAAGTCCCCAGCATTATAGATGCCAGTCTTCAGCCAATTCGATTCACTCCATGTCTTATTAAGAAATGGCTGAAGGCACTGGATACTGCAAAGGCTATGGGCCCTGACAATATTCCAGCAATAGTACTGAAGACTTGTGCTCCAGAACTTGCTACGTTCCTAGCCAAGCTGTTCCAGTACAGCTACAACATTGGCACCTACCCCGCTATGTGGAAAATTGCCCAGGTATGCCCTGTACACAAAAAGCAGGGCAAATCCAACCCAGCCAATTACCACTCCATCACTCTACACTTGGTCATCAGTAATTCTTTTTTTCATTCACAGGATGTGGGCTTCACTGGCTAGGCCAGCATTTATTGCCCATCGTTAATTGCCCTTGAGAAGATGGCAGTGAGTTGCTTTCTTGCACTGCTGCAGACCATGTGGTGTAGGTACACCCACAGTGCTGTTAGGAAGGGAGTTCCAGGATTTTGACCCAGTGAAAGTGAAGGAACAGTGATATATTTCCAAGTCAGGATGGTGAGTGACTTGGAGGGGAACTTGCAGATGGTGGTGTTCCCCTCTGTCTGCTACCCTTGTCCTTCCAGATGGTAGTGGTTGCAGGTTTGTAAGGTGCAGTTGAAGGAACCTTGGTGAATTCCTGTAGTGCATCGTGTAGATGGGTACATGCTGCTGCTGCTGTGCATTGGTGGTGGAGGGAGTGAATGTTTGTGGATGTGGTGCCAATCAAGTGGGCTGCTTTGTCCTGGTTGGTGTCAAGCTTCTTGAGTGTGTGGGAGCTGCATTCATCCAGGCAAGTGGGGAGTATTCCATCACAGTCCTGACTTGTGCCTTGTAGATGGTGGACAGGCTTTGTGGAGTCAAGAGGTCAATTACTTGTCACACGATTCCTAGCCTCTGACTTGTTCTTGTAGCCATAGTATTTACATGACTAGTCCAGTTCAGTTTCTGGTCAATTGTAACCCCTAGGATGTTGATAATGGGGGATTCTGTGATAGTAATGACATTGAACATCAAGGGGCGCAAGTTGGATTCTCTCTTATTGCCTGACACTTGTGTAGCGTGAATATTATTTGTCACTTGTCAGTCCAAGCCTGGATATTGTCCAGGTCTTGCTAAATTGGACATTGGCTGGTAGGTATGACTCCAAACACTGGATCTTTCCCCCTGATTCCCATTGACTCCAGTTTTGCAATGTCTCCTTGATGCCACTCTCGGTCAAATGTGACCTTGAGGACAAGGGCAGTCACTTTCACCTCACCTCAAGAGTTCAGCTCTTTTGTCCATGTTTCTACAGGCCCCCTAATAGTAGACACAGTGTAGGACAAAGTATTCAAGAGAAAATATAGTGTGCTTGTGATAAAGAGATGGCAATAATCATGGGTTATTTTAATCTACACATAAACTGGAAAAATCAAATTTGCAGTAGTAGCCTGGATGAGGAGTTCTTAGAATGCTTTTGAGATAGTTTCTTAGAGCAGCATGTTCTGAAACCAACCAGTGAGCAGTTATATTAGACTTGGTTTTGTCTAACGTGACAGGATTAATTAATGACCTCAAAGTAAAGGCATCTCTAGGTAGCAGCGACCACAAAATGATTGAATTGCACATCCAGTTTGAAAGGGAAAAGGGTGGGTCTAAGACTGGCATCTTAACTTAAATAAGGGCAACTATGTGAGGATGAAAGCTGAGCTAGCTGAAGTGAACTGGGAAACTAGGATAGAGGATAGATCAATAGAGAAGCATGGCAAACATTTAAGGGGATATTTCAGAGTAGTCAGAATAAGTACATTCCTACTATAAAGAAAAATTCTAATGGAAGGACCCACCAACTGTGGTTAACTAAATAAGTTAAGGAAAGCATCAAACATAAGGAAAAAATACACAACTCCGCAATGATGAGTGGTAGGACAAATGATTGGATAGGGTATAAGGAATGGCAGAGAATGACTAAACGGCTAACCAGGAGCAAGGAATAAGAGTATGAGAGGAAGCTAGCTAAAAATGTTAAAAAGAATAGCAAGTGTTTCTACAGTTATTTAAAAAGGAAAAGAGTAAGTAAAATGAGTGTTGGTCCTTTAGAGAGTGACAATGGGGAGTTAATAGTAGATAACAAGGAAATGGCAGAAGAAATAAACAAATATTTTGCTTCTGTGTTCACTATAGAGGATACAAAAAACATTCCAGTAATAGCCGCAAACCAGGAGATGAAAAGGAGAGGGGAACTTGGTGAAATTGAAATTGCTAGGGAAATGGTACTGAGCAAATTGATGGAGCTGCGGGCTGGCATGTCTCTGGGTCCCAGTGTGTACGAGGGTCATCGTAGGGTCTTAAAAGATGAAGTTGTCGATGCGCTGGTGTTAATTTTCCAAAATTCACTAGATTCTGGAAAAGTTCCATCAGACTGGAAAGTAGCAAATATAACCTCTCTATTCAAGAAGGGAGGCAGGAAAAAGAAACTATAGGCCAGTTAGCTTGACACCTGCTGTGGGGAAGTTATTCGAATTGCTCATTAAGGAGGTTATAGCTGGGCGCTTAGAAGAGCTCAAGGCAATTGGAAAGAGTCAGCATGGTTTTGTGAAAGAAAAATTATGTTTAACCAATTTATTGGAGTTTTTTGAAGGAGTAACATGCGCAGTGGACATAGGGGAGCCTGTAGATGGACTGTACTTGGATTTCCAGAAGGCATTTGACAAGGTGCCACATCAAAGGTTATTACGGAAAATAAAAGCGCATGGTGTAAGGGGTAAGAGCTTAACTCCCGAGGTGAGGTGAGATTGAGTGCCCTTGATATCAAGGCCACATTTGACTGAGTGTGGCATCAAGGAACTCTAGCAAGACTGGAGTCAATGGGAATCAGGGGAAAAGCTCCAGTGGTTGGAGTCATACTGAGCACAAAGGAAGATGGTTGTGCTTGTTGGAGGTCAAACATCTCAGTTCCAGGACATCACCGCAAGAGTTCCTCAGGGTAGTGTCCTAGGCCCAATCATCTTCAACCTTTGTTCCATCATAAGGTAGAAGTGGGGATGTTCACTGATGATTGCACAATGTTCAGCAGCATTCACAACTCCTCAGATACTGAAGCAGTCCATGTGCAAATGCAACAAGACCCGGACAATATCCAGGCTTGGGTTGACAAGTGACAAGTAATATTTGCACCACACAAAAGCCAGGCAATGACAATCTCCAACAAGAGAGAATCTAACCATCGCTTCTTGGCAATCAATGGCATAACCATCACTGAATCCCCACTGTCAACATCCTGGGGGTTACCATTGGCCAGAAGCTGAACTGGACTAGCCATATAAATACTGCGGCTACAAGAAAGGTCAGAGGCTAGGAATCCTGTGGCGAGTAACTCAGCTCCTGACTCTCCTAAACCTGTCCACAATCTACAAAGCACAAGTCAGGAGTGTGATGGAATACTCTCCACTTGCCTGGATGAGTGCAGCTCCAACAACACACAAGAGGCTTGCCACCATCCAGGACAAAGCAGCCCATTTGATTGGCACCCCATCCACCACCTTAAACATTCACTCCCTCCACCATCACCACACAGTAACAGCAATGTGTACCATCTACATGATGCACTGCAGGAATTCACCAAGAATCCTTAGTCAAAGCCTTCCAAACCCATGGCCATTACCATCCAGAAGGACAAGGGCAGCAGACACATGGAATACCGCCACCTGGAAGTTCCCCTCCAAGCCACTTACCATCCTGGCTTGGAAATATATCACCGTTCCTTCACTGTCACTGGTCAAAATCTTGGAACTCCCTCCCTAACAGCACTGTGGGTGTACCTGCATCACATGGACTGCAGCAGTTCAAGAATGCAGACCACCACCACCTTCTCAAGGGCAATTAGGGATGGGCAATAAATGTTGGCCTAGCCAGCGATGCCCACATCCCATGACGAATTTTTAAAAACCTGTGGACTAAAATATCAGTTGCGCTAATTATTAGGATATAAATCCAATCAATTTAAGCAATGCATTATCAATTATTCTATTAGACCAGCGATACTGGTGTAACAAACTACGTTTAGATTAAGACTTATTTCCAACACTGCTGCAAACTGTGGATAAAATGGCAGATACATCATTGCTTATGGGATTAATGAACCTGTCAAAGAAGGATGGAAAAAGAGAAGTACAAATGGAGACTAAGAGAATGAGGACTCGCAGTTTCCATTGGCAAAAGTTGACAAATTCCAAACCTTTTATCTGTAGTTTTTAGTGAAGGAACAGTGCCTCGGGTGACTCAGACTACAGGAGTCATGTCTGAATTTACAATCATGTGCAAAAACACTTCTTGTACAGAGAGATATTCAACGTTAATTCTATGACAGGACAATGCTAGCAAAACAGCTTTATTGCCTTAAAAATGAAAGGCACGACTGTTTCACCCACTTAATCAAAAGATTAATGCTGTCTCTGCCTTCTATTTATGTAGTCGTTGATGGAAATAATGTAGTTGGAAGTGTGACCCAGAACCTCATCTTTTGGACGTACACTTTGACTTTATTCACTTGTTGGCTTTTGTGTTGCAATCAATGGTAAAGCAGCAAGTTAAATGGAGCATGAGATGTGTCAATTAATGACATCTGATTTCTAGGGCTCCCATAGTGACTCTGATTGTTCACCTGTGACTGTGAAATTGATAGAAATCATAAATTTCCTTGCTGTACGATTATTTGAGGTACCAAGGGATCTTTTTCAGAGAATCATGTCCACTCGTACTCAGTCAGTGACTGATACATTTTTCTGGAAGGCTGACAGGTTCATCCATTTTTTAGAGGAATCCTAAGAAATAGACAGCCAGCTAACTAAAAATGTATGCTGTTTCTGCCATTGAAGAATCTGAAGTTTGCTCGAATGGGCTCATTTGGTGATATAGGCTTGGATTTTCATCTTTGAGGTGGGCAGTGGGAGTTGAGAAAACTCAGGAGAAAGTACCCGAAATGGGATTTTCATTCCGGGGGGGCCAGGTGCGGGCTGCAGTCGGGCCAGACAGCCCAGGAAAAAGTTCAGAGGCATGTGGGGGCGGACTATCTTAAAGGTCCACCTCAGTGCTGTGGGACTCCAGCCCCCATCCCTTACACATCCTTACACCCCACACACTCCCCATTGCTCTCCGTGCTACCTCATGCCCTCACACTCACATCCCAGTGGTTCCTCATGCTTCTCATGCCAAAGTATGCCCACAAACCCCTATGGACCTTCATACTAAGGTAAGGCATTTCCATGTCAATTCACCCACTGGATACTGTATAGAACCAATGAATCCTATAGTGATAATAGCATGTATAAAACAGCTTTTAAAAAAAGTCATTAATTGATAACTTCCCGCTTTCTTTAAAAAAAACTCACTTTTACTGCAGAAGATAGAAGTGTCAATCATCCAGGCCCTTTAAACTATCAATAGCAGAAACTGCAAGCACTTGAATGCTTGCGTAAATAAACATTGTGCAATTGACAGAATAGATCAGAGAGCCAGAGCTGTCAATCAAGCAATGTTTTCCCTGGGGCTCAGCTGTTCCAACACTCAAATGGATTTATGGGCTCTCAGTTAAGCCTCATTATGCATTCCTCGTTGAGAGCCCAGACATCCATTACTGGTGAAACAGGCTGATGAAACATCTGAGCCTCAGGGGTTCTTTTAAGAAAGTGAAAAGTTATCAAAGCTTTTTAAAGCTTTTTTTTACACAAGCTATTGTCACTATAGGATTCATTGGTTCTATATAGTGCCCAGTGGATGAATGAGGAATGTGCATGTAAGTGCCATAGGCTTGCATGGCCACAAGAGGGGCCACAGGAGGGTTGGTGTGGCCGCATAACTTGGCATGGGGGGGCGGGCATGAGGATGACCCTTTGAACTTACCTTTCAAAATGTTCCCTCATGCAGACTATGGGTCACAATATCTCTGAGGTGCCATGACCCACAAATCTTTAAAAATTGGCCTGATTGCATGAGAATTATGGAGGGCTTGGACATGCCTATCTCTGCAATGGAACTGGCCAGGTCAGGATTGCAGGGTACGGGCTTGTGACCCAAACCAGTCGCACCCTTAAAAGGACTACAAGCAGTTCCCAAGAAGAAGGAAGATGTCTCCAGGGCTGAAAGATAAGTCTGGAAATTTTGGTTGGGAAGAGATCATGGACCATAGTGGGGGTGGGAGGGGGTGGTTGGTGGGCCTCGGGTTTTAGGGGCTGGGGGAAGCACAAAGGGGAGGGCTACCCCAATGGGTATGCCCCCCTCCAACAGAGGAGGTGCCCCCTTCCTTCCTGCCTTTAGCTTCTGCTTTGAAATTTGCTGGGCTACCCACCCCACGACCACACTTCTGTCTTCCACAGACACACATATTATTGTACAGGAGGTATTAATTGGCCACTTAAGAGCATTAATAGGCCTAAGGGCAGACAGACTGCCTGACACCTTACCCACCCCCTGTAATATGGGGCTGGGCATGAAGGCAGTGAACAATATGCCAGCTGTAAAATTCACCCCTCTGACTTCATGACTCCTATTTATTAGCTATAAAAATATTGGGGATGGGAAAAGCTGGCTTTAAGACTAACAATAAATAATCATCCAATTGGCTAATAAAGAATGTTTTTGCTTTCTAATTGGTAGGAGTAGGCAGTTCACTGTCAGGATAGATGTGTAGGTAGGTTAATGGAGGGACGATGGAGGTGAGGCGATGGGAGGCAGGAGGTCATGCGATGCAGCCTCCAGGATTACATTCAGCCAGAGTCAGCAATTTTATTAAGCTTATTGTAATCACATATATAATTAGTAATAACCTTTATTAAGTCTAGTACCTTTCAAAGGAGTTGATTGCCAACACATTAATTGTTTTTCAGAGTTTATTGAGTATACCTAAAACTTGCACAAAATGTCTACCGATCTCTAGCCTGAGATGAGGCTTGTTTGTTTCTGTAATGCCATTTAAGTAAGTGAGTTAATCCAGATTCTCTAAAAGTTCTTGTCACAGTATTGTACACATACTGGTTATGTTTATTGGTACTATTAGTTATGATTTCAAGGTATGCCCAAGGTCCTCCAAAAACCATCCTGCTCCATTAACTCATGATTGGATGATTCATTCAAGATGAACACATTTTGTGTTGATCATAAGAACCTGGTATCTGCAATGGAATCAGTTGCACAAAATTGCAGACGATCGATATGTTAAGGCAATTTGTGGTTGACCCCATCTGCTGATTGACTACTAGCATCTATGGTCTGGGTTTTCATGGAATTTGGGAGCCTATGTGGAGTGGTGAAAATGGTGGCGGGGCCCAATAGTAATAGTACCAATAAACATAACCAGTATGTGTACAATACCATGAAAAGAGTCATTATGGTACAGAAGGAGGCCATTCAGGCAGGGCAATCCAGTCAGGCCTATTCCCCCTGTTCCATCCCAGTAGCCCTACAAGTTTATTTCCAAGCTGTGCCTGTACAATTTCCTTTTGAAATCATTCTCCATTTTCACCATCCTCATTGGCAAATTGTTCCAGGCCATTACCATTCACTAAAAAAGGTTCTTCCTCACACCCTTCTTGAAAATCTTTCCCAAAACCTTAAATCTGTGTCCCCAGTCCTTTAATGATCAGCTAATTCATACAGCTTTCCTTTGTCTATTTTATTTAACTGTGTCATAATTTTGTACATCTCTAGCAAACCTCTCCTCAATCTCCTTTGCACCAACAACAATATGAGTTTCCCTAACCAAACATTGCAGCTAAAAGCCCTAATCCCTGGAACCATTCTACTGCATGTCCTCTGCATCTTTTCAAGGAGCCTTACATCTTTCCTAAAGTGTGGTGACCAGGACTGGATGGAATATTCTAGTTGTGGCCTAACCAGAGTTTTATAAATGTTCAGCATTACTTCCCTTTTTTTGTGCTCAATACCTCTATTTATGAAGCCCAAGATTCCATATGCTTTGCTAATTACCCTTTCAATATTTCCTGCCTCCTTCGAAGATTTATACAGATGACCTTCCAGATCACAGTTCCTGCACACTCTATAGAACTATGATTTTCCAGGCAACTTGAAACATTGAACTTTATTTACAAGGCAACAGCGGCAGCAGCAGCAGCCACATGTGTACATCTAACTCCATAACTAAAGAAGAACTCCTTCCTAGAGGTTCCCCACTTTACAAACTTGTTGGTTTACACAGGTCATGTGATCTTACAACACAATTATTCTTAAAGGTAGTCCAACATTTCTCAAAACTATAATTACCTACATTCCTCCCCTTTTAGCTTTTCTGTACATTTTGTATTTACAAGGATATTTATCTCATGACATTACAATATTCACACAGGTCATGAAATTATAAGTTCAGTCTTTCAGGTGGTTTCCTGACATGTATGGAATGTCGTAGCTCCATGACTTCCAAACATTTTGCAGGAACCACAGTCTCTGGAACCACATTAACACCAGGTAATTCATTGGGCACAGGCAATTCAGTGCCATTTGGCATGTCTATCCTCGGTTGAGCAACTTCAACAGGAACCATAGGTTCAACAATGCTTAGAGGTGGAACACCATTTTGTTGGAGTATCTCCCTTTTTCTTAAATGATCCACGTACTTGCAGGTGATCTAGTCCTCCACTTCTATGTGGTATGACATGGGTCTGGGCACATACCTTACTTTACCAGGTAACACTTCGGTCCTCTGTCCAAGTTCCCTACCTGTACTGCTTCACCAAGAGTAAATTCTCATTCATGACTATGCAAATCATGAATTGCTTTTTGATTCCTTTGACTTTTCTCCACCTTCCCCTCCAAATTGGGAAGCATCAGGCTTAGTCTTGTTCCAGGATGACACCTCATCAGTAACTTTGCAGGTGTTGCACCTGAAGTAGTGTGGGGGGTTTGTTTATTTTCTTGTTTTTTAGAACCATCTTTCTTTTTGTCTTCTTCTTTCTACCACAGAGTTTAGTCTGGGCCTTCTTTTTGACTTCACAGGCTTCGCTCAGGTGAAATCTCAACTTGTCTTAGTTTAGTAGTTGAGCTACCCATGGCTTCATCTACTCACATCTTGGAAAGTTCCATGACTTTTCCTTACAAGGCCTCTTTACCTTGATTCAGCTGATTCTTCAGCTCTTCTCTCTCATTCTATTATCTGTTGGCTTCCTCCTGAAACCTTGAACATTGCAGCATCTTCTCTGCCAACTGGTTCTTCAGTTTGTTCAGAATGACTTTAAATTCTTCCTGTCTCTCTTCGTTATTTTCCAGAGGCACAAGCTTTGACCTGACGGAATCTTGTAGTATGCGAAGGTCTTTTCTTTGCAAAGCTCACTTGCTTCATCTTGAATTCAGTAATTCAGCAGAGGCTCCTTGAGTTTCTTTTGCTGTTCTTCCATGCTGTTGTTTAGGACAGACTTCATTTCCTCAGGTTAATGAATGACTACACACTCCTTTTTCATCCTATTTAGGTCCTTTGACTCTCCAGGTTCTTCCTGAAGCACCTTGCCTTGTTCCTTGTTCAATTTAGGAAATCTTCCTGTTAGCTTTTGAAATCTCACTGGCCAATCAAGGCTAATTTCCCTCAACCAATTATGACCTAGAAGGCTTGGTCCTTTGCCTTCTAACACAATTGCTGAAAGCTGTATTATTTGGTGTTTATAATAACAGCTACATTGGTTATACCCTTCAGCTGGATTGCTTTGCCTGTATAAATTTTCAATTTAGCAGAAGTTGGTTCCAAATGTAATTGTTGAGCACCTTTATTTAAATATCTGAAGATGTGTTATCCTACTACAATGGTAGAAGTACCCGTGTCTACTTCTATTTTTAAGATTTTCACCTGTAAAGTGATAGTGATTGGCTCTATCTTCCCTACTTTTACATTAAATAAGGAAAAAATATCAGAATTGGTTGTTCCCCAGAAGGACAAAACAGTAAACACGGGGAAATACGAATACTGTTCCGAGCTGGCCTTGTATACCTTAAAATGGAGCACCAGTAAAAACAGGGAAGTAAGAGTACTAGTCTGAACTGTTTTTTCCTCCTGGGTTCTGGTTCTTCCACATTATGTACTTTATTTGAATTTGTTTGTTGCCTGGAAGCCTGTCTTAATCTTGCTTTGCAATGTTTCAATATGTGCCCTCTTTTAAGGCAAAAAGTGCACTCCACCTCTTTAAATTGGCAATCTTTAGGAGTATGACTGTTTCCACATCAATAGTAGTTAGTTTTCAAATTTAGTGCTAAGTTGTTTCCTCTAAATTTTCAGGTAGTGGGGATTGTTTCCTGCTTCGCGGCAGACTCCAGCTTTTCACGCCACTCTCAGCTGACCGTTCCCACCCCACCTGGAAAACGGCACCATTCTGTGCACCTTGAATAGCCTGTGAATCCCTTACAACACTTTCTATCACAAGCGCTATTTCTAGCGTTTTCTTAAAATCAAGATCCACTCCAGCCAACAATCTTTGCTGAATGGCATCATCATGCACACCACAGCTAAACAATGCCTGAGCATGCCATTTAGGGTTTTACCGAAATCACAATATTCGGTTAGTTACTTTAATTTCTCCACTATGTAGCAACCATTTTCCCCTGGACTCTAATCCGTGAATTGAACCTGAACTTCTGCATCGTGACTGTGGTTCTAGGTTGAAAGTGAGCCTTAATGAGGTCTATCAATTCACTGAATGTCTTTGAATCAGGGGCACTGCGGGCTGTCAAGCTTCGAATTAGATTGTAGGTCTTGTACCCACAAATACTTAGGAGAATCCCTCTCCTCTTTTCCTGTGATTTTGTTGGCTTGAAAGTAGAACCCAAGGCTTTCTACATATTGACACCAGTCCTCTATGGATGACTCAAAGGAATTGATTCTGCTAAACTGTGGCATCTCAAATGAATATGTCTTCCTTTCTTTTGATTATCTTAGATGCACACAATCGCTCGGCAAGGGACAGTGCCAGATCTGATTTTCCAGGCAACACTTCTTGATGGAAACATTGAACTTTATTTACAAGGCAGCAACAGCAGCTACATGTGTACATCAAGCTCTAAATTAAAGAAGAACTCCCTCCTAGAGGTTCCCCGTGCTACAAATTGATTGGTTTACACAGATCATGTGATCTTATAATGCAGAATTATTCTTAAAGCTACAGTCCTACGCTTATCGAAGTTATAACTACTACAATGCCATTATATCTATATTGCCTCTTTCTATTTCTTATGCCAAAATGCATCACCCCACACTCCTCTATATTAAATTCCATCTTCCACTTACATACCCATCCTGCTAGCCTATCTATGTCCTGTTGCAGTCGATTGGTATCACCCTCGTTGTTTGCCACACCTCCAAATTTTGTACCACAACAAATTTTGAAATCCATATAGACAATTTCCACTGCATTCCCTTCATCAACCTTCTCTGTTACTTCATCAAAAAATTCAATTACATTAGTCAAGCATGATCTGCTTTTTCAAATCTATGCTGCGTCTACTTAATTAACTCAAACCTCTCCAAGTATCTGTTGATATTTTTTCCAAATATTGTCTCTAAGACATTACCAACATTGATGTCAAACTGACCAACCTATAATTGCTAAGAAAGTCCTCACACCATTGCACGAATAAGGATGTGACATTCCAAAAATACTAAATAATCAAAGGGCAAAAGTGGGGTGGGGGGGGTGGGGAGGAAATAAATACAGCAACTATCACTAGAAAAAAAGTACTAAGAAAACTACTGTGGCTAAAGCCTGATAAGTCCCCTGGACCTGATGGGTTGCATCCTAGGATATTAAAGGAAGTAGCTTAGGAGATAGTGGATACACTAGTAGTAATCTTCTAAGAATGCTTAAGTTCTGGAGAAGTCCCAGAGGATTGTAGAACGGGCCAATGTAACACCCATATTCAAAAAGAGAGGGAGACAAGAAACAGGTAACTATAGGCAGTTACCTTAACATCTGTCATTGGGAAAATGTTGGAGTCTATTATAATAATAGCAGAGCATTTAGAAATACATAATCTAATCAAGCTGAGTCAGTATACCTTCATGAAGGTGAAATCATGCCTAACAAATTTATTAGAATTCTTTGAGGAGGCAGCAAGCAGGATAGATAAAGAGGAATCAGTAGGTGTAATATATTTGGATTTCTAAAAGCCATCTGATAAGGTATTGCACATAAGGCTACTTAATAAGATAAGAGCCCAGGGTGTTGGGCATAGTACATTAGTTTGAATAGAGGATTAGCTAAATAATGGAAAAAAGAGAGTTGGAATAAGGGGGGCATTTTCGGGATGGCAACCTGTAACTCGTGGAGTGCCGCAGGGATCAGTGTTGGGGTCTCAATTATTTACAATACCTATTAATGACCTAGATGAGGGAAGTGAATTTACTATTGCCAAGTTTGCGGACGATACAAAAATAGGCAGGAAGGCAAGTGGTGAGGATGACACAAGGAGTCTACAGAGGGTTATAGACAGGTTAAGTGTGTGGGCAAGAATTTGGCAGATGGGGATATAATGTGGGAAAATGTAGGAAATGAACTTTGACAGGAAGAATAGAGGAGCTGAATATTATTTAAATGGAGAAAGACTGCAGAAGGCTGCAGCACAGAGAGATTTGGGAGTTCTTGTGCATGAATCCCAAAAAGCTAACATATACATTCAACAAGTAACAGGGAAGGCAAATGGAATGTTGGCCTTTATTTCAATGGGAATGGAGTGTGAAAATAGGGAAGTCTTGCTAAAACTATACAAGGCACTAGTTAGACCACACCTAGAATACTGTGAACAATTTTGGTCTCCTTATCTAAGGAAAGATATGCTGGCATTGGAGGCAGTCCAGAGAAAGTTCACTAGGTTGATCCCAGGGATGGAGGGATTTTCTTATGAGGAGATGTTGAGGAGGTTGGACCTGTACTCATTGGAGTTTAGAAGAATGAGAGGTGACCTCATTGAAACATATAAGATTCTTAGGGGGCTTGACAGGGTAGATGCTGAGAGTTAATTCTGCTTGTGGGAAAGTCTAGGATCAGTGGGCATAATCTCAGAGTAAGCGGATGCCCAGTAAAACAGATGAGAATGAATTTCTTCTCTCTGAGGGTAGTGAATCTATGGAATTCTTTACCACAGAGGGCTGTAGAGGCTGGGTCATTACGTTTATTCAAGGCTGAGATAGACAGATTTTTAATCAGTAAAGCAATCAAGGGTTATGGGGAAAAGGCAGGAAAGTGGGGTTGAGGATATCAGATCAGCCATGATCTCTTTGAATAGCGGAGCAGACTCGATAGGCCGAATGGCCTACTTCTGCTCCTATGTCTTATGGCCTTATGGTCTTGTTTGCCACACTCCAACTCAAAGAAGATGGAAAAAAAAAGAACTTGTTTTTATTTCCTCTGTGAATTCTCTTCAAGGTTGCTTGCGACAGTGCCTTGGAGATAAATCTTTAATTCCTGGGGAGATTCCAGGTCAATACTGGAGGGTTGGCAACCTTAACTGTATAAGCGCAGGTGTCAAATACTTGATGGAACAATTATTGCAGTTCTGTTGATGAGCTATCATCTGTGAAAAGCGATTAGTATGGTGCAAATGGTTGTATATTAGATGCTGTCTTGTACTTGCTAGACTACCTTTATTTTGTAGTTGGAGAATGCTGCAAATTGGATTGAGTGACCGTTTCCTCTTCCATACTTTTCCTGTTTTGATGCAAGAACTAGAATATCTCTCATGGGGTTATTCATAGGTAATCCAGGATCTGGATTGCAGTTTCTGATGTTTACTGGCAGTCTTGTGACAGCAGCTCATTTATAATTGTAATGCAGAAAATTTACAGAAGCAATATTTTACCTGACTGACACAGATATAAATATTACATGGCTGACTAGCATATGAAATATACAAATGCACTGTCCTTCTTCCTCAGAATGTCTTAATTTCATTTTAAAATATTTTGCTCCATCTTGCATGGAGGACCAGGGATATTTATGGGGCTACAGTGGTATAGTGGTTATATCACTGGGTTAGTTAATCAGAGGTCTAAACTAATGATCCTGAAGCACGAGTTGAAGTCCTACCATAGCAGTTGGGGGATTTAAATTCAACTAATGAAGCAAATCTCATCTAAAAAGTTATTAGCAGTAATGAAGCCACCAGATTGTTGTATAAACCCATCCAGTTTGCTAATGTCCTTTAGGAAAGGGAACATGTCACTGATACCCAGTTAGGCCTATATGTGACTCAAGCACACACCCTCTGAAATAACCTAGCCAAGCATTCAGTTGTCTAGGGAAGGGAAATAAATGCAACACTCATGACCCATGAATGGATAAAAAAAGAAGTTGCAATGGAGGTGGGGACTATATCAGCTTCTTCTTCTTTTCTCCCTCCCAAAACCTTCTCTCTTTTTCTATTATTTACATGAATACAGAATCTATGGGCAGAACCTTCTGGTCCCACCAGCAGCAGGAAGCTTAGTGGGCAGGGGAACATAATTTGGCGGGAGGCCAAAAATCAGTTTCCCAATGTTGGATTGAGCTTTAGCAATTATGTTGCTGTGACTTTAAAGGCCGGTGGAGCTTCCCGATGAACAATGTCAGAACGCGTTTGCATGTCATGCATGCTCATTAAAAGACCACCTTGCCAGAATTAAGTTCCCGCTCCATATTAAGATCCCCATCAGCGAGAAATTAGAATGTTTGCATTCACGACTGCACATAAATGGCATGCATCTGGCAAGGTAGACTTCTTCCACTGCATTTTTGTCTTTGGTGAGCACCTGTAAATGTCACCATCTGCTTGAGACTGGGTGGTGGCGGCGCAAGTTGGGTAGAGGATGACCAAGGAAGGGAGGAAGGGTTAGCGGGGAAGGCGGGTGCAGTGGCCGGGCAAAGGTAGAAGGGTTGGTGCAGGCTGTCCAGGAGCCCTTGAAATATGGTGTCCGGATCTCCGATCCCATGAGGTAACAGCAGGGTCAGCGACTTGCTGCCTGTCCCTGCCATGAGAATCTGTGAGCTCCTCGTGGGTGCATATATAATGAGCTGAGCAGTGCAAGCATGGGAAGCACTCTCACTTCTATGCACCCCCCCCCACACTCCCCCACCCCACCGAACCAGGACACCAGAGCGGAGGATTTCGGCCTATATTTTTGTTGACTTTACATTCTATGATGGATCAGTAGTTCTTCCTAAAGTTGCTATTGTTGCAATACTTTCCACCTTTGAGTCTCCAATGACCAATACTTTGAATGGATCGTAATTCGCCACAGCCTGATCCTGGCTGACTGACTGATTCAGGCCACAATGTCCAAGCTAAGCTTCAAAGTGCCTCATAAATATTTCCCTCCGATCTCAGGCCAAACATTTATTACCCTTGGTGACACAAAAAAAAACTTCCGTTCATTTTTAATGTTTTATTCTTGTCATTTGCACCTCGCAGTTGTTACTTGTAAATTGTCTGGCTGGTTGTCATGTGAAACAGATTGTAACAATATACTCTTGGTATTGTAGATTGATAGAAGCAGGATGAAAAATGACAACTACTAGGGAGCAGCTTTCTCTCGCAAGGAGAATTTATCCACAGCAGCTGGAAATTTCCACTACTCAAGGCCAAAATAAAATTTTAAACTCAAACCCAGGCCACAGATAGAAAGTTAAACCTACATAAACGAGAAATCTCACAGGAATTCCTAACATTAAATAACCAATTTTATGGGTGAATTAGATGATTTTATACAGAGTTAAGCAATCTGTAAAAATGTGTTATTTTAGCTGCATACACTGAACTAAAAGAAATAAATGGTGGCCAAAAATCCTGTGAATAATTTGACTCAAATAATTTTGAGATAATTGTTGGTGTCTGGCTCTTGATTTGAAGAAAAAATAAATAATTTAATTCAGTAGTTTGTAATGCTTTCTCATTGCTAATTGGAGACAATCGGACCTGTCTAGTGAATGCATCTGATTTTGAACGTATTGCATTTGGTCATTGAGCTATTTGTGCTTAACAGAGGGTTGTCATTCAAGGCAATCACATTTTTATTTACTTTATCGAGGTGTAACTTGGAACTGTAATGCTCAGAAGACACAGTAGGCTGAATTTTAACTGTAACAAACAAGCATGGTGCTAAAGCATCAAAAAACTGTTTCCCAACCTGAACCCTCCTCCAATTCGCCCATTTATGGTTTTAACAAAGCCAGAATGTGGGTGGGTGAACAGCCCAATCTAAGGAGTGTGTTAATGCAGCTTTAAATATGGTAATGAGGCTGCACTCTCATTTGCATGCAGCAGCCAGCCTGATTTCCTGAGTAATGGAGAACCCAGCAGCTTCCTCAAGATGAGGACTTGGTGGATCAGTGGGCCAACCCTTTGATTCAGAGGCCAGATGGGCTTCCATGATAGGATCCCTCCACCACGCCACCCATGCCCCCCTCCCCCACCTCCACACCCCACCACTCAACCCCCAAGAAATACATTATGAGGCAGAATCATCCCAGATTTGTACAAAGTGTGGTAGCGGGTGGGAAAAAGTCATTTTACCCGCTGTGCAGCATCGGGAAATGCGGCCCGCCATTGATGGGTGGAGCGGACAATTGTAAACTGGTTTTACGATGGCGTGAACTGATTTTTGGCTTTCTCACCACATTGTCCCACTCCGTCTGCCATGACACATGACCAATGGGGCTGAAAAATTCCGGCCAATGTCTCCAGCCTCCCTCTAACACCACCAGTCCAAGGTCCCCCACCACCACTAGGACACGAGCTCCCCACCAGCATCAGGCCCCAAATTCCTCAACACCACAGGCCCTGATCCTCTTACCACCACCACCAGACCCCAATTTCGGCACCAGTACAGGGCACCAATACCCGCACCACCATCAGGCCCTGATCCTCCCCCACCACCAATACCCAAGTGACATAATATCACTAGGCCCTAATCCACACACCAGTGCCACACTCCAAATTCCTCAATACCACCTGCCACCTACCAAAGTCTCTGATCCTCCCATTTAGGACCTGAATTGTCACACCCCAAAATTGGCTTCCATGCTCCCTGTGGGTCAGATCATTGAGAATTCTGTGGAGGTTCTCCCTCTGATGATATAACTTCAATAGAAGGTCAACAGACTGACTGATGGCATCCGTCTGTCTCAGGAAATTATGGAGTGCACCCAGCGTGTATGTCACTTCTGGATTGAACATCATCTGTTGTGGCTGCAGAGGTTGATTCGCAATTGGCAGTCCCTTCCGCAGCTGGCACAGATGAATAGCGTTGGGCCAAGGTCAACTGATTTTTTTTTCCCTTCTGGCGTGCTCTCTTTTCCACTCTCTGGTCATTTCTTTTGCTCTCTGCTTTTACTGTGCCCTTCTGACTGCTTGTCTCCAGGCCTCTGGTCGGCAGCAAGGACTTCCCATGCATCTACTCCGATCCCTATAGAGCAGAACCTATGGAGAAATAGGGTAAATGACTGTTTTTGCCATGTCTTCAGGGTTTCCACCAATCTGGCACCAGATGTTTGGACAGTTCCATGGAAATTCGCCCCAAAACTTTTATTTATATGGATATATATGCTTCCCAGTAATCTTATATGAATACATTTTCTTGCAGCCGCTGATGCCAGTGCATACTTTGCTTTTCAATTTTCATCTGTTTTGAGTTATCAAACAGGCGGCAGCCTACAAACCCCATAGTGATTTTCTGATAGATCCATCAAATGTACTGTTTAGCCAAAGGGATAACACGAGCCCTCCAAGGGCATCTGAAATAGAACTGCAGCTATAGAAAATGATTTCTCCCTGGGGAATTATGGTGATAAACTTGTGTTTTACCACACAGTTTTGCAGCATGCTTGCGCTCCTAGGGGATGGGAGGAATCATTACCTGTGATTTATTTAAAAGATTTTTAATACAGTACCATGTTAATTGAAGGCAGTAAACAATGTCATTAGCATGCTATTCAACTGACATTTTCAGTTTGATTTCATGCACAATAAATTAATACAAACAATTGTAGGGCAGAGAAATTATCCTCCGTTCAACCATAACAATTATTAGTCACTCAATAACCTATGAGCTTTCACGCTATGAGCGTGAAATTTAGCACACAGCTGATAAAGTGCAGGGAAATGCACTTAAGATCAAACATGTTGAACAATATTAGTGAAAACTGCACTAATACATTTGCATCATATTCTTTATTCTGCTATTTTAATTATTGTGTTGGATTAATACCTTTGGTGCATTAAAGGTGTGTTGAGTTGCGCTGCAAAGTGGGTAACCCTTGGAGACACCTGAAGAGGAGGAAGTGGGGGTACAGGAACAGGAAGTACAGCAGGAAGTCACAGAAGAAGATAAAGAACAAGGGGCAGAATTTCTCGCTGAGCAGGTGGACGCAAGCCCGACCTGCTCTAGCGTAAAATGACGCAATATTTTGCTTGCTGGACACACGCAGGAGATGGAGCCGCAGCCGCCATTAATTAACATGCCAGTTAAGACCCTTAACAACTCAACTGACAGTGATTTAACATTGCCCGTGTGAGTTTTCACTCATTGTATGGGCAAAACGGACAGGCCGACAGGCCACAATTTGCAAAGTCTCATTCATGGGAGGGATAAGAGGGGTCAACAGCATTGTCAATGTGAGTAATGAGGAGTTTTAGAGAGAGTTTGCTGCTGGTGGCTTAATGAAACTTGGCAGCTTATTCTCTGATCAGGGCTTCATTCTTAGCATTTCCAGGCTTCATTTCTGGACTCATTGGTGTCTCCAAGGCCCCTGGAGGATTTTGACCGTGTGGATCATTCCAGGTATCACACAGCCTTCCCTTACCCTGGTAATGGGGATTGTGGTCTCTGCTGATGGCACCCTAAGGAGGGAGAGAGGGGCAGAAGGGAGAGGAGGCCAGGTGTTCCAATGCAGCTTCCAGGGGAGTGACCTGTGGGAGGAGAGGTGCAGGCACAAGGGGCACAAGGGGCACAGGGCCAGTAGGTAGTCCAAGGTGGAAGGGGCCGCAAAAGATGCCGCTATCCTGCTGCCAGGATTTACAGGCAGCGATGCAGCCACCTCAATATGTCTGAAGTGCAGTGCCGAAGGAGGCTCCATCTCTCAAGGGAGACCATGACATCCATTTGCCAGATAATCAGGCCTGAGATCACCTCCATCTGTGTGGGTGGACACTCCTTGCCAGTGGCTCTGAAGATCACTCTGGCCCTCAAATTTGATGCCTCCAGCTCTTTCCAGGTCTCAGTGAGGGATCTGTGTGAAGTTGCACCAAGCTGGTGGCAGAAGCTCTGTTCAGGCAGGTACTGACCTTTATTCTTTACCACATGGACGAGGCCAGCCCAACAGAGCGAGCCAGAGGCTTTGTAGCAATTGCTAGCTTCCCCCGCGTCCAGGGTTCAATAGACTGCATGCATGTGGCCATCAAGGCACCAGGGGGCCAGCCAGGGGCCTTCGTCAACAGGAAGGGCTTCCACTCCATGAATGTGTTGATAGTGTGTGATCACAGGATGCTGATTCTGCAAGTCTGTGCAAGGTACCTGGGCAGCTCCCACGACGCTTACATCTTCAGACTATCACAAATGCCGATACTCTTCAGTGCTCCAGCTCTGCTGGATAGATGGCTGCTGAATGACAAGGGTTAACCCCTGAAAAAGTGGCTCATGACGCCTCACCGCCACCCAAGAACAGAGGCAGGCCAGCAGTACAACAGGAGCCATGCCTCCACAAGGGTGGCTGTAGAGAGAACCAAATGTCTTCTTAAGATACACCTCTGATGCCTGGACTGATCAGGGGGTGCATTGCAATACTTCCCAGAGCTGGTGTCACTGATAGTGGTTGCATGCTGTGCTCTCCACAGTCTGGCACTGGCAAGGGGGGACTTACTGAAGGAAAAAGATCTTGACACTGCTGCACAGGCTACAGATGATGAGTCCAGTAGTGGGTCAGAAGAGGAGCCTGGTGAGGAAAACATGGAGCTAGACCTTGGTAACTTTCAGGGAGACAGTGACACCAGGGATGCCTCAATCCAACTTTCCTTCAACTAGGCTGCCAAATAAGAACTACCACCTCATGCCAGTGCTGCCGCTTTTATTGTGCATCACACAAATGGCCCTTTCCTTGGCCCCCAAGATACACTCATTACCTGTGCGATAAAAGTTTGAGCCACCCACATCCAGCATTACATACTGGTCTATACTACACCTACATAATAAATGAAACATGCTCAGACCAATAACACAGAGAAAATGTAATTGAACTCACATAGTCTTGAACAGAAAGAAACCAGTGTCGGTGGTCACACCATTAAAAAAGAAAAAAAATGGGGGAACAATAGATCACCAGGAGCCGTCCCTCTTGTGCTTAAGGTGCTTTAAATTTCCATTTGCTGGTGCTACATCTAGGTGCTCCCCCCTCACTGGCACCAGCATTGGAGGCAGCTGCTTACTCTGCTGTCTTGTTGGCCTTGATAACCTTGATGGTCATCCTCTGGCCGTGGAGCCCGTGCTGGCCCCGCCTGGGAGGGAGGAGCCACTGTCTCAGCTGGTATCTCCCCAGTCATCGCAGCCTCATCAGATGTGAAGGTCACTGGCAGAGGGGCGGAGGAGCTGCTGCCATCATCCAGAGTGTCTTGAGAGAAGCCCGCAGAGACGCCAAGCAACTCGTGCGCCAACATGAGGTCGCTCTGGACTTCCCTGCTTGCCATTGATGGACAGGCACCTAGCTGGAATATTGGGTGCCCCATCCATCTCGCACATGGACACTGACCAGCTGAGGTCATTGCCTGTCTGAGGGCTTGCAGGTCCGAGCTCAGCCCCAGGAACCCCTGATTTTGTTCTTGGAGCAGCCTCTCCATGTGATTCGCCACTGTCTCCATAGAGGAGGCAGTGCGCTCAGCCATGAAGGTCAACCCAGTGCTCACACTCCGCAGAGCCTCCCCTACAACAGAGAACATGGCATGCATACCCTCTTGGACCTCCGTCTGATCCTCCCACACACCCCGCTGGACATCCAGCATCTGCTGCCTAATGGACGACTCCAGAAGCCCATCATCAGCCTTCGATTGAGCATTGTCCTGGTCTCCAGCAGCCCTCTGACTGCCAGCACCCTGGGAAATCTCTGCCTCTGCTTGCACGTCAAGCTAGTGTGAAGTGCCCTCAACAATGTGTATCAAGATACTATCCACCAAACTAATGCCCACTGAGGTGCTGGTATCCGTACTGGTGCCTGCTTCAGAGAGTGGGTGTGAGGCAGGTGCTTAGGGAGCATGGTGGTCCTCCAGTGTCAGGGTGGCCCTTCAGGCTCCAGAGAGCGAATGCCTGCTGGCAAACCTAAAAGGGAGAAGAAGGACATGTCATTAGTTTAAGTCATCACACTGTCACTGTGCATGCCAGACACCCTTGTGAGACAATGGAGATCTGCTTCATGCTGTCATCGTCTTTCAATGATCAACGGGGATGCCAGGTTCCAGGCTCCCATCAATGAAGAGACTGTACTAGAATGGTTGCACAAGCTGAAATTCTCACCTAAGCGTACTGCACTCTTACCTTCATCTGACACCCCAGCCTCATTGTGGCCGCTGGACTGAGATACATGGTGCCTCTCCAGCTCCAAGGCCGCGTGCTCATAGCGAGAGAGGATGAGGAGGTGAAGGAATCTTCCACCAGTCCACGACCTCTCAGTATTGTTATGGAATGTCTTCTGAAAAGACAAGGAACATTGATTAGTCCACTCTCTACCTGTAGCGCCATTGCAGCCTGGCCAACCCAGCCTGAGGAACACCTTGCAGGGCAGACCCAAGTCGTGGCCCTCGAGGCATAAGCCACTCAGTCAAATCAGCCAGGGCTCACCCGCTTGGCCAGCTCCGGCATGATTGATGGTTGGCACTCACACTCCAACACCCCGTGAGCTCCACTGGGTGGGGACTGGCCAGCCCAAAACAACCATGCCAACATGGTACTCACCCTTCCTGAGCACAGCTGGTCATTGAAGCACTTCTGCCTCTGCACCCAGGTGCACCGCACCATGTCGTGGCTGCTCACCCGGGCTGCCACCTCCTCCCTTGCCCTCCTGGTAAGTTGCAGAGGCCTCCTCCTCCCATTTCTGGGGACAGGGCTATCCCTTCTGGCAGCCACCTCCTCCAGGAGGGCAGGGCAGCAAGGCATTCATCAGAAAAACAGGGACCCCAGTGCCCCCCGCAGCCCCCGCCCCCTCCGACCTGCCCTCCCACCTGGTGTTTGCTGTCACTCTGGACTCCATCCTTGTGGTGGTAGACAGATGTCCTTCCCTGACAGCCTTTCTGGGGCTGCCTGAGCTATTTTTAAACAGGCCGCCGGGCTGCCATACATTGCGGCTGATAGGCTGCCACCCTCGCTCGGCCATTCCGGGCCTGTGACGAGCCACGTTTCACACTGGACTGGCTTTAATTGGCCCACCAGCATGAAATCATGGTCCGGCCCTGATCGCGGGAGGCAGTCAGCTTCCTGACCAGCCCCGCCCGCCAGACGAGAGCAAAATTCTGCCCAAGGACTATCAATCCCCCCAGCTGCCAAAGCTACAAGGTAGCAAATCACTAGTTAACATTTCTGTAGAATTACCCACCACCACCCCTAACCTCCCCTCACACCACCCACTCACATCATCCTCCCATTATCCAGTCTTTGCACAGACTGGATGTCCTCAAATTCTACATTTATATGGGCATTAGAAAGACATCACTAGCAATGGTAGAAATAACCTATACAGGGAAACACTAAACTGGGGTTCAAAACAATTCATTTTGTAATTGTAAACAAGCAAGTTTTGAAACTAAAAATTACCCTTGAGCAAACTCAGGTGCTTGTTTTAATCTGATGTTCCTATGAGATGCTACCTCAGAGCTGATACCATGGAGAGGTGCAAGGCTGGTGATCATCCACTGACAACACCTCAAGGAGCTCTGTCCTTCAAAAGACTTGTTGCCGTCTATAGCATCTCAGTGGCAGCCGGGACAGCCTGGCCCAGCTGGCTGCCTGGCACAAACACAGGCACAGGCTGAGAGGTTGGCGGGGGACAGGCATGCTGTCATCCTGAGAGAGTACATTGGTGTCACTGCTGCTCTCATGAAGCTTCACCTGAGCTGAACAGAATGCAGAAGTGAAGTAACACTTTGGAAACTCTTTCCAAACTCCCTTTCATCCTTTGAATGTAGCCTTACCAGCATCATAGAACTACACTTCATCTGCTGTCTAAGAGCAAGTGGCAAGGTGTACACTATGCCAGAGGCCCGAGTGGCATCCTACTTTCTTGTCAGGGCTTATTCATTCTTGGTATGTTAGCATGGCTGGCAAGGCTGACTTTTACTGCCCATTTTTAGCTGCTCTGAGAAGATTGTATGGGGATCCCTTCTTGAACCACTGTAGTCCATGTGGTGAAGGCACTCCCACACAGCTGTTAGGTAGGCAGTTCCAGGATTTTGGCACAGAGATGATGAAGGAAAGGCAATATACTTCCAAATCACTCTGTGACTTGGAAGGAAACTTGAAGTTTCCATGTATGAACTGCCCATCATCTTCTGGATGGTGAGCGTCATGGGTTTGGGAGGTACTGTCTAAAAAGCCTTGGTGAATTACTGTTGTGCATTCTGTAGGTTGACATCGCAGCCATGGTACACTGGTGATGGAGGGAGTTGGTCTTTAGGCTAGTGGATGAGATTGTAATCAAGCAGGCAGCTTTGATCTCAATGGAGTTGAGTTTCAACTATTGTTGCAGCTACATCCATCTAGGCAAATAAGGAGTATTTGATCATACTCCTAACTTGTGCCTTGGATAGGCTTTGGGGAGTTAGGAGGTTAGCTACCCATTACAGAATACTCAGTCTCTGACCTGTTTTAGTAGCCATGGCATTAATGTGGTATTAATTCAGTTAAGCTTCTAGTCAAGTAACCCCTGTATGTCAATGGTAGCTTTTTTAGCAATGGTAATGTCATAGAATGTCAAGGGATATGTTAGGCTCTCCCTTATTGGATATGGTCATTGCCCAGCACTTGTGTGATATGAATTTTATTTGTCATTATCATCCCAAGCATGGATGTTGCCCAGGCCTTGATGCATCAACTGTTTCATGATCAGGAAATGAGAATAGACCTGAACACAGCATAATTGTCAACGAACAGCCCCACTCTTGGGGTGGGATTCGTCTGGCCCTGCCGCCATGATGGGGCAAGAGAATCCAGGCCTTGGTCTTATAATGGAGGGAACGCCACTGATGAAAGAAATGAAGGTGGCTGTGCCGATGACACTGCCCTGAGGTAGTACTGCATGTCCTGCAGTTGGAATAATGGGCTTCCGTCACTAAATGCCACAGTAGAATTGTAGCCTTGTACTGTTCACATCTGTGGGGTTCCTAATCAAGAAGAGTGGACCTGGATGGAGAATAATGGTCTAGGTCCAGATAGAGGGCAGCCAGTGATTTTGGGTAGGCTATTGCAGCCAGCAGGCAATTATACATATCTGGATATTTAGGGCAGAATTTTGCTCTCGTCGGACGGGCCCAGCAGGTGGGCCCAGGGGTGGTCGCAGAGCCGACCACCACCCGCGATCAGGCCCTGACATGGATTTCACACTGGCTGACCATGTGAAACCCTCAACGCTGCCGGGGTGGGGGAGGCAGGAGCACGAGCGCTAATGTTCGCATATGCGTGGGGGTGTGTGCATAGTTAAAGCTCCCTGAGGCACAGAGCTGCCTCAGGAAGCTGAAGATTTTTATCAATATAAATAAAGAATTTTAAAATAATGAAAACATGTCCCCTCATGTGACTCACTTGACGAAACCTCATCCCGCCTGCGGATGAGGTTTCCACCAAAAATGCAAAGGCTGCTTGGCCTTTTTGCTCAACCGCTAACCAAATGGTTGGACAGGCAGTGGAAAATTCTAAACAATTAGTTGATGAAGGGCCTTAATAGGTTGAGTAATTGTTGGCGGGCACGCTGCCTATTCCCACATGCGCCCGCCAACTGAAATATCGCACAAGTGCGCAATGATGTTGGGTCACTCGCCCAACGTCATTGGGTATCATTTTACGCTCATTCGGATCGGGGGGGAACCCGCCCAATGAGTGCAATATTCTGCCTTAGTTATCTTCATTCTGAATCTTTAACTGTTGTGCCCTTCAGGTGTTCTGTTATATGCAGAATGAAGAAAGAACCTGAGGAATTTCAGCTGATTCTTTAAAGTGACTGGAACGAGTGCCCCGAATTTTATAGCAGTGCAGCAGTTGCGCAATTTGCTTGCCAAAACCTTACAATTAGATTTGCCGATACTCGTAAATTTGACAGGGTCTCTATTCTACAGTATTATGCATTCCCTTTTTGTCTGCATTGGAAACACTTGACTTCAAAATAATATGTTACAAGACCATATTTGAGGCAAAACAGCTGAAAAGCACAGTGAGTTTGACATTAGGAATCTTGGTTGCTACCTGGAACAAATACATTTTTTCCTCTCTAATTCAACGTAATAAAGCAGAGAACAGTTCCTATTACACTTAGAAATGAATTGTGATTTCAACAAAATTGAAATGGACAAGAACCGTTCAAGGCACAAGGTACAACCTTTCTTGAGTTAATGGGGAATTTTTCTGGTAGTTTTATGTGCTAGTTGTTGCTCCACATTAAGTAGCACTACTTCTATTTGTCATTTCTTATCCTACAGCTGTTTCTCACAGAATACATCTAAGAGGACAGTTTTATCAGCCACAAAAATGGGTTTTGTCTTTCTACAGTATATAAGTGCTGTTTCGATTGACTAGCTATTTTTCACAGTAAATCTCTTTCCGCTGCTGTACACTCATAAAAAATGTTTAATTTGTGTTAGTAGTGGAACTGAAGCTTAAGGCTGAATTTTACATCCCACGGGTGGGCACATGCCCAGCCCAATTGGGAGTAAAATCACACGAGAAGATATCGGGTGAGCATAACGACATCACATACTTGCATATATTTTGCTCGGTGGGCATGCGCAAAAGTAAGAAGCATGCCTGCCTACAATTAAGTGATTAAGCCCATTAACGGCGCAATTGTGTCCAATTTTCCGTGACCCGTCCAACCTTACAGTTGGCGGATGGGCGAATTGGCCAGGCAGACATTGCATTTTTCATCCAACCTCATCCAAGGGCGGGATGAAATTCCTGTTATGAAATAAGATAAAAATAAATGACTGTGGGCAGCATTTTTATCAGCTATTTTTTTGGGTGGCTGATGGGATGCATGAACATTTTTTTCAGCTTTTAAAACCTTTATTTGATGATGTTCAGGCCTACAGCTCCCCAAGGCAGCTGTCTGCCTTCAGGGAGCTTTCTTGCAACGCTCACAAGTGCCCAAGGTGACGTCATTGTCCACCCTCTTCCCGCCCCATTCTAGCAGCGCTGAGCATTTCAGCACACGTTTCATGCTGGCTGGCCAATTGTATTTAGGGGCCGATCATGGTCAGAGGACCACTCCCGGGTCTGCAGATCGGCGCCCACCAGAGATAACGTTCGGGCCTTAATGTCATGCAAGCTCAGAAACAGAAAACAAAATTTGGCTATGTGATCCTAGGAATTAATGAGACTGATGTTATCATGTGAACACTTAGTGCAGCCATTTCCAATTCCTTGGGCCATTATTTTAATGGATCTGTTAACCCATTTATTTTAGAGTCCAGTTTTGCACAATTACATATGTGACATGCTTGCATGTATCAAGTTAGCCGTAATTTTCTAATGTGTGGCAAAACTTTTAATATTGCAAATTTAAAAGTTCATATGTATCTGCTTTAAGTGCTATGAAACCAGGTGACAGAAGCCATCCGTGATTTTGGGAGTACGCTTTGTGGTGTGCAATGAGAATAAAGGGCTACACGAATCACAGCATAAAGTAATTCATATTGCCCAGATCCACACCAAAGATAATTAAATTAATAAAGAGTGTTCACTTGAACTTTTATCAATAAAACCATGTCAATCTGAGAAATACGATTATTAATTTTAAAATTCCATTTGATTGCATTGAATAAATGAACTCATCCTTGCTTTGTCATCATTCATTAAAATGCAGCCTTGTTTCATTAATTTTCATTGTTCTTGATCGGTGACATCTGTAGAAAAGTAATGTTATAATACTGTATGGAATACTAAGCCATATTTTCTACATTTCACTAATTTTGTCAAAAAATTAAATGAATAAAAAGTGTTGGAACATCATTAGAAACTCCCATGTACTCTTTATAAGTTTTTGACACTGCTTTTGATTATTACTAATCCTCCCAAATAAAGAAATAAAAAGATTGCAAGCGCAAAGGGAGAAAAAGATGATTTTTGCTTGGGGCTTGTCAAAGTCCCTAATGATGAACTTGTGACACTTTCCCCAGCTGCAATCAAATTGAAAAATGATCATTTTACTGCAGGTACCTTCACAGTACTAAAAGAAATGATTAATACGGAAAAGATTTCAGCCTGAGAGCATGTATCTTGCAGCCATTGGTGGATTTATCACAGTGGAGCAGAAAGAGGTAGCCTGCCCAAGAGCATTTAAAGCACATGACTCTCAACAGGTACTAACCCAGGAATCGGTGCACCATAATTGAGTGTATGGGCAGAGTGGAGAAGCAGTGCATGTTAAGATTACCAATTAACAGGGACAGAGGGACTAAAATATGTTGTCTACACCACAAAGAATTATTGGGACAACCAAATATTCACAAAGCACTACCAAAGGCAGGGAAGATCACCTCTGTCCTCAGCCTTTATGTTTCAGGGCCATTGCATGGACTCAGAAATGACATTTCAAGACTCAATGGTTTTGCTCATTTGCCTTTTGCACATCAGATATTTTCCTTTCTGCACAAAGATGTATGAAAAGTGAAGTAAATTTATTGAGTATGCTAAATTTGTTATGAATTTCGCAATGTTTCTTGTAGACAACAAAAACAACTACAACAACATCATTTGCATTTATATAGCACCTCCAGTGTAGTATAATGTCCCAAGGTGCTTTACAGGGCCATTACAAAACAAAATATGCCACATGCCACATAAGGAAATATTAATGCAGATAACTGGAAGCTTGCTCAAAGAGATAGGTCTTAAGGAATGTCGTAAATTAGGAAAGAGAGGTAGAGAGGCATGGAGGTTTAGGGAGAAAATTTCAGAGCTACACAACTGAAGACATGGACACCAGTTGTGGAGCAATTAAAATCTTGCATTTGCAAAAGGCCAGCATTAGAGGGATCCAAGTATTTTGGATCATTGTAGAAGATTGCAGTGATAGGGAGAGGTGAAACCACAGAGAGATTTGAAAATAATGATGAGAATTTTAAAATCATTTTATTTGTTTTCATAAGCTGATCATTGGTAATATCTGGAACAGTCTACAACAGTGACTACACTTCACAAAATACTTCTGACTGTAAAGCACTTAGGACATCCTGAGATCATGAAAGGTGCTAAATAAATGCAAATCTTTCTTTTAGGAGTGTCTTACAGGTTTCAAAACTGAGGGAGGAAAATAGAAGGGGAAATCTGCTTTCAGGTTAGAGCCAGAAACAGGAATAACAAAATTGATGTCCTCTGAGATTTTAATTATCAACTTATTGCATGGAGCAGGAAGGGAGTAAAAGGAATAGAATTCCAAAATGTGTACAGAACTCCTTCCTCGAGCAATATGTTTCCTGTCTACACGGAAGAGACATTTATGAACCCCATTATGAATAATGAAATAGTTCAGGTAGATGAGCTGATGTAGGTGAACATCTTGGAAAATGATGATTACAATATGATTTTTTAAAAATTCATTGAATATGGGTGTCGAGCATTTATTGCCCTTGTTCAGAGGGCATTTAAGAGTCAACCACATTGCTGTGAGGCTGGAGTCACATATAGGTCAGACTAGATAAGAATGGCAGATTTCCTTCCCTGAAGGACATTCGTGCACCAGATGGGTTTTTACAACAATCGGAAATAGTTTCATGGGCATCATTCAGCTTCGAGGGAAGAAATTTTCCATCGGCAAGTGGGGGCAGGGCCTGCTCGCCAACGCATAAAATGGCGTCAGATTATGTTGGATGGAACTCCCGACGTCACCCCGCGTCATTTCCATTTTCAGGTCGGCGGGGCACAACCGAGCCAGCTGTGCGCCCACCAACCTATGAACGCCCAACTGAGGCCATTGAGAAACTAATTAACATCATTAATGGACCTGCCCGTCCAACCTTAAAGTTGGTGGGCAGGCCGGGAGCCCTGGAGGGCTTCAGAAAAACCATGAAATCTCATCCATGGGAGGGATGAGATTTCGAGGGTATTTAAATTTTTAATAAAGGTTTCAAAAAAAGTTATGGACATGTCCCAACTCATGTGACAGTGTCACATGAAGGGACATGTCAGGGAAATTTTTCTATCATTCGTATTACAATTTTTAATTCAGAGCCGATCTCCCTGAGGCAGCACTTAGCCTCAGGGAGATCAGTGCACTCTTTCGCATACATGCGTGAAAGAATGCACTTCTGGCTAAGGAAATCCCCCCGCCCCCCGACCTGCACAGGGAGCGTATAGCTGTGGATGTCATGCTGGGCAGGCCTTAATTGGCCCACCCATGTAAAACGGCGGCACACCCCCGATTGGGGCCACCGATCAGAGGTGTGCTCGCTCCCGCACTTCCCCCCCAGTTGGGGGGGGGGGGGGGGGAATTTTTCCCCTAATTTTTTTTAATTCAAATTCCTGGCGGGGTTCTAATCCTGGAATTCTAACCCTGGTCCTAACCCCAAGCATCCCCCTGGGTCTCTAGATCATTAGTCCAGCGATAATACTACTACCACTATGCCATCGCCTCCCCTTGTCCATCTAGGTAGCAGAGGTTGTGGATTTGGAAGGTGCTGTCAAAGTAGCCTTGGTGAGCTGCTGCAATGCACCTTGTAGATGGTACACACTGCTACCACTGCACACTGGTGATGGAGGGAGCGGATGTTGACGGTGGTGGATGGAGTGCCAATCAAGCAGGCTGCTTCCTCCTGGACGGTGTCGAGCATCTTGAGTGTTGATGGAGCTGCTCTCATCCAGACAAGTGGAGATACACTACTATGCATATAGATAAAGAGCAAATAGTTATAAGTATCCAGCCCCGAATTTACAAGGCACAATCATGCGTGACAAACTTTGAATTCTTTGAGGAGATAGCAGACATAGTAAATGTCAGAAATGCAGTGGATGTAGTGTATAAGGACTTGAGGAAAGCCTTTGAAGAGCTACTATACAGCACTTCAATGGAAAAAAATTGAAGGATATGGAATTATGAGGAGGATAACACATTTTATATTGGTTAGAAGAGAGAACTCAAAAATAAGCAGTTAAAGTCAGATTTTCAGAGTTGTTAGAAGTGTGTAATGGTGCCCGACTTTCACTGTACATCTGAATCATTTGGACATAAGCCAAAAGGGGTCAGGTCAAAATTTGCAGATGATAATAAAATCAGAAGCATAGTTGATTGTTTGGTAGATCAAAGGAAGTTGTTAAAGGATTTTGACAAAATGGCAAAAAAAAGTGGCAGATGAAATCCAATGCCTGTAAATATTAGATTCTATAATTTGGTTAAACATAAGAGAAATTATACATTAAATGAAAGTAGACTCAGTGCTGTGAAAAAGCAGAGATTTTTAGTACATGTTCACTGAATATTAAAGGCTACAACTCAAATTGAAAAAAACAATAAAATAATTAAGAGGGTTCTAGGTTTTATCATTGGTTAAGAAATATAAAAGTCAAGAGGTAATGATAGACCTATAAAAATTTTTAAGATCTCAGTTAGAGTATCAAATGTATTATTGACCTCACACAATTAGAAGGATATTGAGACATTAGAGAGGAGACTATGCAGATTCACCTGGGTGCTGCCTGGTAAGAAGAAACATAAATACAAAAGAAGACTTGAAAAATTTGGTCCATTTCCATTAGAACAGTGCTGATTACAATTAAATGAAAGATGTGTTTAAAATTATAACAAGATTAGGCAATGTAGATAGAAGCAGACAACTTCTAGGTCTAGAACAAGAAGCCATAGAAATAAAATCAAATGTGCAACATTAAGAACAGGGAGCAAGAGAAAGCTGCTGGCATTTGTGAAGCTGTGACATTCAATTCCAGAGTTACTGTTTAAGACAGGAACTAAGTCAACATTCAGGATTAGATTGAATAGGCGAATGAAGAAAAGAACACTAGAGAGAAATGGGAACAAGATAGATAAATGTGGTTAGGACTATTTGCTCAGATGTAGAGTAAACAACACAGACTGATTAGAATAAATGCCCCCTCCTGGACCTGAATTTCACCCTTGGTGGGCAGACGCGATTGGTGGGCCCGCGACCGGTCAGAAAATGGGCCGCCACCTGTGCTCGGCCCCCGACCGTGATTTCATTGGCTGGCCAATTAAAGCGTCTTCCCAATGGTCAGAAAGGCCCAGGCAGGGGCGGGGGCCTGTCGACCACAGGGTCCAATGGCAACCCAGCCGGTGGTTTAAAAACAGCACAGGCAGCTCCTTGAAGGCTGCCAGTGAAGAACATATTTGCAGTGTCCTGAACAGCAAAGTTATGACCTCGTGTGGCTGGAGACGGCAGGTAGGAGGACAGATCGGGCAAGCACTCACCCCCCAACCCCCTCCCTGGTTGAACCTCTGGAGTCATCCATTAGGCAGCAAATGCTGGATGCCCAGCGGGATGTGCGGGAGGATCTGGTGGAGATCCATGAGGATATGTGTGACATGTACTCTGTTGTGGAGAAGTCCAGGCGGAGCATAAGCACTGCGTTGATCCTCATGGCCGTGCGCACTGCCTCCTCCATTGAGAGAGTGGTGATTCTCGTGGAGAGGCAGCTCCACGGACAGAATCAGGGGTTCCTGGGGTTGCACTTGGACCTGCAAGCCCTCACAGGCAATGATCTCGGGTGGTAAGTGCCAATGGGGGAGATGGATGACGTACCCAGTATCCCAGCTAGATGCCCAGCCATCAATAGCGAGCAGGGTGGTCTAGAGCGTTGGCACATGAACTGCTTGTTGCCTCTGCAGGCTCCTCTCAGAGCGCTCTGGATGACAGCAGCAGCTTCTCCCCCCCTCTGCCAGTGACTGTTACATCTAACGAGGCTGCGATGACTGGGGAGATGCCAGCCAGGGCACTGGCCCTCCCTCCCAGGCGGGGCCAGCACAGGCTCCATGGGCCAGAGGATGACCGCCAAGGTCATCAAGGCCAACCAGACCCTGGAATCCAGCAATCACTGCAAAGCCTCTGGCTCGCTCAGCCTGGCTGGCCTCGTCCATACGGAAATGAATAAATGTCATTACCCGCCTGAACAGAGCTTCTGTCATCAGCTCGATGCAACTGTGGACAGCTGATTGGGACACTCCACACAGATCCCCCACTGACCCCTGGAAAGAGGCAGAGAAGTTGAGGGTCACTGTGACCTTCAGAGTCATTGGCATGGGGCATCCACCCAGAGCTGGAACTGATCTCAGGCCCAATTGTCTGACAAATGGAGATCATGGTCTCCCTGGAGAGGTAGAGCCTCCTCCAACACTGCACATCGGACATATTGAGGTAGCTGCATTGCCGTCTGTAAACCCTGGCCGCAGGATAGTGGCATCTTCTGTGGCCCCTTCCACTTTGGACTACCTGCTGGTCCTGTGCCCCCTGTGTCTGTGCCTCTCCTCCCACAGGTCGCTCCCCTGGAAGCTGCATTGGGACACCTGGCCTCCTCTCCCTTCTGCCCCTCTCTTCCTCCTCAGAGGTGCCACCAGCAGAGACCACAATCCCCATTACCAGAGTAACAGAAGGCCGTCTGATAGCTGGAAGAGTCCACATGGTCAAAATCCTCCGGGGACCGTGGAGACACCAATCAGTCCTGAAATGAAGCCTGGAAATGCTTAACATGAAGCTTAGAACAGAGATGAAGCTGTCAGGTTCAAATAAGCAACCCATAGCAAACTATCTCCTAACCCCCTCACTACTGACACTGGCAATGCTGATCACCCTTTTTATCCTGCCCTTGGATGAGGTTTTGCAAAATCTGGGCTGTCCGCCTGCCCGTTTTGCCCTTGCGACAAGTGTGAAATCGCACGGGCAACGTAAAACTTGGATCAATTGGGTTTTTAATGGCCTTAAGTTGCCTCTTAATTGATGGCGGGCGTGGCTCCAACTCTGGCATGCGCCCGCCGACCTGACAATTGTGCACGTGTGGGATGATGTCGGGATGCTTGCCCGACATCATCTTGCACTTTTTTATGCCCAGTCGTGTCAGGCACATGCCCACCTGCGAGAGGCAAAATTCTGACCCTAATTTTGCAGTTCCTATACATTTCATAAGTTTTTATATTCCTAATCCTTCTTAAAATTAAATAAAAAATATCATTTTCATGGAGCTGTTCACTAGGGATGGTATCAAAATGGTTATGTTACAGGACGAGTCGCCCAGAGGTGTGGGTTAGTACTCAGGAAGCACGAGTTCAAATCTTACTAGCTAGAGTCATTACAGCACAGAAGGAGACCATTTGGCCCATTGTATAATCTCTGTATACAATTCAATCAATTCCATTACCCTGGACCTCCTTAAGTACACTCACTTCCTTTCTTAAGACTGATTACCAGAACTGGTCACGAATATTCTAGTTGTGGCCTATAAAAGTTCAGCATAACTTCCCTTCTTTTGTATTCAGTACCTTTATTTTGAAGCCCTAGACCCCATAGGCTTTGTTAATTACCCTCTCAGTACGTCTGTCTGCTTTCAAAGACTATACACATGAACTCCCAGGTCTCTCCATCCCAGCTCCCAGCTTGCTCTTTGTAACTATGCCATCTGTCATTGGGAAAATGCAAGAATCCATTATTAAAGAAGCAGTAGCAGGACATTTAGAAAATCATAATAAAATCAGCCAGAGTCAGCATGGTTTTGTGAAAGTGAAATCATGTCTCACAAATTTATCAGAGTTCTTTGAGGATGTAACAAACAAGGTAGATAAAGAGTGTCACGAGGCTATTCCCCTTTATTTTTGAAAATAAGGGGCAGAATTTTTCACTTGGCATGCGGGTGCATGCTCAAGAGTAAAATAGCTTGATGACGTCGGGTGAGAGTCCTGACATCATCGAGCACTCGCGTGATATTTCAGTCGGCGGGTGCACGCTAAACTCAGAACTGCAACCACCGGCAATTAAGAGGGCGCTATTAAGCCCATTAACGGTGCAATTAACTGGGATTTTTTGTTGCCCCATCCAACATTATGGTTGGTGGGCGGGCAAATCAGCCAGGCAGCCTTTGCATTTTTCAGGGAACCTCATCCAAGGGCGGGATGAGGTTTCCATTATTAAATTTAAAAAATAAAAATGTTTGGACAGAATTTTCATGTTGCATGTGTTCAGGTGACTGTTTCTGATGTGTGGGCATTTATTAAAATCTTTATCTTTATCTTTTATCTGTATTCTTCAGCTCCCTGAAGCAGCTCTCTGCCTTCAGGGAGCTTTCATTCCATGGTGCCCTAGGCCTGTGCTGATTTCAGCATTCATCCTCCTCCTGCCCCCAGCCCTGGCAGCGTTGATTGTATCAGCACGTACAAATCGTGGTCGGTGGCCAATTGCGGTCGATGTCCGTTTCCTGACCACTCCTGCGCCCACAGATGGCACCCAACCATCGAGCTGAAAATCCAGGCTAAGAGTTTTCAACTTTCAACTGGCTCATCATTTTGCAATTTGAATTGAGATAGAGCAAACTGCTTAAAATTCAAGGCCAAATTCAAAGGTGAAGGTGAGAAACAAACAAATCACCCTCAGGGGAGTATGAAAAGAGAGATATTTCCTATAATCCAGACGCCCATGTTACTTGTAACTTTCTAAGGAAGAGACAATAAAGACTCAAAGTACTGGATATTGAAGCAATGGCTGCCACAGACAAACACACCCAAAATCTCTTGAAGTTCTTCAAGGAAAGGCTACCCAGACAATTTAGAGAGATTGCAAGTAACGCAAGCAGTGTCAAGAAAGTCTTCAGCAGAGGAAACAGGCTGAAGGTTGCTTTCTCTCTCTCTCTCTTTTGGATCAAGTGTGTCACTTGCTTCAAAAAGCCAACTCCACCAGAAACCTAGCAGCCACCCAACATCCCTTAATTGCAGCATGTTCTATATCTGATTGCATCGAAGAAACCAGCTAACCTAAATCGACCACAGCATTTAAAAGCCTCAGGGACAATCAAAGGACACTTCACAATATTTTCTTTCACCTTTCTTTAAAATTGTACTCTAACTCCCTTGTTTCTGACACCTGTGTTTGTCTTTGTGCGTGTGTGGTTGTGTGTATATTTGTGTGTGTGGTTGTGTTTGTGTTTGTATGTAAATGTGTTTGAGTGTGTGTGTTTGTGTTTGTATGTATGTGTTTGTGTGTGTGTATGTGTGTTTGTGTTTGTATGAATGTGTGTTTGTGTTTGTATGTATGTGTATGTGTTTGTGTGTATGTATGTGTGTTTGTGTGTGTTTGTATGTATGTGTCTTTGTTCGTGTGTATGTATGTGTGTTTGTGTGTGTGTGTGTGTGTGTTTGTGCTTATGTGTATGTATGTTTGTGCGCCTGAATGACTACACGAGGGCTGAATGCTTGACATCACGTTTTTATTACTTTTCTCAGATTTAGTGGTTAATAGATTTGATCTTTGACTCAAGGAAACCTGGTTTGATTGACTTATTATTGCTCACAGCTTAATAGTTAAGTACATTCAGATTTGGAAAGGGAATATCCTTGTGAAAAATAAACTTAAAACCTTGTTGTGACGAACCAAGGAGGTTGAATAGAGGAGAGTCTGTTCAGCCCTTCTCACCTGGTTATAACAAGTAGATGTAATGTATTTGGATTTCCACAAGGTGCCACACAAAAGGTTACTGCATAAAATAAGAGTTCATGTTATTGGGGGCGATATATTAGCAAGGGTAGAGGATTGGTTAACCAACAGGAAACAGATAGTCAGGATAAATGGGTCATTTTCAAGTTGGCAAACTATAACTAAAGGAGTACCACAGGGATCAGTGTTGGTGCCTCAACTATTTATGATCTATATTAATGACTTTGATGAAGGTGTAGATTGTATTGTAGCCAAATTTGTTAATGATACAAAGATAGGTAGGAAAGCAAGTTGTGATAAGATCCAAAGAGTATCTGGGGTATTGTGTGCAGATTTGGTCTCCTTACTTAAAGAGGGATATACTTGGATTGCAAGCAGTTCAGAGAAGGTTCATTGGGCTAATTCCTTAGTTAAAGGGGTTGTCTTATGAGGAAAGGTTAAGCAGGTTGGGCCTATACTCATTGGAGTTTATAAGAATGAGAGGTGATCTTATTGAAACATAGAAGATTTTGAGGGGGTGTGACAGGGTAGATGATGGAAGGATGCTTCTTCTTATGTGAGAATCTAGAACAAGGAAGCACAGTTTAAAAATAAGGGATTTCTCATTTAAGATGGAGATGAGGAAGAATTTCTTCTCTCATAAGGCCTTTTGAATTTTCTTCCACAGAGAGCAGTGCAAGCTGAGTCATTGAACATATCCAAGGCTGGGTTAGACACAAGGGTGTAAAGGTAAGAAAGCTGGGTTAAAGGCACAGTGTGATCAGTTATGATGGTGAAGCAGGCTTCATGTGCCAAATGGCCTACTCCTGCTCCTATTTCTTATGATTATGACCTTATGATCTTATATTTAAGTCAACATTGCCTCTCCCTAACACTTCTGCCAAAATGCATCACCTCACTGGACAATTTAAATTCAATTGAACATATCTCAGAAATGGTGACCATGAAACTACCAGATTGTTGCTAAAACCCCACCTGCTTTACCAATGCCCTTTGGAGAAGTAAATCTAACATCCTTACACAGTCTGGTCTACATGTGACTCTAGACCCTCAGCAATGTCCTTGACTCCAAACCAACCCTGAAATGAACTAACAAATCAGTTCCTATCAATAGTGGCAGTCTTCCTTCTCTTAAGACAATGGTTAATTCTGTGTTAAGCGTCACCTGGTGTAGCTCAGGAGCCTGACTCTGGCATGGCATTCTCTGCTTCATTGACTGCAGAGGAGGACAGTGGGCTGATAAGGTGCACAATTCGCTGGCCTCTGTTTTCTCTGGGCCCTGATATCAGCCAGCTGAGATTTTCATTTCTGCTACTTCTTCCAATGCCCTTCCAAACAGTCAGCCTCAAGAGCTCATGGCCATCAGCCACTGTCTGTCGGTTGTGTGTCAACGTCCGCCATCTTCATATACAGCTTGCAGCAGTATGGAGGCCCAAGAGTTCAATGTCAACTGGCCAGTTCACCATAGAGGAGGTCGTTGGGTACATAGCCGTCATCCACAGATGAACCTGGCCAAGCCAGAGCAGACATCATTGGCTTAACAATGAACGTATGCTGATGGAATTAACAGGCTCCAGGACCTCTGAATTGGCGACCTTGACCTGCTAAAATACACTGAGGATTTGTCTGAGACAGTGAAGGTGAAAACTGTTCAGCCTTTTCTCCTCCCTAGCATATGACATCCAGGCCTCACCACTGTAGACGAGCGCACTTAGGACTCAAGCTTGGGAGACTTGCAGTTTAGTGTTCTCAGTCAGGTAACTGTTGTTCCAGATTCTCTTATTCAGTATGGGCATAACAGCTGCAGCTTTTGCAATGCATGTGTTGATTTCAGTGTCAAGTGACAGATTGCTGGCGATTGTGGAGTCTAGATAAGCGAAACTATCATCAACCTCCTGCGTCACATGTCAATGTTGATAAATAGCAGTGTGACAACATCCTGGACAAGGACATTTGTCTTCCTTATGCTGATGGTCAAACCAAACTCATTACGGGCATGAGAGTCTGTCTACTTACCACTGAAGATGTTCCTCAAAATGGAGTGCAAATGCAGCATTGTCAGCTTACAGCAACTCTCTGATGAGGACTTGGTGCAACTTTTCTTGGATCTCAGGCAAGGAAAGCTGAACAGCTTTCAATCAATTTTGGTATGTGAGTAGACACCCTCTCTAAATTACTTGAAGGCATGTGACATCAGTAACGAGAAGAATATGCTCGAGAGTGTTAATGCCGGAGCACAATCCTGTTTGACCCCACTACGTATTACAAAGGGTTCCTATGTTGCACCGTCATAGCTGACCTTAACAACCATGTTGCCATGTTTCAGCGGACAGTCAATACACACCAGCATATTCAACCATGCTTACATGGTCGAATGCCTTGGTGAGATTGATGAAGTGATCTCCTTTGTTCATAGCATTTATCTTGCACCTGCAGTCAGACAAGGGCAACATGAGCAAATACTTTTCCCATGATGCTCATAATTGTTGCAAGCCTGTGACTGCCCTTGTTCTTGTACAGGGTCACAACCTTTGCACACATATCCCTCCAGCAAAGAGAAGTTCATGCAGATGCTGCAGGGTGCTGGTTTCCCATGCTTCATGAGGTCAGGTGGTATAGCATCAGCATCTGGAACTTTGCCCCCTGCCTTTGTTTGCAATGGAGTTGTTTTCTTTGCTGATGGGCGTGTTGCCATTTACATGCCCCTAGTATTCCCTGTGTTGAAGGATATCAGGATATTCTGGCAAAATTGTAACTGGTAGTTATTGGTGCACTGCCTAGCAGTCTGTTGGACTTTACTTCAATCGGCTCTTAGTGCATTTAAAGTCTTCTCGCTCATATCTCCCTTGTAATTACTGAAAGCAGATCACTTGGCTTCGACAGGTTCCATCACAGCAATGTTAGCCTCAAACCCATCAGCATGTTTTCTGCTCTTGGCTCCCACATGTTAAGAGTGCGGTATTGCAGACGGTGTCTCAACATACGTTCCATTTAGCTTCTGCACTCTGTGTGGGAATGGCGGACAGCAATTGTCCAATTGCGTCAAGCAGCTGTTTGTTTTTATCTGGGTAGGCAGTATGGTTGATATTGATACAAGAATGGCATTTCTGCTTTGAATGAAAAAATATTAAGGGTTGCATCCTAACCCTGGTACACTCCAGGGGGTGACCTGTAACACAGTTAGCACTGTGATAGCTGCCTGTGTTGAGAATGTTGTTCAGAGAGTCATGACTGGCGATGATCAGATTCAGCTAATGCCAATGCCCTGATCTTGGATGTCTCCAGGACACCTTGTGGCATGGTTTGTTCTGAGAGAAGGTGTGTTCATTACACAAAGCTCATGGTTGCAGCAAAGCTCAAATAGTCTCTGTCCATTCTCATTTATCTTTCCCAGGGCATGATGTCCAAGGCAGGAGGGCCATGCCTCATGGTTTGCCCCTCCTCCTGAGACAAAATGCCCCAGTAGGTAAAGATGTTCTGACTTAGGGATTCTGCTGATGGCAGTATCCAGCTCCTCATAGAAACGGTCTTTTGCCTGTGTAGCAGAGCACAGCATTGCAGCATAGATCCTCATGAGGTTAACTGGCCTGTTTGAGTTGAGAGGCTGATGGAGTGAACACATTCTGAACCATTTGTGGGGAGTTCCATTATCGAAATCAGCAAGTTCTTTCAAGCGAAGCCTACTCCCTGCTCAGACGTTTCCTCTGAACTCTTCCTCTGCCAGATGAACATGTAATTCATTTATTTCTGTGATCTGCTCTCGCAAGCCTGGTCTCTCGTTGGGAAGCTACATCAATGTTCAGTCTATCAAGTTCAATGTTGATCACAGCTGTCTGACATGCGTTCTCGACCAGCCGCAAATCACCTGCCAATCCTGTGCACATGGACCTGATGTGCCAGCTTGCCAATCGAAGAGATGGCATCTTCTATCTGTTTGTTTGTTTTGTTTGCTTGCCTGGGGCAATGGATTCAGTCCATTTGCTGAGCAGAGATTCGAAGCTCCAAGCACGCATTGAAGTAGATGGGCAGTGGCAGGTCAGCACCTTACTAGTCAAGGTTGCCTGAATTGAGGCAGGCTGACCAGTAGGGCATGATGGTCCATCCAACCCATTCTCTATGCGAATCAATTTGGGCTTATCATTCATAACTGCTGTGTCCCATGTTGTGTTAGTGCTCTGCAGTGAAACTGGAGTGTCCTCTCCAGGATGCAAGCCTGGGCAAAACTTAATGCAGACTGCGGGATGCACAAATTTCAGGGTAGTCCTCCAGGCCTTGGACGAAAAAGCTGAACATGATAGCTGAGGTGAGAGTGACTGGCCTTGACATCAAGGCAGCATTTTACCGAATGTGGCATCAGGGAGACCTAGCAAAACTGGAGTCAATGGGAATCAGGGGTAAAACTCTCTGCTGGTTGGAGACATAAAGGAAGATGGTTGCAGTTGTTGGAGATCAAACACCTCAGTTTCAGGACTGCAGGAGTTCCTCAGGATAGTGTCCTCAGCCCAAACATCTTCAGCTGCTTCACCAATGACCTTCCTTCCAACATAAGGTCAGAAGTGGGGATGTTCGTTGATGATTGCACAATGTTCAGCAACATTTGTGATTCCTCATATACTGAAGCAGTTCATGTCCAAATACAGCAAGACCTGGACAATATCCAGGCTTGGACTGACAAGTAGCAAGTATCATTCTCACCACACAGTGTCAGGCAATGACCATCTCCAACAAGAGAGAATCTAATCAACACCCCTTGACATTCAATGGCATTCCCATCATTGAATCCCTCACTATCAACATCCTGCGGGTTACCATTGACCAGACACTGAATTGGACTGGCCATATAAATACTGTGGCTACAAGAGCAGGTCAGAGCCTAGGAATCCTACGACAATTAACTCACCTCCTGACTCCCCAAAGCCTGCCCAGCATCTACAAGGCAGAGGTCAGGAGTGTGAAGGAATACTCCCCACTTGCCTGGATGAGTGCAACTCCAACAACACTGAAGAAGCTTCACACCATCCGGGATAAAGCTGCCCATTTGATTGGTGCCACATACACAAAACATTCACTCCCACTACCACCGGCACACAGCGGCAGCAGCGTGTACCATCTACAAGATGCACTGCAGGAACTCACCAAGCATCCTTAGACGACACCTTCCAAGCTTACAACCGCTACCATCTAGAACGACAATGGCAGCAGACACATGGAAACACCACCAGCATAGTATAGGCAGAACTAATCAATCCTATAACGAATGGATCAGATCGAAGCTCTGCAGTCCTGCCACAAGCAGTTGTGAATGGTGATGGACAATTAAACAGCTAACAGAAGGAGCAGGCTCACCAATAACTCCATCCTCAGAAATGGGGTTAGTCAAGAATGTCAGTGCAAAAGACAAGGATGAAGCATTTGCAACCATCTCCAGCCAGAAGTGCTGCATGGTTAATTCTATCTTGACCTCCTCCTGACATCCCCAACATCATAGATATCAGTCTTCAGACAATTCATTTCACACCATCTGATATCTAGAAATAGCTGAGTGCACAGGATACAGCAAAGGCAACATGCTAGTTGTAGCACTGAAGAGTTGGTGCACTGGAACTAGCTGCAACCTCCCCCGCCCCACTAGCCAAGCTGGTCCAGTACAGATACAACACTGGCAGCTAGCCATCCAAGTGTAAAGGTGGCCAGATATGTCCTGCCCAGTCCTGCAGCCAAAGCAGGTTGGCACCTCATTTCAGGTATGCATGGTGATGTTCCTGGCATGCCCCCCAGCACTCTTTATTGAACCAGGTTGGATCCCTTAACTTGGTAGACTAGGGGATATGCTGAGCCATGAGGCTACATATTGTGGTGGAATACAATTCTACAGCTCCTGATGCCCACAACACCTCATAATGCATGGATTTGAGCTGCTGGATTTGTTCTAAACCTAACCCATTTAGCATGGTGGTACTACCACACAGCATGATTGAGGGCGTCCTCAATGTGAAGACCAGACTTAATCTCAACAAAGTAGGACAAATCTAATCCAACCAGCTGCTGCCCTCTCAGTCTACCTTCAATCATCAGCAGTGATGGAAGACATTGACATTTACTCATCAATAACTTGTCCAGCTATGCCCAGTTTGTGCTCTGCCTGGACCACTCATCTCCAGACCTCATTGCAGCTTTGGTCCAAACATGGAAAAAGAGCTGAATTCAAGGAGTGAGGTGAAAGTGACTGCCCTTGACATCAAGGCTGCACTTAACTGATTGTGGTATCAAAAAAAATTGATTTGATGGGAATCAGAGGGAAAACTCTCTGCTGTCTACAGTCATACCTAAGACAAAGGGTGTATTTGTTGGAGGCCAATCATCTCAGTCCCAGGACATTGCTGCAGGAGTTCCTCAGAGTAGTGTCCTAGGTCCAACCATCTTCAGCTGCTTCATCAATGACCTTCCCTCCGGCATAAGGTCAGTTGTGGGGATGTTTGCTGATGATTGCACAATGTTTAGCACCATTCATGACTCCTCAGATACTGAAGCAGTCCATGCCCAAATGCAGCAAGACTTGGACAACATTCAGGCTTAGGCTGATAAGTGGTAACTAACATTCATGTCATATACATGTCAGGCAATGACCCATCTCCAACAAGAGAGAATTTAATCACTTCCCCATGGCACTCAATTGCATTTCCATCACTGAGTCCTCCACCATCAACATTGCTCTTGACCAATAGCTTAACTGGACCAGCCATATACCTGGACCAGCCACAAGAACAGGTCAGAGGCTGGAAGTTCTGCTGTGAAAAACTCATCTCCAGACTCTCCAATGCCTGTCCACCATCTACAAAGCACAAGTCAGGAGTGTGATGGAATACTCTCCACTTGCCTGGATGAGTGCAGCTCCAACAACACTCAAGAAGCTCAACAGCATCTAGGACAAAGCAGCCTGCTTGATTGACACTACATCTGCCACCTTAAACATTCAGTCCCTCCACCACCAGCACACAATGAGTTCAGTGTGTTCCATAAACAAGACGCACTGTAGCAACTCACCAAGGCTCCTTCAACAGCACCTTCCAAACCCACAACCTTTACCCCCTAGAAGAATAAGGACAGAGAGTGTGCCCCTACCTGCAAATTCCACTCCAGGTCTCACACCAAGCTGACTTGGAACTATATCACCATTCCTCCATTATTGCTGGACCAAAGTCCTGAAAGTTTCTGGGTGTACCTATACAATATGGACTGCAGTGCTTCAAGCTCACTCACAACCACCATCTCAAGGGCACTTAGAGATTGGCAATAAACACACATCTAGGCAGCAACAACCACATCCCATGAATGAATGAGAAAAAATAATTTCCAACTGTAATTTTGTTTTGCACCTATCCAAACATTGAATGGTATCCAGTCTCATTGTTACATCTTCCTTGTTTTCATCAGTTGACTTTTTCCCCGGAAATGGTAATGGATTGAGCTGCTAGTTTCAGGATCATTATATATTTATTTACAACGGAAACAGATCATAGTGCACGTTAGGTCTCAGGTGGCAGATGGTCAATTTCAAGAATTGAGCCTTAGTGCCATGCTGCCAGTGAGCTACATGCTTCAAATGGGGGTTTTGCAGCTGGTTACCAACTGCAAAATCAGATCACTCAGCCAACAGGAAGGTCAGTGTGGTAACTGCATGCATTGTCCCTCCTGCCTGTCAATCACAGGTCATGTGATGTACTACAGGGGCTTCAACCAGAGAGCTTTTATTGTGGGCAAACCAGGGACGGAGTCTTTCGGACAAGGGATCAGGTCTAGGTACAAGCATTCATAGATGCCTCCGTGGTAAAGCTTAACTGTTTCTTTACAAAACCTGTCTGCTCCATCAAGTTATCAGATTTGGCAACAAGGGTAACATCAATTTCGACTGTGCACCGCACCCTTTACTGTGAGTAAATTGAATTTTAAAAACTACTTACCAGTCATGCCGCCTTTTGGAAGAATCGATCTATATGATGCTATTATTGAAGATTGGAGTCAGTATGTTGAGCACCTTGGATTTTACTTTGTAACAAATGAAATAACCGCCGAAGAAAAGCAGAAAGCGATTCTCTTAAGCGTATGTAGCAATAAAACATAAAATCTGATTCACAACTTGACGGCCCCAAGCACGTCCAATTCCAAATTGTATAGTGAATTAGTGGACCCAGTGAAAGCACACTCCCAGCCAAATGCAGCGCTTTAAATTTAATTCAAGAGTTTGTGCCCCGGGAGAGTCCATCTATGTGGCGAACTTCAAGCAGTTACCGGGATACTGCAATTTTGGGGATGCAATAAACGATATGCTGTGGGACCGACTGGTATGCGGAGTCAAAGATAACGCAATATAGTGCTGCTTACTTGCCGAAATCGATATCAATTTTAAACATGACCTAGAAATCTCCCTCGCCATGGATAGCGCTGTGAAAGACTGGCAGGCTTTGCAACACATGGATAACGGCATCCTACTTCATGTGGGGCGGGAACCTATCGCCAAGCATAGTGCTGAAACCAGACCTGCAGCGTTCAAACATGATTCAATGTCCACTGTAAGAAATATTAAGAAACCTAACAGAAATGCTTCACCAACAACTTCAAGACAAAATTGCAATAGATGTGGAAGTGACCACAGAGCAGAAACTTGTAAATTCAGAGGGGCAGAATGTCATTATTGTCACAAGAAGGGACATGTGATTCATCTCTGAACAAAGATGAAGCAGCCTGCAAGATAGCAAACAAATATGTTCGAGTTAACAGGTGCTGCAAAGGTTGAAGCTGCTGGTAATGATGGGTACTCCCTGTATAATGTAACTGCAGTGAAAACTGAGTCTATTGTGATGGCAGTACAAGTAAATGAGAAGCCACTACGTATGGAAGTTAATACTGGTGCCTCAACTATGATGGTTGGAGAACACAGGATGAAGGAAGACAGCCAATAAATCTTCACCAGACAACTGCTAAATTAAGAACTTATACAGGAGGATCTTTTCAAGTCAAGGGCATTGCCACTGTCCCAGTCTGCTACAAGGAACAGACAACCCAACTACCTGTGATAATCATAAAAGGGGAGGCATCCAGTATTTTAGGTCGAGATTGGCTACAGAAGATAAAACAACTGGTCTGTGATAATTCATCTGAAATCAGGTGGAATCCAAAACTTCTGAAGAAATGCACAATCGTTTTTCGGGATGAATTAGGAAAGTTGGAAGGCATGCATGCCAAAATATATGTCGATCCCCAGGCAACACCATGTTTCTTCAAGACCAGACCTGTGCCTTATACACAAAAAGAAAAGGTGTTTTCAGAGCTGTGCGGGTTAGAAAGCCTGGAAATAATATAATCTGTCCAATTCTCTGAGTAGGCCATACCCATAGTTCCAGTTGTCAAGCCGGACAAGACCATACATATGTGTGGAGACCACAAATTGACAGTAAATAAAGTAGCAAAACTAGACAAGTACCCCATTCCAACAAAAGATGGCTTATACACCAAGCTGGCGGGAGGCAAGTCATATATTCAATTAGATATGAGCCACACCTATCAAAAATTAGAATTGGATAGCACGTCGAGAGAATGCATGGCTATTAAAACACACAACTCATCTACCCTTTGGAGTCTTATCAGCATGCGCTATTTTTCAGAGAACAATGCAAAGTCTTTTGCAAGGACTTCTATGAGTGATTGTATATTTGGATGTTGTTCTCTTCACTGGGTTGACCAAGGCTGAACACTTAACCAACCTGGAGGAGGTGCTGAGAAGGTTCATGGAAACCAGTATATGTTAATGAGGGAAAAGTGCACATTTCAAGTATCAGAAGTGACTTATCCAGGTCACAGTGGACACCAAGGATTTGCATCCCATGGAAGATAAAGTTCAGGCAATAAAAGATGCATCATCAGCATCCAATGTAACAGAACTCAAGTCCTTCCTGGGTATGATCAACTACCATAGTCACTTCCTACCCAACCTATCAACTGTTTTGGCACATTACACTCATTGCTGAAAAGGAACCACCATTGGTCATGGGGTTCACAACAGGAAGAAGCCTTTGTGACAGCAAAGAAATTGCTGCATTCATCGTGCTTATTGGTACACTATGACCAGTCAAAAAAGCTGGTGTTAACATGTGATGCTTCTCCTTATGGTGTAGGGGCTGTTATATCACATAAAATGGGAAATGAATCAGAAAGGCCCATTGGCTATGTCTTGAGAACCCTTTCCCAAGCCAAAAAGGCCTATTCTCAGTTAGAAAAAGAAGGATTATTAGTAGTATTTGATGTAAAAATGTTTTACATGGGTAATGTTTTACCATTGTGTTGGACCATAAACCATTAACGGGATTATTCAGTGAGGATAAGGCCATTCCGCCAATAGCATCAGCAAGAATACAATGCTGGGCTCTGACATTATCTGCGTATGAGTATACTTTTATGTACTGCCCTGGTTTACACATTACAAATGCAAATGCACTCAGTCATCTCTTGTTACCAGATAGTATTGTGAATACTCCCATTCCACAAGAATTAGTGCCATCATTGAATTTCTGAGATTCTTCGCCTGTATATGTGAAACAAGTTGGAAATTAGACGAACAGGGATCCAATATTATCAAAAGTCAGAGACTTTGTTTTGCAAAGATGGCCAAACTCACCTGTATCTGAAGATTTGAGACCATTCCATGTCAGAAACACAGAATTAAACTGTCAAGACAGAACTTTGTTGTAGGATTCAAGAGTTGTGGTCCCTTCACAAGATAGAGAGCCACTCTTGACAGAGCTTCACAGTGCGGATCCAGCCATATCAGAGATGAAAATGCTTGTGTGAAGCTATGTATGGTAGCCAGGCATTGACAGTGACATTGAAAGCATGGTCAAGCACTGTCTCCAGTGCCAGCAACATCAGAAGTTGCCTGTTTCCGCTCCTCTGCATCCACTGGAGTGGCCTAATCGACTCTGGGTTCAACTACATATCAGTTATGTAGGACCATTCCTAGGTACCATGTTCTTGTTAATTGTAGATGCACGTTCAAAATGGATGGATGTATATGAAGTCAAATCACCAATGTCAAACACAACCATCAAGAAGCTACGTCACTGTTTCACCATACATGGCCTACTTGAAATTGTCGTTTCTGATAATGGTACAGCCTTTGCCAGCACCGAGTTTCAGAAATTTATGGATGTGAATGGAATCCACTACATAAAGGCAGCTGCTGGCATCCTTCATCGAATGGCCTAGCCAAGAGGGCTGCACAAATTTTAAGTCTGGTATGAAAAAGTTATCAGAAGGTACCCTGGAATCTCAACTTTCCTGGTTTCTCTATCGTACAACACCACATTCAACTACAGATTCAACATCATCAGAGTTTTTAATGAAATGCTGTCTGTGTACATGTTTACACTTGGTGTTTCCAAATTTAGAGAAGGTAGCGTAGAACCAGAGTAATCAGAAATTTAGCCATGACATTCAGTGTAGGTGACACAGTACACATGCAAAATTTCAGCACTGGACCCTGTTGGGCACTAAGAAGCCATCGTTTCAGAGACTGGTCCATTATCTTTCCAAGTACAAGTGGGAGATAGAATCATCGGTAAGCACGTACATCACATCCGTGCCAGAGAGACATCCCAATGATTATCCGATCAACCTATGATTAATGTTGAACCGTCAACTTCTGAGGTGTGCGAGCGACCTAGAACAGACATCCCAGATATTTCAGAAGAGTTGCCAAATCCTGAACTGCCCAGTTTCAATGATGTGTTGGGCGGAGTCTTTCGGATGAGAGTTCGGGGCTAGCGTGCAAACACCCCTAGTTGTCTCCGTAATAAAGTTTTACTGTTTCTTTACAAAGCCTGTCTGCTCAATCGAGTCATCACAGTCGGTTTAAGAAGTGAGGTAGGTGGGGGCTAAGCATTGGGTAGGTGTAGTTAGGGAGCTTGGATTGTAAAAGGATGGGGTGAGCCAGTTTTTCCATTATCCTTCAAAATTACATGTGGTCCTATGTATGACATCAGACCTTAATTTGCACAATAAGGTTTCCATGTTATTGAGGTGGGCCCAGGGCAATGCAGTGGATGCCCCAATAAATAGCTGGATTCGGGAATAGGACAGCAAGTTCATCACAGCTATTTTAACTTTTATGTCTCCTGGACGGGCCAAGGTTTTGTGTTTCTTCTATTCTTTCTGTGACATTTAGACAATAAGTTCCACATGAAAATGTACGAACAACTTACTGTATATGTTAAAGGCAATGGGGATAAGTACTGGAGGAAAGCATGTTGTTTTTTATATGTATGAATATTTGCTTTCAGGAAGATCACCCTAACATCACCCTTCGAGCTCTAGCTGTCCCACCTCTCACTACCAGCTTATATTTCACCTCATTTCTATATTTCTTAGTTCTGATGAAGGGTCATGCGGACTCCAAACGTCAACTGTATCCCTCTCCACAGATGCTGTCAGACCTGCTGGGGTTTTTTTTTTGTTTTTGTTCTAACATTTCAGTATTTGGTGATGTAACTTGCTGTACATATATATTCAAACTAAATATACCGATAGATACACACTAACTAAACAATATAAATATAATAACTGCTCGACTCGGTCCTGTTGCTTAATCTAGATAAGGGAAAAATTAAAAGGGCAAAGTGCAGGGAGAGCCTCGCGAGAGTGTGCGGGCTCGGATCGCGGAAGAGCAGTCGGACGAGTGATTGACAGGACTGGCCCTTCAACCGAGTGACCGCGGATTGACAGCAGGATTGCACCTCGATTCACGCAACTGTTGTACCAACTGGGTATGGATTTTAGGAATTCATAGTTCGATTGTTTCTTTTGGACCAGTTGTAGCACTAACATTACTCAGTTCAGTTTAAAATGCAAAGCAATGGTATCCTGCCTGAACTAAGAGAATGACATGAGCCGTTTGCACTTTCTCTCCGAAGGAAATTGTCTTTAGTTGCTGAAGCTATTCTGAGAGTTAGCGAGATTGTGGGATATTATCACGTGTGTTTTAATCTGTAGTTCGCAAAGGTTGTTAAAACTCCTTTGTCAGCGTTACTTTGCAGCCGCCTTGTGTCCTGCCGTGACTTTAAACTACTCTTGGAAAATGCTAACTCCCATTATGTGCAGAGTTCAGGACAACCTCTCTCTCATTAGTGAACACGAACTGGTAAACAAACCACAGCTAATCGAATGCTTGCTCTTCGTTTTCAGGGACAGTTCAAGACAATGCCTGAGCTGAGTGGGAAAGTTCAGACTGTGCAGGGTCTGATCGATCCCAGGCAGATGGGACGTACCCTGACCCACGAGCACTTGACCATGTCTTTTGCTTTCTGCTACTCGCCACCACCCCCGGGCCAAGAAGCGTGCTCTGAAATGCCGATAGTCATGAATAACGTTTACTGGCTCAAACAGAACCCATACAGTCACAAAGGCAATCTCCTGTTGAATGAGGAGATTGAGGCTGTTAAAGAGGAACTCCTACACTTTAAGAAACTAGGTGGTGGAACTATAGTGGAAAATACGACTGCCGGGATATGCAGAGATGTGAAGGCTCTCCGGCGCCTTTCTCAAGAGACCGGAGTTCATGTCATCGCAGGGGCAGGGTTCTACGTGGGTGAAACACACTCCCTCGAAACTCGGAGCACGACCGTGGAGAAGGTGAGTGCACATAACTGGGGTAAAATCAGGGCCATGAGCAGATAAGGGATGTCACATTTGTGATGGATACATTGAATTCCCTTGTTTTTAATCACCAGTTGCAATTGATGTGAGAAAGAAAACCAATAGCTGTAACGAAGTGGGTGGAGAGGGTAGCGGCCACCCTTGGATGTTAACCAGGAGGACTCCAAACAGCTGACCTTGTAGTTTTCTTTCCCCAGTGAATTTTCAATATTAAAACATGCTGTCAATTAGCTTTTATCCAGAGCTGATTTTTTTTTAACTTCTACTGGACGTGGGGAAAGGGGTGAACGAATCAGTCTAGTGTCTTTACTTCACGCCTTCAGCCCCCAACAGATTTTATATGACTTTACTGCTGGATTAATTCACTCAAGCCATATGGTCAATAGACAAGGCATATGCTGATCTTGCAAGTCAACACAAACCAGCTGTGAAAACCATTCCACTTGTCCCAGTAAACCTTAACAAAATGGATAATATATTATTAAAAATCAGTAAAATATTATCAGACAGGTAAAGTTCTGCCACGTCACAATTATTAACAAAAGGCAAACGAGTAATTTCAAACCTGGAGAGAGACATCTGGATTAAAAGTATCTCTTACTTACATAACAGATTTATTCAAAAAATAGAAGCACTGTTGTTAAGGGGACATTGGTAATTTGAATACGTAACTGATAAAAGAATAGGAGACAGAGAGTAATGGCAATGGATCTTTACCTGACTGGAGGGAAGTATGCATTGGAGTCTTCTAGGGGTCAGAACTGGGACCATTGCTTTTCTTGTTATAAAACAATGACCTGGACTTGGAAATAGGGAGTATTGAAGTTTTCAGATGCTACCAAATTTGATAGTATCACAAATAACAAGGAGCCATGGAACCATAGAAAAGTTACGGCACAGAAAGAGGCCATTTAGCCCATCATGTCTGCACCAGCTGAAAACAAAACTAGCCACTCATTCTAATCCTGCCTTCCAGCACCTGGTCCATAGCCTTGCATGTTACAGCACTCCAGGTGCAAATCCAGATACCTTTTGAATGAGTTGAAGGTTTGAAGGTTTCTGCCTCAACCACCTTGGGCAGTGAATTCCAGACACCTACCACTCTCTGGGTGAAAAAGTTTTTCCTAATATACCCTCTAATCCTTCTACCACTCACCTTAAATATGTGCCCCCGGTAATTGACCTCTCCACTAGGGGAACTAAGTCTTCCCTATCTACTCTATCTGGGCCCCTCATAATTTTGTTCACCTCAATCAAGTCACCCTTCAGCCTCCTCTGTTCCAAGGAAAACAACCCCAGCCTATCCAATCTTTTCTCATACCTGAAATTTTCCTGACCTGGCAACATTCTTGTAAATATCTTCTGCAGTCTTTCCAGAGCAATTATGCCCCTCCTGTAATGTGGTGACCAGAATTGTATGCAAAACTCCTGCTGTGGCCTAACTAGTGTTTTATGCAGCTCCAGCATTACATCCTTCTTTTGTTTTCAGTACCTCGTCCAATAAAGGAAAGCATTCCACATGCCTTCTTACCACCTTATCTACCTGTCCTGCCACCTTAAGGGATCTATGGACGTGCACTCAAGGATCTTTCATTCCTTTACCCCCCTCAATATCTTCCACTTTTATTGAGTATTCCCTAGCTTTGTTGCCCTCCCGAAAGATATAACCTCATACTTCTCCGGATTGAACTCCTTTGCCACTTTTCCCCCACTCAACCAAACCATTGATATTGTTCTGGAGTCCACAGCAATCCTCTTTGCTATCAAATACATGGCTGATATTTGTGTCATCTACAAATTTACCAATCATGCCTCACACATTTTAGTCCAAATCATTAATATATACAACAAACAGCAGGGGACCCAACACTGAGCCCTGTGGAATGCCACTGGAAACCACTTTTCATTCGCTAAAACATCCATTGATCATTACCCTTTGTTTCCTGTCACTGAGCCAATTTTGGATCCATCTGACCACATTGCCCTGTATCCCATGGATATCCCACATGCCAGGGTTCGGGGCATCTGCTCAGAACTGGAGAGGAACTTGCAGTGGGAGGGGAAGGATCCAGTGGTTGTGGTCCATGTAGATAGCGACGACAAAGGCAGTCACTATGAAGAGCTTGGCACTAAATTAAGGAGCAGGACCTCAAAGGTAATAATTCCTGGATTATTACCTGAGCCACATGCAAATTGGCATAGGACAAATAAGACTAGAGAAATGAATGTGTGGCAAAAAGATTGGTTTGGAAGAAATGAGTTTGGCTTCAGGGGCACTGGCACCAGTATTGGGGAAAGTGGGATCTGTACTGTTGGAATGGTCTACACTGGAACCATTTGGGGTCTTATGCCCTCATGAGGGAAGTATTGAGGGTTTTAAACTGAATAGTGGGGACAAGGGATCAAATTTGTGTAGGGATGGTAAATCAAAGAGTAGGTACAAGGCAAGAGAGAAAGGTATTAATATGGGAAATGATAAACAGACCATTGCGTGAAGGGACAAAGAGTACAAATCTGAGAGTAAATCAGCAGATAAAGCTAGATGTTACAAAAATAATAAAAGGACAAAACTAAAGGCTCTGTATCTAAGTACACATAGCATTCAAAACAAAACAAATAGACTGAAAGCGCAAATAGAAATAAATAAGCACAATCTGATAGCCATTACAAAGATATGGCTACTGGATGACCTAGATTTGGACCTGAATATTGAAGCATTTATGACATTTAAGGACAGGAAGTTAGGAAAAAATGGAGGGATGGCCCTGTTAATTAATTATGGTGTTACCATATTAGAGAGGGATGATCTAAGTTCAGGAAACCAGGATATAGAAGCGATTTGGGTTGAGATGAGAAATGATGAGCGCAAGAAGTCACTTGTGGGAGTGGTGTACAGGCCTCCTAATTGTAATTACAATTATGACAGATTATAAAAGAAGGGATAATGGGAGCTTGTCAGAAAGGTACAGCAATAATCCTGGGGGATTTTAATCTATATTTAGACTGGAAAAATCTGGTGGGAAAAGTTAGCCTAGATGAGGAGTTCATAGAATGTTTTCAGGATAGTTTCTTAGAACGGCGTGTTCTGGAGCCAACCAGAGAGCAGGCTATACTAGACGTGGTATTGAGCAACAATATAGGATTCATTGATAACCTCATAGTGAAGGCACCCCTAGGTAGCAGTAATCAAAATATGATTGAAATCTATCTTAATTTTGAGGGAGTGTGCCCAAGACTAGTATGTTAAACTTAAATAAGGGCAATTATGATGGCGTGAAAGCAAAGCTAGCTAAAGTGAACTGGCAAATGAGGTTAAGGGATAGGTCAATAGAGGTTCAGTGGCAGACATTTAAAGGGATATTTCAGAATACACAGAATATATACATTCCAATGAGAAAAAAGAGTTCCAAGGGCCCACCATCCGTGGTTAACTAAAAATGTTAAAGACGGTATCAAACTTAAAGAAAAGCATATAATTATGCAATGATAGGTGGCAAGTCAGAAGATTGGAAAGAATATAAAGAACGGCAAAGAATGACAAAAAGATTAATAAGGAGGGAAACATTAGAGTACGAGAGAAAGCTAGCTAGAAATATAAAGACAGATGGTAAAAGTTTCTAATAGATATTTAAATATGAAAAGAGTTAACAAAGTGAGCATTGGTCCTATAGAAAGTGCATGTGGGGAATTGGTAATGGAAAGTAGGGAGATGGCAGATGAGTTAAACAAGTATTATGCTTCGGCCTTCACTTTAGAGGACACAGTTAACATCCCGGAAATAGCTGTAAATCAGGAAATGGGAGGGAGAAACTCGGGAAAATTATACTCACAAGGGGAGTGGTATTGAGTAAGTTGATGGGGCTGCGGGCTGACAAATCCCCAGGTCCCAATAGATTTCACCCTAAGGTCTTGAAAGAAGTGGCTAGTGAGACAGTTAATGCATTGGTTTTAATTTTCCAAAATTCCCTAGATTCGGGGAATCCCATTACAATGGAAGATAGCAAATGTAACTCCTTTATTCAAAAAGGGAGGGAGAAAGCAAGTTACTAGAGGTCAGTTAGTTTAACACTTGTCAGAGGGGAAATATTAGCTATTATTAAAGATATTATAGCAGGGCAATTAGAGAAATTCAAGGCAATCAAGCAGAGTCAACATGGGTTTGTGAAAGGGAAATCATGTTTAGCCAATTTATTGGAGCTCTTTGAAGGAGTCACATGTGTTGTGGATAAAGGGAACCGGTGGATGTACTGTACTTAGATTTCCAGAAGGCATTTGATAAAGTGCCACATCAAAGATTATTGCGGAAAATAAAAGCTCGTGGTGTGAGGGTTAATGTATTGGCATGGTAAACGATTGGCTAGATAACAGGAAACAGAGAGTTGACATAAATGTGTCTTTTTCTGGTTGGCAGGATGTGACAAGTAGTGTGCCACAGGGATCAGTGCTAAGGCCTCAACTTGTTACAATTTATATAAGTGACTTGAATGAAGGGACCAAAGGAATGGTTGGTAAGTTTGCTGATGACTCAAAGGTAGACAGGCAAGTACGTTGTGAAGAGGATGTAAAGTGGCTCCAAAGTGACATGGATAGGTTAAGTATGTGGCAAAGATCTGGCAAATGGAGTATAATGTGGGCAAATGTGAAATTGTTCATCTTTTCAGGAAGGATAAACAAGAAGCTTATTATCTAAATGGTGAGAGATTGCAGAGCTCTGAGATTCAGAAGAATCTGGGTGTCCTAGTGCATGAATCAGAAAAGGCTAGTATGTAGGTACAGCAAGTAATTAGGAAAGTTAATAGAATGTTATCATTTATTGCAAGGGGAATTGAATACAAAAGTAGGGAGGTTATGTTTAAGTTTTACAGGGCACTAGTAAGATCACATCTGGAGTATTGTGTACAGTACTGGTCTCCTTTTTTATGAAAAAATGTAAATGCGTTAGAAGCAGTTCAGAGAAGGTTTACTAAACTAATACTTGGAATGGGTGTGTTATTTAATGAGGAAAGATTCGACAGGTTAGGCTTGTATCCACTGGAATTTAGAAGAGTAAGAGGCGACTTGAGATCCTGAGGGGTCTTGGCAGGGTGTTTGAATCACAATCTCACAGTGCAGAAGAGGCCCTTCGGCCCATTGAGTCTGTGGAGTGGATGTTTCCTCTTGTGGGAGAATCTAGAACTAGGGGTCACTGTTTAAAAAATAAGGGGTCGCTCATTTGAGACAAAGATCAGGAGAAATTTTTTCTCTGAGGGTAGTGAGTCTTTGGAACTCTCTTCCTCAAAAAGCAGTGGAAGCAGAGTCTTTGAATATTTTTATGGCAGAGCTAGATAGATTCTTGATTAACAAGAGGTTGAAAGGTTATCAGGGGTAGGCAGGAATGTCAGGTTGAGGTTCCAATCAGATCAGCCATGATCTTATTGAATGGCGGAGCAGACTCGAGGAGCTGAATGGCCATCTCCTGCTCTTTAGTCGTATGATCGTATGTTTTACTTTTCTGACCAGGCTACCATGTGGGTCCTTGTCAAATGCCTTATTAAAATCCATGTACACCACACCCATTGCAGTACTCTCATCAATACTCCTCTTTACTTCCTCAAAAAATTCAATTAAGTTAGTAAGGCATGATTTTCCCTTAACAAAACCATGCTGACTATCCCTGATGAATCCATTCCTTCCTAAGTGACAATTTATCCTGTTTTTCAGAATTGATTCTGATACTTTTTCTACTACTAAAGTTAAATTGACCAGCCTATAATTGTCTGGCCTATCCCTTGCACCCTTTTTAAACAATAGCACAATGTTTGCACTCCTCCAGTCCTCTGGTAACTTGCCTGTATCTAGCGAGGATTGAAAAATGATCCTCAAGGCATCCATTACTTCTTCCCTGGCTTCCATTAACAGCCTGGGATACAATCCGTCCGGCCCTGGTGATTTATCCACCTTTGAGGATGTCAGTCCCTCCCATATTTCGTCTCTCACTATGCTTAGTGAATCTAATATTTCACACTCCTTCTCATTGACTAGAATGTTTGCATCACCCCTCTCCTTAGTGATGAGGCAAGGTACTCATTAAGAAACCTTCCAACATCTGCATCAATGTATAAGTTACCTTGTGCATCTCTGATAGGCCCTAACTTTTCCTTAGTTGTCCTCTTGCCCTTAATGTACTGATAAGATATCTTAGGGATTTCCTTGATTTTACCTGCCAATATGCTTTCATATCCTCTCTTTCTTTCCTGACTTCATTTTTTACTTCACCCCTGAATTTTCTTTTTAATTTTTTTTTATTCATTCTTTCACATGATGTGGGCTTCGCTGGCTGGGCCAGCATTTATTGCCAATCCCTAGTTGCCCTTGGGAAAGTGGTCATGAGCCTTCTTGAACCATTGCAGTCCATGTGGTGTAGGTACACCCAGAGTGCTGTTAGGAAAGGAGTCCCAGGATTTTGACCCAGTGGCAGTGAAGGAACGGTGATATATTTCCAAGTCAGGATGGGAGTGACTTGGAGGGTTCCAGGTGATAGTGTTCCCATCTATCTGTTGCCCTTGTCATTCTAGATGGTCGTGGTCATGGCTTTGGATGGTGCTGTTGAAGGAGCCTTGGTGAATTCCTGCAGTGCATCTTGAGGATGGTACACACTGCTGCTTCTGTGCATCGGTGGTGGAGGGAGTGAATGTTTGTGGATGTGGTACCAATCAAGCAGGCTGCTTTGTCCTGGACAGTATCGAGCTTCCTGAGTGTTGTGGGGGCTGCACTCATCCAGGCAAGTGGGAAGTATTCCATCACACTCCTGCCTTGTGCCTTGTAGATGGTGGACAGGCCTTGGGGAGTCAGAAGGTGAGTTACTCATTTGGACATGGACTGCTTCAGTATCTGAGGAGTCGCAAATGGTGCTGAACATTGTGCTATCATCAGCAAACATCCCCACTTCTGACCCTATGATGGAAGGAAGGTCATTGATGAAGCAGCTGAAGATGGTTGGGCCAAGATAACTATCCTGAGGAACTCTCCTGCAGTGATGTCCTGGAGCTGAGATGACTGACCTCCAACACCCACAGCCATCTTCCTTTGTGCTAGGTATGACTCCAACCAGTGAAGAGTTTTCCCTTTGATTCCCATTGACCCCAGTTTTGCTAGGGCTCCTTGATGCAACACTCCAGTCACATGCAGCCTTGATGTCAAGGGCAGTCACTCTCACCTCACCTCGGGAGTTCAGCTGTTTTGTCCATGTTTGAACCAAGGCTATAATGAGCTCAGGATCTGAGTGGCCCTGGTGGAATCCAAACTGAGCATCAGAGAGCAAGTTATTGCCAAGCAAGTGCCGCTTGATAGCACTGTTGATGGACCCTTCCATTACTTTACTGATGATGGAGAGCAGACAGATGGGGCAGTAATTGGCTGGGTTGGATTTGTCCTGCTTTTTGTGTACAGGACATACCTGGGCAATTTTCCACATAGCCAGGTAGATGCCGGTGTTGTAGCTGGACTGGAACAGCTTGGCTAGAGGCGCAGTAGGAGCACAAGTCTTCAGTACTATTGCAGGAATATTGTCAGTGCCCATAGCCTTTTCAGTATCTTGATACCATGTGGAGTGAATTGAATTGGCTGAAGACTGGTATCTATGATGCTGGGGACCTCTGTAGGAGGCCAAGATGGATCATCCACTTGGCACTTCTGGCTGAAGACTGTAGCAAATGCTTCAGCCTTACCTTTTGCACTGATGTGCTGGGCTCCTCCGTCATTGAGGATTTAGATATTTGTGGAGCTGCCTCCTCCAGTGAGTTGTTTAATTGTCCACCACCATTCACAACTGGATGTGGCAGGACTGCAGAGCTTAGATCTAATCCGTTGGTTGTGGAATCACTTAGCCCTGTCTACCACCTGCTGGTTATAGCTTCACCAGGTCGATACATCATTTTAAGGTATGCCTGGTGCTGCTCCTGGCATGCCCTCCTGCACTCTTCATTGAACCAGGGTTGGTCCCCTGGCTTGATGGTAATGGTAGAGTGGGGGATATTCCGGTCCATGTGGTTACAGATAGTGTTCGATACAATTCTGCTGCTGCTGATGGCCCACATTGCCTCATGGATGCCCAGTCTTGAGTTGCTAGATCTGTTTGAAATGTATCCCATTTAGTGCCACACAACATGATGGAGGGTATCCTTAATGTGAAGACGGGATTTCGTCTCCACAATGACTGTGCGGTGGTTGCTCCTACTGACACTGTCATGGGCGGATGCATCTGTAGCAGGCAGATTGGTGAGGATGAGGTCAAGCATGTTTTTCCCTCTTGTTGGTTCCCTCACCACCTGCCACAGACTCAGTCTAGCATTTAGGACTTGGCCAGCTCGGTCAGTAGTGGTGCTACTTGGTGATGGACATTGAAGACCCCCACCCAGAGTACATTCTGCGCCCTTGCTGCCCTCATGCTTCCTCCAAGTGGTGTTCAACATGGAGGAGCACCGGTTCATCTGCTGAGGAAGGGCGGTACATGATAAACAGCACGAGTTTTCCTTGTTCATGTTTGACCTGATGCCATGAGACTTCAAGGACTCCCAGAGCAACTCCCTATTGACTGGAGCACTGTGCCGCCACCTCTGCTGGGTCTGTCCTGCCGGTGGGACAGGACATAGCCAGGGATGATGATGATGGTGGTGTCTGGGAAATTATCTGTAAGGTATGATTCCGTCAGGATGACTATGTCAGGCTGTTGCTTGACTAGTCTGTGAGACAGCTCTCCCAATTTCGGCACTGCCTACCCAGATGTTAGTAGGGAAGGCTTGGCAGGGCCGACAGAGCTGAGATTGCTGTTGTCTTTTCCGGTGCCTTAGCCAATGCTGGGTGACCTGTCTGGTTTCATTCCATTTTTGTGATTTTGTAGCAGTTTGTTACAACTGAGTGGCTTGCCAGGCCACTTCAGAGGGCATGTAAGAGTCAATCACATTGCTGTGGGTCTGGAGTCATGTGTGGGCCAGACCAAATAAGGACAGTAGATTTCCTTCCCTAAAGGGCATTAGTGAACCAGATGGGTTTTTACAACAGTTGACAATGGATCCATGGTCATCGTTAGACTTTTAATTCCAGATTTTTATTCAGTTCAAATTCCACCATCTGCCGTGGTGGGATCCAAACCCACGTCCCCAGAACATTACGCTGGGTCTCTGGATTACTAGTCCAGCAACAATACCACTATGCCATCGCCTCACTTATATTTTATACTCCTCTAGGCTTTCCAATGTATTAATTTTTTTTTACTTTCGTAAGCTTTCTTTTTATGCTTTTTCTTACCCTGTATGCTTCTAGATTACTGGGGGCTCTAGATTTGGCAATATCACCCTTTTTCTTTGTGGGGACATGTCTACATTGTGCCTGTAGAATCTTGCTTTTGAATACCTCCCCCTAGTCTGTCACTGATTTCCCTTCAAGTAGTTGTAACCAGTCTACTTTTGCCAGATCACTTCTCAGCTTCGTAAAACTTGCCTTACCCCAATTTAGAACTTTTACTCCTGTTCTATCTTTATCCTTTTCTATAATTATGCTAAACCTAACTATATTATGGTCACTATTTCCAAAATGGTCACCCACTGCTACTTCATCCACTTGCCAGCTCCATTTCCTAAAACTAAATGTAGAATTGCACTGCCTCTCGTTGGGCTTGTTACATGCTGGCTAAAAAAGTTCTCTTGAATGCAGTTTTAAGAATTTTGTGCCCTTCACATTGTTTATCCTAGTTAATATTTGGGTAGTTGAAGTCCTCATCTATTACTGTTTTATTGTTTTTGCACTCAGAAATGTGCCTACATATTTGATCTCCTATCTCCATCTCTCTATTTGGGGGCCTATAGTATACTCCTGGTAGTGTTGCTGTCCTTTTATTTCTGAGCTCAACCCATATGGCCTCATTTGATGATTCATTTAGTATATCATCCCTCCTCACAGTTGTAATTGATTCTTTAACCTATAATACTACACCTCCACCTTTTTTATCCTGTCTTTCTATCCTGTCTGAACACCCTATGTCCAGGGATGTTGAGCTGCCAATTTTGCCCCTCTTTATGCCAAGTTTTCGTTATAACCATATGCTGTCCTCAGCTGAGCAGTTTTGTTTGAAATGCTCCTTTAAATATATACCTTTAACATTGCCAAATTCCTGTCCTGTACACTTTGCCTCTTCTGTTTTTCAGGGTCAGTCGCTATTTTTCTGTCTCCTGCTCTCTGCTCTGAAGTTGTCCTATCTGAATCTGCCCTCAGGTTCCCATCCCCCTGCCAATCTAGTTTAAACCCTCCCCAACAACACTAAGAAATCTCCCTGCAAGGACATTTGTCCCAGTCTGGTTCAGGTGTGTCCGGCATGTACAGATCCCACCTTTCCCAGAACCAGCCCCAATGCCTCAGAAATCTGAAGTCCACTCTCCTGCACCATCTCTACAGCCACACATTCATCCAATGTATTTTCCTATTTATATACTCACTAGCATGTGACCTTGGGAGTAATCCAGAGATTACTACCTTTGAGGTCCTGCTTGCTAACATCTACCCCTAAACTCAGCCTGCAGGACCTCATCCCTTTTTCAACCTATATCGTTGGTACCAATGTGGACCATGACCCCTGGCTGGACAGGAGATAACAAGTGGCAGATAAAGTGATTAGGAAAAGAAATGGGGTTTTAAAAATAGGGGTATTGAATATTAAATGAAATTTACAAAATCACTAGCTAGGCCTCAGCTGGAGTATTGTGTACAATTCTAGACAACAAACTTCAGAAAGGGTGTCAAAACCTTGAAGGGAATATTGAGGAAGTTTACCAAGAAGATATTAGGGATGGTGGTCTTCCACTAGTCTGGTATTTGCACTTGAAAGGAGAATGGAGTATTGATCCCAATGTGCACCTAGTAATCATGGTGAGAGCAGTGTTGGTAAATAATGGCCTTTTATTTTGTGTCTGTAGAGCATGCCTCTTCTGAGCATGACAGATAGGTGATTGAATATTTTTATCTCCAGGATACAGTTGACCAAACTGCTTCCCTTGATCCACCATGAATATAAAGAAAATCAATGAAAATTATGACAGGCCTAATTCATTTGAATGCTTCCTATGGTACTTTCCATTGTAAGCCTTACAAACTTAGAAACTTACTTAATAGATATAAATACTCAAATCATTATACATGCTTTCTGTTCATAAAATTGCCTAATTTAGATGCCAGACTATTGACTCCATTGCTAAGGACTTATTGATAATGAATCATTGAGTTGTTATTTTGTTAAAATACAGTTGCAGGGCAAATAAGTTTGAAGGGCCTTATTTAAATCTCAAAGTGCAACCGTTAGGGGGGTAATTTTCAGTGGGAATGTAAAATTGGCAGGAGTGGGCAACCTCCTGTTACACAGCCCACCTGATGCACCTTTCCATCAAGGCCGATTTTCATCTTGTGAAGATAGGAAACTGGTGGGAGTAGATCAGCTGGAATGTATAACAGGCAGCCAATTTGGTGCTGCCAGTTTCTAACCCCACCAAAGGTGAAAATCTACCCCATGTAGTAGTTGAATACATCACTGAGTCATCAGACTTTATTGTTTGTACTAAACACAGTAAAGGTAAGTTTTCAAAATATTGCTGAGCATTTCTGACGCGTAGACTTAGTGAAATCCCATCACATCAAATTGGTTGCAATGAACAAAATAGCTTTGCATATGGTTGTGCAAATATTAAAATTGATCTGAATAAATAATTTAACCAGTTAAATTTAGCACATATTTCACAATCCTTCCAATTGTGTATTCTCATAATGGAAAATCATAAATGTTCTGCTTATGTGAAATTAAAGTAACTTATTGAAAAGTAACATACTGAAAAGTAACATACAGAAGGCCACCGATCATCAAGGGATTTTAATTAAGCATTCTTGCCCGATTGGGTTCAGGAACTTCACCACGTCAGTTCTTCACCTTAATTACACAGAGTTGAAATGAGAGCCATTGAAGATAAGCAACATGAAATACCATTGGTTGATGTGAAGCAGTGCCATCATGTAACTGCAGATGCCCCATAACTGTCTTCATGACCCTGCAGCTCTAGAAATCATTAGTGTAGTGCCACTGTGTGTGTGGATTTACAGATTGTGTTTCATTACCCCATCCCTCTCCTCCATCAGTTTACTGTAGCTCTAGGAAAGTATTCAAGAAATGGGCATTTCGCTTTACAGGTGATAGTTGTACTGAATGTTGTGCTGGTAAGAATTCAATCACCACAATGAAATAGTCGTGTTCATCACACTGAAATAAAGGTCAGCACAGAAACATGGGCAGTTAATTATGTTTTTAGAATGGACTGAAGACAAACCTTAGTACATAGCAGGTCCTGAAAATGCATTTTATTGACATACTGGTGCAATAACACTGTGAATTATTTATTTACCTGTCCAGTGTAGCCACCATACCATCTGCAATGGTTTCTCCAATTCTTGCAAGATTACCTACAGTGTGCCACAAGATGACATCCTTGGCACCTTCCTATTCCTTGCTAGTGTTGTTCCTCTTTGTAATCCATTTAGTTGCCTAAGATGATGAAGCTGAGAAGACATATAGTTATAGTGAATATGGGAGAGATGTGGCAAAGTTAAGGTTTGCAGTCAACAAGGTATGGATGAAGTTTTCAGCAGCATTTGGCTGAGGTAAAGTTAGAGGGAATGTATCATAAGTGGAAAGTCACTGATCTTGGCATTAGACAGGATATGACTCAAAGACCTTGACTCATTGACATTTACAACACAGAAGGAGGCCATTCAGCCCATCGTGTCTGTGCTGGTCAACAAAGATCTGACTACACTAATCCCATTTTGCAGCGCTTGGCCCAGAGCCCTGGAGGCTATGGCAACGCAAGTGAATATTTAAACACTTTTTAAATGTTGCGAGAGTTTCTGACTCAACTACCCTTTCAGGCATTGAGTTCCAGACTCCCACCACCCTCTGGGTGAAATGATTTCTCCTCAACTCCCCTCTTAGCCTTCTACCACACCTTAAATCTATGCCCCCTAGTTATTGACCCCTCTACTAATGGAAAAAGTGCATTCCTATCTATGCCCCTCATAATCTTATACACTTCTATCAGGTTCCCCTCTAAACCTTCGCTGCTCCAAGGAAAACAAACCAGCCTATCCAAACATTCCTCATAGCTCAGACCCTCCTGCCCAGGCGGCATCCTGGTAAATCTTTTCTGCACCCTCTCCAGTGCAATCACATCCTTCTTATAATGCAACAACCAGAACTGCATGCAGTACTCCACTTGTGGCCTAACCAGCATTTTATACAGTTCCAGCATAACTGCCCTGCTCTTGCATTCTATGCATCGGCTAATAATGGCGGGTATCACATCTACCTTCTTAACCACCTTATCTACCTGCCCTGCCACCTTCAGGGATCTGTAGGTATGCACATCAAGGCCCCTCTGATCTCCAGTACTTTCCAGAGTCCTACCATTCATATTGTAATCTCTTGCCTTATTAGCCCTCCCCAAGTGCATTATCTCACACTTTTTTCCAGGTTGAATTCCATTTGCCACTGCTCTGCCCACCTGACCAGTCCATTGATATCCTCCTGCAGTTTACAGCTATCTTCCTCACTATTTACCACCCTACCAATTTTTGTGTAATCTGTGAGCTTCTTGATCATACCCACTACATTTAAGTCCAAATCATTTATGTACACTGCAAACAGCAAGGGCCCAGCACCAAGCCCTATGGAACCCCACTGGAAACAGACCCAGTCACAGAAACATCCCTGCACCATCACCCTCTGCTTCCTGCCTCTCAGCCAGTTTTGGATCCAACGTGCCACTTTGCCTTGGATCCCATGGGATCTTAATTTCTTGACCAGTCTGCCATGAGGGACCTTATCAAAAGCCCTGCTAAAGTCCATGTTGACCAGATCAAATGCATTACTCTCATCAACACTCCTGGTTACCTCCTCAAAAAACTCAATCAAATTTGTCAAACATGACCTTCCCTTAACAAATACATTCTGACTATCCCTGATTAATCCATGCCTCTCCAAGTGCAAATATATTCTGTCCCTCAGAATTATTTCTAGTAACTTCCCCACCACCAAGGTTAGACTGACTGGTCTGTCCCTTCCTCCCTTTTTTAATAATGGGACAATGTTAGCAGTCCTTCAGTCCTCTGGCACCTCACCTGTGGCCAAGGAGAACTTGAAAATTACTTTTAGGGCCCCTGATATCTCTTTCCTTTTCTCCCTCAACTGCCTGGGATACATCTCATCCAGCCTGCAGATTTACCCACTTTTAAGGCTGCTAAACCCGCTGGTGCGTCCTCTCTCTCTATGTTAATTTCTTCTATTATTTCACAGCCCTCCACCCTGATGTATATAGCTGTGTTGTCCTTTCCCATTGTGAAGATGGATGCAAAGTATTCTATGAAGACTGTGCCCGTATCTTCTGAGTCCACACAAACATTACCTCTATGGTCTCTAATTAGCTCTACTCTTTCCCTAGTTATTCTCTTGCTCTTTATATATTATTAAAAACCCCTTTGGGCTTTTCCTTTATTCTACTCATCAATGCTTTCTCATAAACTCTTTTAGCTTTCCTAAGTTCCTTTTTAAGTTCCCCTCTGCACTTTTTATACTCCTCTGAGAACTCTGCCGTATTGAGCCCTCAGTATCTGCCATTAGCTTCTCTTTTTTTTCTTAATCCTAACCTTTATGTCCCTTGACATTCAGCGTTCTCTGGACTTGGTCCCCCACTTTGTTTTTACAGGAACATATTTGCCCTGTACTCTCACTATTTCCTCCTTGAATGCCTCCTATTGCTCTGACACAGTTTTATCTACAAGTATCTGCTCCCAGTCCACATGGGCTGAATTGTACCTCACCTCAGTAAAATTAGCCTTTCCCTCGTTTAGAACTTCTATTCCCGGTCCAACTTTATTCTTTTCCATAACTATCCTAAATCTAACTGAATTATGGTCACTATCTCCAAAATGCTCCCCTACCGATACGCCTTCCACCTGCCCGAGCTCATTTCCGAATATTAGGTCCAAAACTGCCCCCTCCCTTGTAGGGCTTTCTACGTACTGGCTAAAAAAGTTCTCCTGGATGCAACTTAAGAATTTTGCTCCCTCCCTACCTTGCACACTAAAACTATCCCAGTTAGTATTTGGGTAGTTAAAATCCCTGACTATTACTGCCTTATTTTTCTTATATTTCTCTATCTCTCCTTGATACATATTTGATCCTCTATCTCTCCCTGACTGTTTGGGGGTCTATAGTACACACCTAACAGTATGTTTACCCCTTTTGTGATTTTTTTATTTCTACCCATATGGCCTCATTTGATGATCCTTCCAAGATATCATCCCTCCCTCCTCACTGATGTAATTGATCCCTTGATCAAAATTGGGATCCCCCTCCTCTTCTAGCCGCCCCCCCCCCCACCACCCCACCCCGATCTCATCTGAATACCCTATAACCACGATTGTTGAGCTGCCAATCCAGCCCTCCTTCTAGCCAAGTCTCGGTCATACCTATGATATCATACTCCTGTGTGCCTATCTGCACCCTCAGCTCGTCTGTCTTATTTCTCAGGCTGCTTGCATTACAATATATTCCATTTAGCCTTGTTAAACTCACTTCCTTCTTATCTAGCCTATGTTTCCTCTGCCTTCCAGACTCACTTACTCATGTTTTAACTTCTAATTCCATCTCAGCTTCTCTCCCCTCTGAACTATTTTTCAGGATCCCATCCTGCTTTTTGATTTTTAGCTTGGAGCCAAGTAGCAAACAATGGTTGAGTCGATCTGGCAGCATCGGCAGAGAAGAAAAGAGTTGACGTTTCGAGTTCTCATGACCCTTCTGTTGAAGGGTCATGAGGACTCGAAATGTCAACTCTTTTCTCCGCCGATGCTGCCAGACCTGCTGAGTTTTTCCAGGTAATTCTGTTTTTGTTTTGGATTTTCAGCATCTGCAGTTTTTTGTTTTTATCTAATGGTTGAGTCGAGTTGTGCTAAGTTTGTGTGGATATTCAGGAAGGTGAAGAGATTAGGTCAACGTGTGGCAATTCTGATGGAAATTAACTAGGATATCTTCATTCTTTTTAACGCTGATTGCACTAAATTCTGGTTTATTAGATAGGCAGTCCAACAGCATAGCAAAATTTGAAGTATCAAGGATAAAATAGCAAAGTAACATTGACATACACATAAAACCTGGCCACATACTTCTAGATTATATCAATGAGGGACAATATCAGAGAAGCTATTGCAGGTGGCATGCTGGCTACATCATGCAAGTAATAATGTGTATTTTATTGCAACTTTAAAATCCTTGGGATTTACCAAAGCTTTATAACCAATAGGTTATATTTGGCAGCTAATCACCTGTTTTCTCAGCAAACACATTGAAGAAGAATGTTGTACAAGCAGCAATAAGAGGAAATGCAGGACCAGATCCATGTGGGTGCAGGAGGTGAACCAAGGATGAGAGACATTGGAGGAGGGTGTTGTGGTTGATCATGTTGAAGACAACAAAATATCAAGGAGGATGAAGAAGAATAACACCTCCCAATTGTGCAGAGTGTTGATGGTGACTTTGAATATGAGGATATCAATGCTGTGGATGGGATGCAATAAGGATGTTTCTGGTGCAGAGGAAGAGACTGAAACTGAAGAAAGGTCAGAGATTAGGGTGAAACCAGAGGATGATGTTGAGGGGTTGGGGTGGACATGAAGACATAAAATGATCAGAGAAATGATGAAGTGGTTGGAGTGTCAAGTGTTAGAAATCTTAGCAGTGGTGGGGGAAAGGGAAACACAAAGGTTGAGGAAGTGGAAATGGATGAGGCTGATCAACAACATGGGAGCATAATGAGGAGAGCAGTTGGGGGAATTTGGGTGTATGTTGAAATCAGTGAGTAACCTATCAGAGTTATCTTTGTCATGAGCATTATTTTCAACAGCAAAAGTTATTGTGGAATTATGGTTTAATTACACCATTAGGTTTGCTTTGTTGTAGTTAACAGATATTCTAGTGAATGAAATTCTGCATGGTGCTGATGGAACTGACATCAAATGCGGAGTGATCGGAGAAATTGGCTGCTCTTGGCCAATGATGGAGAGTGAACGAAAAGTTCTTCAAGCTACAGCTGAGGCACAATCACAGCTTGGCTGCCCTGTCATCATTCACCCAGGCAGAAATAGTGACGCACCTTTCCAGATCATCCGAATACTACAAGAGGCTGGGGCTGATATCTCTAAAACAGTCATGTCCCATCTAGATCGGTAAGTGGAGAATGTTGAAGAAGAGCATTGCTTATATCCAAGATTCCTTAAATAACTGCTTTAATGGAAAAAATAAGTTTTGACTTGCCTGAAGTTATCCAAGCAAATTAAGCAACTAACTACTATAAAATGGTTATCCAGAAATCAGTATTTTAGGAAAGTGAAATGAAAACAGCAGAAGAATGTTTGTTAATTTGTGAAGCTGATACAATGCAACAGAAGTATATTTACTGCTTCAGTTTCTGTATGCCCTTTAGGGAAGGAAACCTGCCATACTTGCCTGATAGGTCTACATGTGACTCCAGACCCATAGCAATGTGGTTGACTCTTAAATGCACCTGAACAAGGGCAATTAGGATGGGCAATAAATGCTGGCCTAGCCAGCAACACCCACATCTCATGTACAATTTCTTCTAAAAAAAACCAGTTGCTACAAAAATGTCCAAACAAAAGCAGTAGTTTACTGGGGGTAAAGCAACAAAAATTCTGATGCCTTCCTTATTGCTTGACTAATGGGGGGAGATAATTTTCCAAATTTTCCTGGTACCAGCACATCCCCAAAATACCTCAAAAAGGTCTTGGTTAAGAGAAGCAATAGAATGGTAGGAATGAGAAACTATGCAGAATTAGTCCGTAGTTTTAATAGCCTCCTAAGTGTATTTTTTCCTGCTGAACAATCCTTCAATAATTGTTGGAATGTTGTCTGTTTACCTTAAACAGAATACCAATTGCAGTTTTACAGTTTCCAGAACAAAAGTATAATGTGTCTCTGAAACACAACTGCAATGACCTGTATCCATCATTTTCCAGCTATAAACTTGTCTCTATTTCAGACGCGTGTGTACTCTGGGATAATAAATTACAAAATACCCTGTTGGTCGCTGCAAAGGAGTTGTTTTCATCCAGCTCGGTAATGTCCTCAAGGTTATGATCATCATAAAGGGCAGTGACTTGGCTGATGAGGGAAAGGAATGCATTGGTACGAGGCAGTTATAGCTTGTGAACAGTTGCAATCTAGAGCAGCTACAGTGTGCTGCCATACAATGGAATGCCCTGTCTCCTAATATCTGATACCCTACATAGGGGCATACAGTTGAAGTGTATGCTGGACTTTTGTTAACACCAAGTCATGAAGGGTAAAGTTGTTTTTTGTGGTGGAAAGTATGTGCTTGCATAGTATTACTAATAATATAAAAAACAGTTTCTAATCTAGAATTAGCCAGATGATATTTATGCATATTGTACATTTTGGCTGGTTATAGTTATGAAGCAATTGGGTGCTTTTGCATTCTGCTAATCATGGTGATGCTAACTCAGAACCTTCCTGTATGCTGAGCTGGGATCCAGATGTTCATAGTTTCTTCAAGTCATCCAAGAGCATTTCTACACTGGTTCCATTCCCCTGTAACCTGTGGAGCATTCTTTAATGCGTAGTTTCTAGCCAATTCTGGGCCTCACACTTGAAGGATGTCAAGGCCTTCAAGAAGATGCTGAAAAGATTTACAATAATGTTGCAAGGAGTAAGGAACTTCACTTACATGGAGAGATTGGAGAAGGTGAAGTTGTTTTCCTTAGAGCAGAGACAATTGAAAGGAGAATTTGATAGAGCTGTTCAAAATCATGAATGGTGTTGATAGAGTAAATAAGAAGAAATTTCTTCCAGTGGATGAAGGGTTGATAAGCAGAGGACACAGATTTAAGGTGATTGGTAAAGGTAACATGTTGTGACCTGGAATGTATGACCTGAAAAGGTAGCGGAAGCAGAGTTTATAATAGTGTTCAAAAGAGAATTGGATAAACACTTGAAAGGATATAAAAAATTACAGGGCTATGGGAAAGGGCTAAATTGTTTAAAGTGCTTTCCCAAAGTACAGGCTCAACATATTGAATGGCCTCCTGTGTAGTATTGTTCAATAGTTCTATGAATAATGGTTCTTCTTTCTGCTTCTCTTATGTTACATTGGGCTACCAATGCTGTGTGACCATCTTCATATCAACCATTATTTTTGGATTTGGTGGGTGATTTTACAACCAGATCTTCCTTCCTGCCAATAACAAGTCCTGGAATGGGACTTGAACAAGGGGCCTTCAGAGGCAGGAGAGCTACCCACCGAGCCATTCTAGCTCCCTAATGGCTCTGTGATTAATATATAACAAAAAGTGCAGTGGTACCTACACTGACTTCTGGACACTGCTGCACACACCTCTCCAGTCTGAAAACAACTGATCATCACTATTCTCTGTTTTCTGTCCCTTAGTCAATTTTGTATCAATATTGCTCTTTAAGTTCATAGGTTTCAATTTGTGGTACTTTATCAAAAGTCTTTTCAATGTTCCTAAATACAGCAACCACACTACCTTCATCCACCCACTTTGTTACTTCATCAAAGATCTCTATCAAGTTAATCAAACACTTCTATTTGCCTTTAGCAAATTTGCGCTGGCTTTCATTTATTAATCATATTTGTCCAAGGACCAATGAATTTTACCCCTGATTAATGTCTCTAAAAGTTTCCCCACACTGAAGCTAGGCTGACAGACCTGTAAATGCAGAGTTTAGCCCTCTCTGTCCTTTCTTGAACAGCCATGGAACCTTTCATTCCACTGGTACCATTCCCATCTCAGACAATGCCTTCTAAGCCAACGACCACTACCATCTAGAAGGACAAGGGCAGCAGATGCATGGGAACACCACCACTTGCAAGTTCCCCTCCTAGTCACACAATATCCTGACTGTGAAATATATCGCTGTTCCTTCACTGTCACTCGGTCAAAATCCTGGAACTCCCTCGCTAACAGCACAGCGGGTGTACCTACATCACATGGACTGCAGCGGTTCAAGAACATCTTCTCAAGGACAATTAAGGATGGACAATAAATGCTGACCTAGCCAGCAAAGCCCACATCCCATGAATAAATATTTTAAAAATTATCTAAGAAGGATTGGAAGATTGTGGTCAGAGCCTCCACGATTTCCAACCTTGCATCCCTCCACAATCTAGAATGCATCCCATCCAGGCAGAGTGACTTTTCTACAGTGATTACTGCCAACCTTTTAAGTACCTCTTCTTTACCTATTTTCATCTTATCCAATTTCTCTACTACGTCTTCCTGTATTGTGATAATGGCAGCACCACCACCACCAACCGCCCCCCCCCCCCCGGCTTTTTTATTGAAGATAGATGCAAAGTATTTATTTAGTACCTACAACTAGATCTCTTTTTTGGTCCATAATCAACCATCCCCTTTCTTTGACTACTCTTTTACTATTTATATGTTTATAAAAGACATTTGCTTTCTCTTTTATGCTACTTGCTAATCTTTTCTCATTGTTCCTCATTTCATTTTTCAGTTTTCTGCTGTATATTTGCATTCAGCTTGATTCTCTACTGAATTATGAATCTGCTATTTATCATGAGCTTCCTTTTTCTGTTTCATTTTAATCTCTATTATCTTCAGCCATCCAAGGAGCTCTAGCCTTTCCTCCTTCCTTGTGGGCCTGTGTCAATTTGTACATGAATTATCTCTTCTTTGAAGGTCTCCCATTGCTCATTTGCTGATCTACCTGCCAATCTTTGCCTCCAATCTACCTGGACCAGATCCCCTTTAAACTCACTGAGGTCAGATTAATATTTTCATGTTTGACTTTCCCTTGTATTTTTCCATAACTACTCTAAACCTAATGATATTGTGATCTGTTTCCCAAATGCTGTCCCAAATATACTGAACTTGTCCCACCACCAGAACTAGATCCAACACTGCTTTCTTCCTTTTTGTGATGGGAACATATTAATCAAGAAAGTTCTCTTGTAGACGTTTTAGAAATTCCTTCCCGCCTGTCTCTTTAACACCTTTGTTTTACCAGTTTTTATGAGGATAATTGTAATCCTGCCTTTCACTGCATTATTCTATCTGAAAATTACCTGCAAATTTGCTCGTCCATCTGGTTCCCACTATTCGGTAGCCTATAGTGTATCCCCGGTGGTCTCTTATTGTTCCTTAATTCTAACTCAATAGATTCTGTCTTTGAATCCATCCTCAAGTAGACCATCCCTATCTGGTGCTGCAAAGATATATTTGATCACTACTCTCTTTTTGTTCCTTTCTTAGCATTCCTAAATATGTGTTGGCAGGAATAGATGCCTATTCCTCTCCTTAGTTGAGCCAGATCTCTTTTATTTCCACTATATCATAATCTCATCTGGCTACTTATGCCTGCAGTTCCCATGTTTGTCACACTCTGAGCATTCAAGCACATGTACTCTAAATCCATTGTGGTCTGCCACACGCCCCCAACCCCCACCCCCCTCCCCCCTCATATTTCTGAACTATTCTTTGTTTTAGTGCTGTTTTCCCTCCTGGCCCTCTGAGTATTTTGCATCTCTTCTCCAATACCTCATGTTGGTGGACCCTAAATCCCTGGGCCCATCACCTCCACCCCGCCCCGACCCACAGTCAAACTAGTGTTAGAATCATATCTCTCGACTGAATAGTTCTTTTGCAAAATGGAAGGACATGGGATAATCTGTACATTTGGAAGCTGACTTTTTTTTTAAAAAGGTCATAAATTCACCTTGCAACTGTCAACAAGCAGGCCTCTTCCAATAAATTACCTGACTTTATGGTCCTTGAGGAAGAGCTGGTTATTTATTTGAACTGTGATCACTTTAATTGATGGGGGCAACAGTTGGTAACTTGCTGGAAATCACATAGGAGAGAGAAAAAAACTTAATTTGGGAACCTGCTGGTTTTAAAGGCAGTCTTGTTGGGAAACAAGCTTAAGAAGGAAGATTGCGCTAGCTGGCTCCCTCTCTCTACCTTGCCTAAAGTTGTGTGTGGCTATCAACCTGTAGCCTGAGAACCCTCATCTGAGTGTAACTAATCTGCATTTGGACCTGCAAAACTGAGACCAGTCAGTGAGAACTTCCAGACATCACCAGAACCAGCAGCTATCTTCACACAAGAGCACTCCAGGTTGACAGCACCGAAACCCTGCGGACTTTATCCTTTATTCTATAACACCCATCCTCAAAAGCCCATCTCGGCAAAGAGACTCTATCTGTTTGTCCTTTGTTCGTCTGTTTGTGTGTGTCTGTGTGTTTATTGGGGGGGATTCTTTAGGAAGAGATAGATATATATACTTCACGATTACAATTGTGTGATAACCAGTACTTGTAACTCGTTAAAAAGAAGTTTCATTTTATAATAAACAGTCGTTCTGAGTTTATTGAAAGAAGCCTGGTAGGAGGCTTTTTTATTCTGGGCACCAGCAGGGGAAATAGACGATTGGCAACTTTGATGAGAAAATTAAACTTTTAGATGAATGCCTGCAGAGTAGTGGGGCTAGATCATACGTGCAAACCTCCCATCCCGGTCATAACATTAGCTTAAACACTTTCCCACAACACTAGTTAAACTCCATGTGAGGATGTTGGTCCCAGCACTCTAGCGATGCACCCCACCTCCCTTTATCTCATATCTGGTCCCAATGCACCAAGAATATGATGTCTTCCCTCCTGCACCATTTCTCCAGCCATATGTTAACCTATTTTATCTCACTGCTCCTAAACTCACTGGTACATGGCAGTCTGAGTAATCCAAAATGACTACTTTCAAGGTCCTGCTTTATAGCTCCCCTCCCCAGCTCCTGAAGTTCTGCCTGTAGACCTCAAACCTATTCTTATTTATGCCATTGATTACAACGTGGACCATGGTTTCTGGCTTTCCCTTTGTCCCCACAAAATGTCCTGCACCCATTCAGTGATGGTCTTTACCCTGGCATTAACACACCATCAGGTCGGCGGTTTCAAAAATGCCTGTGTCATTCATCAAATCCCCAGTGACCACAAGCACCTCTATCCTTTGCTGTAGCCCCTGCCCCCATCCCATGTAGTCGTTTACCCAACAAAGTTCTGCACATGCTCTCGACAGCATGAAGTGCCAGCACCCTCACCGGTATTTAGCACTGAGAGTGCCACACTCCTGAAGGACTCCTGCATTTCCCTGTTTCTTTATACCCTTTTGTATGGTCACCCATATGATGAATTCTGTGGAGCTGCAAGGTGACCACCTGCTGGAACCATGCACTGCAGGAATTTATCAGCCTGCAATATGTCCTACAGTAACACCTGTTGCTCCTCAAGCTCAGAAATCCCAAGCTTAAGTTTGACTAACCGGAGGCACTTCTGCTTATTCAGCCTGACGTTGTCATGTGGCACAGAAATTAGAGGCAACAGTTCTCGGCTGTCACAAGATTTTATTTAAATGTATTATTTAGTTATTTATGTATCTAGATTTTTATTTAATGCATTTCATATCCCTTTAATGTTAGTATCCTCTAATTAATTTTTAATTTTATCTGTTTAGATCTAATTAATTATTCTGGTTATTGGTATATTTACTTATTTACTGTTGCTACTTGGTTTAAATTATAGTTCATAGCACTTCCTTCCCCTTCTGCACCGAATTCCCACTCTCCCCAAATTCCTGTCATCACTCTGCTTAGAAAGCAACTCCATTGAACTAATTCACACAACTCTCACTCAGCTTAATTGTCTATAAAGCGCTTTGGAATATGCTCAGGTTGAGTTTAGGGCAGGAGACGCCTATTCAAAAGTGACAGGTCTCCTCTCAATAAGAATGGGACCACCCAAAAGGAAATAAACGGTAAAAACTGGGAAATAAAAATACTGGTCTGAACTGGTCTTGTATACTTTAAAAAGGAATACCAATAAAAACTGGGAGATAAGAGTACTGGTCCAAACTGTTTTCTCCTCCTGGGCAATGGTCTTGTGAAGAGGTTCACTTGTGTACTTGACAAGGGTTTAAACCAATTAAGCAAAGGGTTGGCACTGGCATATAGAAGTAGAAAAGAGGAATGAAGTATATAAAGGCTTGAGAGTGTTGGATAGTATTAACATGTTAGATAGGAGCACACTAAGAAGGATTATGAGGAATAAAATGACAAGCTTTAGAATGGATATATGTAAATACACAAAATGTGGTGATAATGTCGGTGAGCTACAAGCACTTAGAGATTTCCATAGACCTTGAACAAACTCAGCATATTCCAAAGCGCTTTACAGACAATTAAATTGCTCTAGAGAGCTGGCATAGACTTGATGGGCTGAATTACCTCCTCCTGTGCCATAATGACTCTGATTCTAAATATGAGTCTTGGGGTTGAATTTTTAATCAAGGTTTCAAAACCTGACATGGTCCAAGCCAACCTGGGCTGCCCACGTTGCCGACTGGAAATCCCAGTTGGTGCAGGAATTGGTCCTTAATGGGCCCATAATTAAATTTAATTAAATTAGCAACCTGCTGCTTGCCGGCTGGCAACTGTTCCGACCCTGAGCCAGACTCTTTCAAAATGGGCCAGGATTGTGGTAGCAAACTTGTGCAGAAGTGGGGAATGCCAAATTGCAGGCTCGCTCGCTTCAGATCCAGACCCCAGCCTATTTTAAAAATCCAGTCATTGGCCCTTCTATGTTAGGATTTACCTGCTTTAACATCTAAATTGAAATTTCCTGCATGGTGGTGCATTGATGTTAGCAATTATCCCAGGTGGAAAATCACCAGCTAAGTACAAGTTAATTGCCTCATATCCAATGGGACAGAATTCTACAATGTCTGGATTCAAAGGTCTGTCCTGTTTCTGCATACGTGTGCACACGTGTAGGTGTACACATTTGGAGTTGTCTATAGATTTTTATATATTTGCTTATTTACTTCTGTGTAGCTGTTCTTCCCTAGTCACAGTGGTCATATGTAATCATGTTGAAAAAGAATATAAATAAATATTTTCATGTTTATATTGGAATATTCATTGCTAAATAGAATGTTAACCTTCTGACCTGGGGGAGGTAATTGCCATTTACGTCATTCCAGAACTAGTGTTAATTGAGATTATTGAATCTCAATAATACTTAAGATTAAAGTGCTTAGAGCGAAAAAAAATAAAGGTTGAGTCCCACCAAAAATGAAATGTCACAGTTGCTGAAGTAAGTAATAACATCCTGATGCAGAAAATTGCAATTTATATGTTAAATTAGGTAAATCCTAACAGAAAAAACAAGACTCACAATTGTATATAGTGCCTTTCTCAGCCTGAGGCTGTCCCAAAGTACTTTCAATCCACTTAAATAACTTTGAAATGTAGTCACTGTTGTAATGTAGGAAACGTAAACACATTATTTATATTAACATTACATTCAGAATCGGGTGAGAGTTAAGTGAATCTGCTAAATGGAGTGACTTGCTGAGATATTGGGTAATGAAGTACACTTCCTTGACAGTTACCCATATATCGTTGATTTCACAATTATGTTAAGCTAGTATTCTGTTAGACCATACACAAATATACATTTTTTTTTATATTCAGTGAGGACCAAGTAGCATTTTGCGATGTTCTTTCACACCCAGCACACACAAAAGCTCTCCTTCTGTACTTCAACCCTTCTGTGATTCTATATTATACTTTAAGGCATATCCTTGAGACTGTTGAGAGGTTACTTAAGCCACAACAGACCTGGGAAAGCCTGATACTGATACTAGATATAAAAGTGCACAAGCATTCTTAAGATATTAAAATCTGCAACTAACTGCTTTTAATGCTTTTCTGTGTTTTTTTACAATTTTTATGAAGTTTGGTATTGCTAAACTACCCCTTAGATCCATATATCACCACTGTTGCGAATCTCCAGAATTTGCTGGTAAATTTAGAGCTTTGCACCAGCAGTATTTTACCACCTCATTTTTTAAAAACATGTTGGATTTTCACATTAATTGCCCCTTAAACACGTCACAGAAAGTTAGATAAATAGTGTAAATACCCTTTTAGCAATGTTATCATTGTTAATGCAATGCCAATTGATCTTTCTGGCTCAGAAAGGGAAGAATTTAAAGTGTTCAGTCTCACCCCTGTATGTAATTTCTTCTAAGAGATTTTTGCATTTCTAATTTTTAATTTATATATTTGTATCTTCCTGTTCCTTTCTGCCTCTCTTTTTCTCTCTCTTAATCCAATTGTTTTTTCCCTCGCTTTATCTTACTTTCTGTACCCAAATTGACTCCAATTCACTTTTCTCCATTATTCTGCTCTTTTATCCTCAATCTTTAAATCTCATTGGTTAAGGAGATAGAATGTTGGTCACACCATTCACTAAGATCCTATTGCTCTTGCCATTCTGTTTATCAACTTGGACTTCCATCAAGTGACAGAACAAAAATATTTGTTCTGAAGGTTACAAGATAAAACCTAGCTGTGTATGTTGCCCCACTCCAGCAAGCTATAGCCCATTCTGTTTTTAGATGACATTGTTGAAGGGGGGAATGTTGGCCAGGACACTGAAAGAACCCTTTCATCTTTGATTAGTGCATGGAGTTTTGAGATTATGTGCACCAACAGAACAATCAAACAGAACCCCATTGCAGGGCAGAACCTTCAACAATATAGAATTCCTTCATTTTTCTCTAGAGTGTCAGCCTTGTTGATGAGTTGAAGTCCTGGTTTGGTGCATGTAAATTCATTACCTTTTGACTTAGAGCAGAGAGTGGTGCTTCATAATAAACAGAAAAAATCCTATGTATTTAAAATGTCTAACCTAAGCTTCAAGTTAGTTTTGTAACTGAAAATTAAGTTACCACAGACAAGACAGGACAAAGAGGGATTGAATTCATGAGTAGTCCCATGCATTAATCATAGATTCAGTTTCTGAGGTCCACTTGATTCCCAATACTTTTGTTACCTGACTGAGCTGTATCAACTCTCTTTTATCTTTGTCTTTTCACTGCCTAACTGAAATCTTGATAGAACATCCATCACTTTTTACTTCATTTCAGCTTTCTAAAATAAATATTCGCAGGATATATAAATAAATACTGTGGCTACAAGAGTAGGTCAGAGGCTGGGAATTCTGCAGCAAGTAACTCGCGTCCTGATTCCCCAAAGCCTGTCCACCAACCACAAGCCACAAATCAGGAGTGCAATGGGATAGTCTCCACTTGTCTGGATACGTGCAGCTCCAACAATGCAGAAGAAGCTCGACAACATCCAGTACAAAGCAGCCCACTTGATTGGCAACCCATTCACCACAATAAACATTCACTTACTCCACCACTGCCACACAGTGTGTACCATCTACAAGATACACAGCAGCACTTTCCAAATCCGTGACCTCTACCACCTAGAAGAACAAGAGCAGCAGGCACACAGGAGTATCTCCATCCGCAAATTTCCCTCCAATTCACGCACCATCCTGACTTGGAACTACAGTAAGTCCTCACTTGAAGGTGTGGTTGTGTCCCTGAAAATCAATAAGTGAAATGACTAAGTACAACATTGGTTCCCATAGGAATCAGTGTTCAAATGGCAGTTAGGTTTTGTATGACCTTCCTTATCAGGAAAAGATAAATATTAAAACATTATACCCTCCAAGCTGAAATATTTTACATTGCTAAATTCCTACACTAAATGAAATAACTTTGAAATAAAATAAATTAAAAAATATAAAGGAAAACGTATCTTTCTACTTACAGTACCTCCTGCTTCCTGAACCTACTGCCCCCTGGTCCTCCTGTACCTCCTGGTTGCTGCAGACCCTTGCCCTCCCCAGCCTCAAAGTTGTGGTCTCTGCCCTCTCCGCTCTCTGAACTGCGGCCTCACCTCTTCCCTCGTCCCTCAGAGTTGTGGCCCCTTCCTGTCCCTGACCTCAGTCTTGTTGCCTTTCCCCCCTCTGGCATCCTGACTCACCCTCTCTCCATTTCCTTCTCCTGGACCTGCATTCCCATTCAAGATCCAGGTCTGATCTGAAGCCGAAGCGCTGATGTTGTGGAAGTATGAGTCCCGATGATGCAGAATTGCCGAGCTGGAGCCACTACAGTCCATGTTTTTTTTCAAAATGCTCATGCCTCACTGCTCTTCTCCCAAACCCTTGCTGGCAAGTGCATTTAAAAAAAAACATAGGTTATAGCAGCCCCAGCTTGGTTCTTCTGTACTATCGGGACTCATATTTCCACAACGTCTGAGCTCTGGTTTTGGATCAGATCTGGATCTTCAACCAGATTGCAGATTCAGGAGAGAGAAACGGTGAGAGGGTGAGTCAGGGAATGGGAGGTTTGGCCAGTGGGTGGGTCAGAAAGGGTGGAGAGGCTACATCCCTGAGGTCAGAAAGGGTGGAGAGGCTACAACTTGAGTAGCAGGGAGGAGAGAGACTGCAACCAGAGGTCAGGGAGGGGAGAGGCCAAAACCAGAGATTGAGGAGGGGTGAGGCTGCAACTCGGGGAGCAGGGAAGGGAGAGGCTGCAACTCGGAGGTCGGGGGTTGGGGGGGGGTGTTGTGGAAGGCGTAACTCGGAGGTCGTGGGGGGGGAGCGGCCTCAACATGGAGATCGGTGAGGGGAGAGGCCACCACACGGAGGATGGGGCACAGGGAGAGGCCGCTTCAGAATGGCAGTAATCGGGTCTCACAGGCGCTCAACAAAATTACAGGCCCCATTAACTGGCTGATGTTAAAGTGAAACAACATTAAATGGGACTGTGTTAAATGAGGACTTAATTTATATCAGCGTTCCTTCACTGTCACTGGGTCAAAATCCTGGAATTCCCTTCACCAGATGGACTGCGGTGGTTCAAGAATATCACCACTCCTTTGCTGTGGCTGAAGCTCCATCCCTAACGGCACTGTGGGTATACCTACACCACAAAGACTGCAGTGTGCCACCACCTTCTCAAAGGCAACTCAGAATGGGCAATAAATACTGGCTTTACCATTGATGCCCAATCCTAAGAATGTTATGGCACAGCCAATGGTAAATGCTGAGGTGCTCAAATCCCAAAGAGAAACTTGAAACAACTGCTACAACTGTTTTGCAATTTGCATAAATTTCAAAATATGTGCCTTGAATTCAGTAGTAATAAGACCACTGAGCCATATAGCTTTCTTACAAAGCTAAATTAAACCTTTATTAATAGAAGAAATGACTTTGAGCACACAAATAGATCTACGAATTACTATTATGATAACTTATCGCCTAATTACTCTAACACCCAGTTATACTTTCGTTAAGACAACAGAAAGACAAAAAGGGAAAAATGTTCCCCCATTGGGAGGGAAGTGCGGGAGCAGGCGCGGGCGGGCGTGCCTCCCATTGGTGCCCCCGATCTGGGGCGCACCACCATTTTATGAGGCCCGCCCAGCGTGATTTCCACCAGGAAGCACTATGAGCTCCCTGTGCAGGCAGTGGGGGGGATTCCCTCAGCCGGGAGTGCGGTCTTTTGCGCATGTGCTCAATAGAGCGCACAGACTCCCTGAGGCTAAGTGCTGCTTCAGGGAGATCAGCTCTGATTTAAAACTTTCATTAAACATGTTTAAAAATTTTCCCTGCCATGACCCCTTATGTGTCACTGTCACATGTGTTGGGACGTGTCCATAAGTTTTATTGAAACCATTCTTAAAGATTTAAATACCCTCATGAAACTTCATCCCGCCCTTAGATGAGGTTTCATGCTTTTTCCGAAGCCCGCCAGGGCTCCCGGCCTCCCCGCCAACCTTAAGATTGAACAGGCAGGTCCATTACTTTATCAATGGCCTCAATAGGCTGTTGACAGGTCGGTGGGCACACAGCTGACTTGGCTGTGCCCCTGCTGACCTGAAAATGGAAATGACCCGGTGTAATGTCAGGAGTTCCACCCGACGTCTTCCCGCGTCATTTTATGCATTGGCGTGTGGGCCACGCCCCTGCCCACCAACAGGTAGATCCTGTCCATAGATTTTAAAAGGCCCAGGCAAAGAAACACAATTCAAAGTGAGTTTTCTTAACTTCAGTTCTATGTAGGCTGCAGCTTGAGGCTTAGATGCTGAATGGTTTCACACTTGTTAGATCTTAGAATGCCTACCCTTACACACAGCTTTCACTCCTTTATACATATTTTCCCCTGTTAATGCAAATTCCCATTGTTTCACTATGTCTTTGGACTTTACCTCTCTGATAATAAAAATCTCTCGTAGTACCAATTTTACCAGTAACCTTTGGGAAAAATAAACACACTGTTTCTTACATTGTTCCCCCCTTCTTTGAAAACAACCTTGCCTGGTTTATTTAAAAATGTTCCCTTTACCCCTATGTTTATCTATTTAACATTTCAAACCTAGCTTATCTTCTAATACATCAAAGCCTTCAGACCAGCTGCCTTTAATTCAATTAAGTGACACACACACAGACACAGACCCCACTATTATTCTACAATAAATTCTGCTAACATTGAGAATTGTTATATCTTCCTGATGAGAACAATGATAATAGTTAGCATACGCAACTACTTTCACCTAATTTTAACATTACCCTGTGGATTTAGTTCCATTAAATAAAGTGATTTACTTTACAGCTTTGCTAAAGCATTTATATTTACAATCTTAACCCATTTGTTCCCTTTCTGATGCTAAAGGACCTGCTGTGCATTTCCAGAATTTTCTATTTTATTTCAGATTTCCAATGGCTGCACTTTCGTTTTAGTCCCTCCTTTCACCTCTATTTTTTTTAAGAAGTGTCTCAGTGCTGCTGTAGGGTGATTTCGTTTCTTTTTTACTTCCCTATTAACCCCTACCTTTCCCTAGACTAAAGACAACTGACCTGTACCTTTACTAAATCATCAGTATGAAGTGCAAGTAAGATAGGACTCAAAGGATCTCCTGACAACTTGCTATTTTAATCTATCTGCTCTCTGCCTCTTCCAACTGCATCCATCACCCACCCAGCACTGCCCCCTCTCCCTCCAAGCATTAAAGGACCTCATACCATGATATCCAGAGTACTTCACCTTACTTATCTGTGACACACTTCCAGTGTGTTGTGCTATCATAAAAACCATATCAATTTCTGACCTGTTCAAAATAATGCATTAATTCAATTTAAATTGGTAATAAGTTAATGTTGGGTAATAATGGCCTCACTCTATTGAGAAAGATTGAACAGATGTATTATTTAAAATGCTGTTGTTTAAAAAATCTTGCTATTGTTTACTAACATTAGATAAATGTAGTATGACAATTCAAATAGCCTGTGTAAAGGATAATGGGACAGTCTGCTCTTTGACTTAAGTTTATTAATTTGATGCTAAAGAGGGTGAAGATGTCACACAATAATTAACCTTGGTTTCTGGGCATGGAAAGATCAAAAAAATATTCTAGGCTTCTAAATGGCAAGTTAAAGCTCTCCTAACTGCTGCTGTCCTAATCTTATCAACTCTAGTGTGCCATTGCATTGGTCGGTCATTACCTGCACTTCAACCTTTCAAGGAATGAGGCTTATATCTGGTGGGGTAGAAGGAATGGATGAATAAGTGAAGCTACTATTGTCCTGGTCTTCCAGACACCATTTTGGAGAAGACTGATAGCCCTGCCAGTATTGTAATGCAATAAGGTATTCTGCATTGATTTTTAGCTTCTCCGCAGCACAGCAAAGGCTATTTCATCTGAATGTGGAGAGCTATTTTGTCCTGCAGTTGAGCAGCAGCACTGAAGTGTGCAATGCAAAATTTCTACATGAATGTTCTAACTTGGTCATGCTTCACACTGAATTGATCAGAACATTTACTGTTTGGGGTTGTATTCTTGTTTAAAATGAACACACTTTAGCAAAAAGTAATTTAGCTTTATTAGGGGAATAAATCATTTAAAATATTAAAATTAGCAAGCAAATAGGAGGGGTGAAGTTGAGAAGTGTTTACATTTTTATTTAATGTTGTTCATGTATTTGCAGTCTTGAATTGACATGGTAATAATAACAGCACTTCTGACACCTGAGAATCTTTATTCTGTCTGTCAATAAACTTAAAACACACAACTAGTCTAGAAAGAATGTGTTACCAGCTTATATCATTTCATAAAGGACTTTGGCAACCCATTTTTTGTAATGTATGAGCTACTTCCACTGCACCACCCAGCTTGCATTGAGTTTCTGACCCCAGGTCATTTATTTAAATGAGAAACAGTAGCAGTACAATACCAAGCTCTGGGACACCTCTTCCGCCCTTCCACTTCCCTCCACTACCATCAGGTAACTCCTCTAATCAGTGTCTATTAGTTTCTACCCCTCAATTAGTGCCTTATCCATTCCCAGAGTTTACCCTGAATTTACCTAATGAGCTGGGCACAGTATGAGTGGACATAAGGATTGCAGATGAAATTTAATGCAGACACAAAGGACTGCACATCAGATGGGAAAATAAGCGTCACACTTAGTGAATGAATAGCATTGAAATTGCAACAGGTGAAGAGGACAAGGACCTGCAAGTCATAGTTGTGTCATTGCTCATAGCCTAAAAGTGCACAGCAGCAATCAACAAAGCAACTATAGCATTCACTACATAATCAAAAGAGTAGGGAACAAGCCAGTAATGATCAGAGTGTTTTGGTCAGAGTGCATTTTACATTGTGTTGAGACACAGGGCAAATATTGAAGCACTAGAGGCAATACAGAGATGAGCCATGAGATAGGTTCTTGGTGTTTATGATCTTGAGTTATGAGGAAAATCTGTTTTTAAGTTTGGAAAGGGGGTGTCGGAGGCGATTGTGGAAGGTATACAAAATGGTAAATGATATAGAAAAAGGTTAACCTGGAATGTTACTTCAAATCAAGTTGTGATAGTAAGACAAGGGCTCGATACTGGTAAACAGTAATTTTATATTTTAAGGCAGAGAGTAATCAGCACTTGGAATGGGCTACCCATAAGAATAGTGAAGGCAAAAACCGCGGATGCATTTTGAAACATTTGGAAATTTCAAAATAGGTAGACGAGTTGCTTCTGGGCAGATAGATGATAGTTCATCAGTGTTTCCTCATTCCGAATTTATCATGTCATCTACATGACTATTTTCTGGTGTTTAATGTTAATGGTTTTGAACCATACTGAGATTAGGAGCAAGAGACCTTTTTTAAGCATGTCAAAGAACCGGAGATGTCACACCACTGGCCCGGACTATGTCGGCCAAATGTTATATTTGTTGTAATGGACCATATTATAGGACAAATAACAGTTCGTCTGTTGTTTTAGTTATTGTGTTGAGGTTATTGTTCATGCCAGATTTATATCTGGTATTGTGTGGGTTACTCCATTTGCTGAGTCACTGCCACTTGACTATTTCAATTTGTTTAGCGCTATTCGAAAGAGAAGCATGCAGGCGCGTTAAATTGGATGTTACTGAAATCAAGAGGACACTGAAACCCGTCTTAATTGGGATTGCAAGGACCGTCTGGTAGCTGGATGAATTTTCAGTAACACTATAATTCTTTAAGTACAAGGTGCTTCTCGTCCACTAACATAAGATTACGGGAATCGAACCATTGCTGGAGAACTGGTTCCTGGAGTCGGCCATCGGCGTGTCACATTCCAGCACTTGCTGTTCATACCTCTCTCCTCGTAACCTAACGCTGTATGATGTCGATTAGTTCCACTTATTCATAATCGTATCACCAAGCCATGAAAATTTTGACAAATTGGTTTTCACCCATGCTTTCAAAATCATTATGTTGTAAGAAAGCAAACTGTGCGTTCAAGGATGTGCAAACTCTTCTGTAAATATACAGAAAAAAATTCACAGCACTGTCCAGGCGGCTCAGTATGTGTTACCAGAAACCTTTTCAACTATGTTTAGATTGAAGATGGAGATAATTGTTTTGATTTCCTATGATAAACTCCACCCGGTCAGCATCATTTACTGATCAGTCCGCTCAGCAAAACTTCATAGCTTGGGAGGGATGTGGCAGAATCCGGTGTTCGGACGGATGGTGCTGGGATTTTGCAGTTTAACCTTTCAAATTTGGGTTGATATGGTGTTACATTGGAGCCCACGTACCCTTTGAAACATGCAAAATGCTCTTCAATGAGCGGCAAAGAGTGTATAAATGAATATTAGCCTTAAAGGGCACTGGGACCACTGGGCGATGCACTGGAGTAAGGTTCACTGTTGAAACGATGGTGTAGACATTCATTTTCATATGTAATTTGTTTTTGATAGGACCATACTTGAGCAGGACAAACTGCTCGAATTTGCCAAACTGGGAAGTTACCTGGAGTATGATCTGTTCGGCTTTGAACTGCTGAATTACTCGTTTTGCCCTACCGTGGATATGCCCTGTGACATTGAACGGATCCATCGGTAGGTAGATACCTCGAACAGGTGTCGCATGGCTTTTATTGTGTTATGGGAAATATGTGTTAGTTTATTGAGTTAGAATGTATATCGATATAAAATTCTAAAGATGTATTTGATTTTTTTTTTACCATTTTTATTAACATTTCCTTCTCGAATTCTCGACAACGAGAATAGCTCTTGGAGCTTTTAAAGAAGGTCGATGTCTTAATACACATTTATATACATATAAATATATTAATTACCTTTCAATTAATTTCTATTGTCAAGTATTATCCACAAAGTAAACTGCCATTTCTAATTTTATGTTATAATATTTGAATAATGAAACTTAACAGTGCGAATTCTCAATTTAAAGGACACGACACTGGAACGAGTCTTAGAGTTTCCACAGTGTCCTATTGCGAAATTCTGAAATCAGAAAACTTTGTATAACACATTGGCTGTTAGCTGCAAAAGAGACGCGAATCCCTAGGACAGATTGGTGCTTCTCGCTGTTTGGTAGATCAGCTTTATTTTGATGTGGGAAACCAATTCAGTTCAACACTCGCTATATGTCAACGTGTTGAATACAAGAAGGCGTCATGTTTCAAAGAAAAGTTCACTTTCGCCTTATTATGAAACTGTCACCGAGAGTGCCCTCACACTTTAAGCAAAAGTTGTAAAGAGTAAATTTCCACGGAAAGGTAAAACAATATCTGTGAAACCGTGATCTGAACTAGGCTGGATTTTTATATATATATGTTCATTCGAGATGTGGGCGTCGCTGGCTGGCCCAGCATTTAATGCCCATCCCTAGCTGCCTTGGTTATTTATCATTCATTCCATCATTGCGACTTGCTGCTTGTTTTTACTGCAACATAATACTTACCACTGAAAGGAATGTTTACCTGAATATATTCAACAAGCTTGTGAGCTATTTCTGCATTTACTGCATTGCCCCAAGAATAAATAATGCCTTTCTTTTACCAAAAAAAGTGGGCGTTTTTGTTTCTAAATTCTATTGTCTTTTTGATACCATCGATTAATTCAACATTCACAACGCAAATCTCCTAATCTGACAGGAGGTAAATCGTTCTGGTGTTTCTTGTTTTGCTACAAGGGGCGAGTGAAGGAGGTAAAGCAGCTTCAGAAGTCGAGTCATTGGAAAAGTCCCACTCCGCCCTGCCTCAGCTTATCGGCTGCTGAAACCATCATTCGTGTCCTTGTTATCGCTAGACTTGATTATTCTAATTCACTCCTGCATTCTACCTTCGGTAAACATAAGCACATCCAAAACTCTGCTACTCATATATCCTATTTGGAAATAAGTGTCATTCATCCATCATCCCTGTGCTTGCTGACCAATATTGACTCCAGGTTCAGCAATACTTTGATTTTAAAATTCTCGTCCTTGTTTTCAAATCTGTCCCTGATCTCACCCCTCCCTACTCTGCAATCTCCTCCAGTGCTACAACCCTTTGAAATATCTGCTCCCATCCAATCCTGGCCTCTTGTGCATAGCTCTTTGTTGGTTGGTGATGCCTTCAGCTGACCAGGCCCTAAACTCTGGAGTTTCCTCTGTCTTTCTATTTCTCCCCCCTTTTAGGATACTGCTTCAAACCCAACTGTTTGACCGAGTTTTCAGTCGTGTGCTCTAATTTGGCCCTTATGTGGCTCAGTGCCGAATGTTGTTTGACAGTGCTCCTGTGAAGCGTTTTGGGACGCTTTCCTATATTAGAGGTGCATATAAATGCAGGTTATTCTAGTTAAGTGGTTCGAGTTCCTGTGCCATATACATTTTGCTTGAGGAGAGCTACTCTGCCTGACCATTATGCAAAACAAGTTCCAGAAAGAATGTAAGAAGTGTATTGCAGCTTGAAAGCTGACAAGCGTCCTGACTTGAATTGACCAGTATAGATTTGTATTTTCAGTATCCGTTTGCTGGTTGAAGAGGGTTACGGAGACAACGTGCTGATGGCCCACGATATTCACACCAAGAACAGGTTAACTAAGTACGGAGGGCACGGCTATTCCCACATCCTCACCAACATCGTTCCGCAAATGAAGCAGCGAGGCCTCTCCCAGTCTGCCATCGACAAGATGTTAGTGGAAAACCCGAAACGTTGGTTAACGTTCAAATAATTAAATAGACACTAGCTGATTCTTTGAAAGTAATTTACAGTTGATTTTAATCTCTATGCTTTCCAAGAGACTGATTTATAGTTGATTCTCTATAAAATCTTAATTCATAACACATAAAGGAAATGAAGTTTTCTTAGCCTGTGTTGGATTGCGCTGGGGAGCTGGGAAAAAAACGATGAACTTGCAACATCATGTGGAGTGCTTGTTTTGCGATATCTCTTTACTGTTTAGTTGCAGATAAGGGAACGTCGAGTAAAGGTAATGAGGCACATCATACAATTTGTTGCAGCATTTTCCGTAATAAGAAACGATTTAGAGCAATTAAGCAACCCACTTGGGGCTAATTTGACTTGGGCGATAAGTTCTCGATTTGTTGTCTGCATCCCACGGCGTGTTAAAATTGCTGCCAGGGCCAAGGCAGACGTCAATCATGCATGGAAGATAAATGTATGCAAGGTTTCTGTCTACATAACAATAGTGGCTTAAAAGTTACTTGTTGGTTGCAAAGCACTCTGAATCGTCCCGAGAAACTGATAGTGTTTAATAATACATGTTCGTTTTATGATTGAGCTTGGTGTTTGTTTCCGATCGATAACTATCATATTTAAATATTAGCACCATGTTTCAGCGCAAAGAGCAATCGAATCCTAATAAACAATTCATTTGAAATAAGGAACAGTCTGGTTGTCTCAAGCCTTCACTAGGAAATTAAAGTTTAAAGTGCATCTGTTGCTCAAGATTACTTTACTACTTGATTGAAATTTAATTGAGGGAAAATAATATCTTTTTATATTAACCTCTGACTCCAAGTGTAAGATATGATGTCCCTGGACAGTGTAGAATTTGATATTTACATAGTAAAGCAATACCACTTTTACATCAAATCAAGGATAACGCGAACTTTAAAACAAAATAGACCAGACGTTTGAAGATGTTTTATTCTCTTTTAATGAACAGCAACATTGTTTAACAGTAACCCGGGCCCCAAAACAGTAACTGAGTTATTTTAATACGCCGCGTAAAATTAAAATCTAAATGGGGAAAAGCAAATGCCTGCCTTATACCAGACTAATCCTAAACAAAATTGGGGGGGGAAGTGTTAGTTGTGGAGGTAATTAAGTGCAAAATATCTTATTTATTTCTGCTGAATTTAAGATAGAGACCTAAAGCTGGAAGCACGTTTTAACACTGCCCTAACATTATATGATAGGTTCTTACGTAGAATACCACCGCACTTGATCATCAGTTATGTGTGGTGAAATTGCTCATCAGACAGGTAGAATGTATCTTATTAAATCAAATATACCGAGAAGGAACCTGCAAGGTTGAATGGTTTGAACCATTTACTTATTACGTCTAATAAGGTCATATATTGTGATAAGAAATGTTAACTGATAATCAAAATGTGAGCAATCGAATCAATGTAAAAGAGCTAAATTCATAGGCGTTGCACGAAAATATTGAATACTTTAACACTTCTATGATCAAAAGATTTATTTTAAAAATCTATGGCATCTTATTGCATATACATGGATATATCGAATTTGAAATTCATGCCACAGCGATCAGAAAGCTGCACAGTATCTATTGCACGCACGTAATTCTTTATATTAATTTGTGATTGTTAAATGAATGACTCTAATTGAAGGCAAACACTGACCTTATTAAAAACAGCAGCATACTCATTTAACAATGCAATTATAATAGTTGTTAGAAAATCGTCGCTCGCCACAGCGATTAATGTGGTATTCCAAGCAGAGAAATGGCTAGTCACGACAACCAAATGGGTGCTGCATGGATAAAGCTGTGAGTTCAATATGTCAAAGCATCAGAGAATGAGGAACACTTGAAAATCTTGCTTTTTTTCCCCCCACACGATCTTGAGGTTTTATAAACTGACCACTGTGCTCAGTACTGGACAGAATTCCTCTCACAAACACAATCTAACACTGAGAAATTGCTTTGGGTGGACTAACCCAAACTGAGCCAATTTAGATAAGACATGGTCTTTTCGAGGTGTGCAGGTATGTTTCAAAAAGCATTTTTTCAAAAACAAAAACAACGGCTGGTTGTATCCAGAAGTACGGAGCACATCTGGCGACCGTCCACTTGGTTTTTGCAGTGATCTTTTCACGCCGTGGGAATCCCACCCTCAGTCCTTCACGCAGGAGGTGATTTGATTTGGCTGCTTCTTTATTTGTTCGCCCTTCCCTCAGTCCGCGTAGACTATAAATCCAGAGAAGGTGCTGTACTTGTTGTTGTTACCGCCGTGAGCCTTGCCACCATCCAGTTTAATATAGACTTCATCCCCTGCATCCAAGTGCAGCACCACGCTGTTACTGGCATAGTCGTAGTTCTGGTCGGCGTCCTGGGCAATTGCACTGGCTCGAACCTGCGGAAAGTGCAAGACGAAAATAACAGCTATTACCAAAGGGCACCGATAGCCGCTGAGTCGTTTCCTTTTATCTGATGCATTTTATCAAGATCCGTCTTGTTTAGCCTGCTCTAGCTGTATCTCTGTTTATTTACGTCAATTGGTTTATGGGATCGATGGGTCCGAACTCTGAAACACAGCCGGTTGCCCACTCCAACTGAAACACATTTACCTGCTCCTCTCCGATTAATGTCGGTGAGGAATTTCACAATCATGTCAATCGCTTCGTTCTTAAAGTTAACGTTACCCACAAACACAACACTCAGGCTCCTAAACTGAACCTTCCCGGGGAGCCTGACACTACAGGCAAGTCATATGGACATATACCTACTGAACGCGGGAATCAGAAGGTTCATTCATTGGGGAGTCGTACAAATTCATCAACGAATTGGAAACTCCCCCGGCCTGGCTTGTGTGTACACACCTACCTTCACTGAGTTAAAGAGGAGCACAAGGCTCTTGCACAAGAGAGCCAATGATCACTTTGCCCGCACTTTGTGAAACTTGTTTGAAAGGGTCGCTCACCTGGCCGTTCTTACACAGATCTGCCCACATGCTGGTGCCGTCCCCTCCCCTCATCAGCACATGGTAAGTGAAGAAGTAAATCCCCGGGATGGAGCAGGTAAACTTGCCGGTGGTCGGGTCGTAGTGGTTCCCCAGGTTGGTAACCACGTCGTCGAATTTGAGCATCTCGTAACCCTCGTGTGGCCGTTTGAGGCCGGCATAGAAGGCGATCTTGGGCACTGTGCTGTAGGTGGCGGCGCTGATAGCCCCGGCATTTGGCCCGGGAGGTCCCGGCAGGCCGGGTAGCCCCGGTCTGCCCGGCTCCCCCTTCCCTCCCGGTGGCCCGATGGAGCCGGGGGGCCCTGGTTCCCCGGGCGGGCCCCGCGGGCCGGCTTTCCCTGATCTCCCGGGCTCCCCTTTGGGTCCTTGGATGAAGGTGGGCAAGGGCATCACGCTGTGATCTCGCACTGTCTCCGCCGCTGCCGTGGTGGCTTTGGTCCCGTATGGGTCGCAGACCATCCTGCAGGTCCCCAGCATCTCGTAGTGGGCGGAGGTACCGGCCGAGTTGACCAGCACCGGGATCAGGATGACCAACAGGAGCACCATGAGGACCCCCACCGCCGCGGCCACCAGTCGCTTCTTGCGGACGACCCGCGGGAGAGGGGGGCGATCGTCCTGCCTGCCTTTGGAAGAAATGGTGATGGCTGAGTAGAAACCTGGACCAGGGAGAAAAACGGGGGAGGCTTTGACAGTGCACTTCGGGCCGCCCGCTTCACTCGCCTTGTGCCAGCAGGCAGCTCGGAGGTGTTCGAGGCTGAAGTTGCTGAATGAGGGCACTGGGAGACAGTGCCTGGAATTTAAGCGAGGGCACCGACTGGAAGCAGTTTCCTCTCACGCCTCCAGCCAGCTTCCACCTGTCCCGATCCTAGATTCACGTGTGAGTCGAAGAACAAATCATCTCAAAGCACACGCCAAAAAAAAAGGTTTCCTCAGTCCTTATCGAGTTAGTGGCGATCGACTTCTCTCTCCAATGTGTCCAGCTGACACCTCCCAGCTATTTCGGCACAGCCGCCGACTCTAAGGCGTGGGCTACCTGTTGCACCTCACAGACTCATGATTCATGAACAGCCACTGAAAGTTCCTTCTCGCAGCCCCAGCGATCAGAGCAGATCTGAAAGAGCCAAAGAGACAACAACAAAAATAACCACAGTTAGCACAGTCCGAAACACAGCCAGACTGAAACGCTGCGTGGCCTCTCACCGAGCAGTAATCTGACTAGAAGGCTAACTGCAGCCTCCCACCGGGGGAAGCTCATTTGAAAGTCTAATGGCCCCTGTCATTCGTGGGAGCATATATATATATATATATATATATTTATAAAATGCCTGCCAAATCAGTGATGCATATGAGTTCGTATAGTATTGTAGAGTGAGTGCCGTACACTGTGCAGAAATATTTAACAATGTCTATCGATATGCAAGGCTACTTTACCGGCACTATCTTCACATTCTTACCTGATCTGTTAAGGTCATATACCGTGACACTAGAGAACAAAGAGATATCGATCGCTCATCCTTAATATAAATGTCAGTTCCTCTGTTTACAGGCACTGGACTGAGCTACAAAGCCGCCCAGTTCCGCACATAGGAAGAACACAGGCAAGTGCTGATATTATTGTTCCACTCCATGTTGGCCAGGTCAAAGCTGACCGGAACTGATAATACTTGGCGGTTTTTAAAAAAACCTTAATGTCAAATTGTGTTTGTTTCCTGAGACATAGCTTCGTGTAAAGCACCATCTAAACTGTCTCACGTCTCAATTAAGATCCACTTTTTCATTCGAAACAGACACGTTGTCAAGACTGCTTTCATACACAGTAATGACGGGCTTCGGTATGTTAAAAAGTCAGATTACTATGCGGGTTTAATATGGGGGGGGGGGGGGTGCGGTGCAGAATATAAATACAGAATTTTGCCAAAGTGCCACATCCGATATTTAAGGATTCCTTGTGTGACGAGGTTGTTTTTTTTTGCAAGTCAGCCGCTGAACAAGATAAAAGTGTAAATATCGGTTCCCTTCATCTCTCTCATATGAGTATGGCACAGGATTTTAAACTTCACACCTTACCCGTGTAATTGTGAACAATGTTTGATAAGATTTCACACAGACCATACCACATGCTCACCAAGCTTTGCAGAGCCGCCCTCTGATAGCGCAGGTTACAATCTCTTGGCTGAGGAGAGCGGTAAATGCCAGTTTAATTAGTATAGTATTTGGGAAAATGATGCGAAATATTATTCTGTTCGTTTGTTCAGCCCCACGGTTTTACACAGGTGACATGAACTAATTAAAGAATAGACTGGAAATGTCCTGTTGTTTTTCCTCTAATAACTGGCGTACCGATTAACACACAGCTTCTGCCATCAGGCTGCCTGTTTGCTCAATAAGAATTTACTTACATAAAAGTCATAGCATAAAAACAGAACACTGGGCCCAAACAGTCTCTGTGGATTTACCGTCCATTGGATCTAGTCCTAATCGCGTTACCTTTCCTGTTCCCATACCCATCCCCCGCCTTTCCCTCCAGATAGTTTATTCAATCCAATCTGGAAAGTTGACCTCGTTTCTGCTCCAGCCACTAACTCTAGAAGTGAATTCCACAGCCTGACAACTTTATGTGGAAGAGTTTCTCTCGCTACCTGGTCTAAATCTCTACCATTTAAATATTTGACTTTAATTAATTTTCCTTCTTTTTTGTCATTTTTCTCACTACCGCGCCGCACCCCCTCCCCACCCCCCTCCGCTTCCACCTCTTCTGGGTGTCGGCTTCCATGATGAATACCTGGCCTAAGTGACCAATATTCATACGCGAGCCTCCACAGGGAGTGTTGGTAGATTAGTTAAAACAGCGCATCCCAGCCAAGCCCGATTTTGTTCTCAGTTCAGATGCACACACACACACAAGCACATATGGACAGATGCAAACACTTCCAGCAGGGGCTGCTGGTTATTGAGCAGGAGTGGGAAACCTGGAATATTCTCAATGAGACCTGCATTTTATTTACTGATTGGCTAAATGCATTTTTATGGAATCACTATGAACACATTCAATCTTGAAAAGTTCCTATAATTGCGGGTTATTGAGCACACTGGGCCTAATGCACACGTGCATAGTTAAATGACTGGAAATTTCAATTTTCAGATGCGAAAATCGCCTGGAATCTTATCAATACAGTGGGGCCCCATCGACAGGCTCAAAAGCAGGGGGCAACACCACCTTAGTCAGTTGTGGAACCCTGCACCACATATTTCTGCTGTCCATTAACAAATTAGTTGCCACCAGGGCTCCCGTCCCTTCACATACAGATCCCAGGAGCTGCCATCCAATTAAAGGGCAGACAGCAAAGCAGCCTCAGCAGTGCCATCCGGTACTGTGGTCACTTCTGGAAATGCGCCTGAAAGAGAGGATACCATGGAAGCAGGATGCCCTCCCAACCAGGCAAGGAGGGGTCTGGGGCAATTGGGGCCAGTCATGATGGCCCAGGGGAGGGGGTGGTTGGTGACGGCAGGATGTACTGATGTGGAGATCAAAAAGAGGGTGACACTCGGAGCCTGTGGGGTGGCCTGCTGGGTTCAACAAGCAGTGTCCCCACATGATGGGGGGCCCAGCCACCACTATTAAAATGTCTAAGCAGCAACAGAAGTGTTTAATGGCCACTTAAGTGGAAACACAGCTTGTACAGGTCCCATCTTCCCCAGAATTAATGCATCAGGAATCTAAATTCCTCGCTCCTAAACCATCTCACCAGCCATGCATTCATCTGGTCTATTCTCCTATTCCTGATCCTGAGATCACTACCTTTGAGGTCCTGTTTTTAAATTTATTTCCTAGATCCCTATATTCTGCTTTCAGGACTTCATCTCTCTTTTTACCTATATCATTGGTACCAATATGGACCAGGACCTCTGGCTGTTCACCCTCCCCCTTCAGAATGTCCTGCAGCTGCTCAGTCATATCCTTGACCTTAATGGCAACAGACCATCCTGGTATCACATCTGCAGCCACAGAAATGTCTATCTGTTCCCCTTATGATAATATCGCCTATCACTATTGTTCTCCCACTCTTTTTGCTCCCCCCCCCCCCCCCCACCTCCCCATGCAGCTGAGCCACTCATGGTGCTACGGACTTGGCCCTTGCTGCATTCCCCTGAGAAACCGTCTCCCCAAGTAGTATCCAAAATGGAAAATCTGTTACAGAGCAAGATGGACCCAGCGGACTTCTGCACTAACTGGCTAGTGCTTTTACTATGTCTGGCTGTCACCCATTCCCTTTCTGTCTGTGGGGTGGTGCGGTATGACTACCTCACTGTGCATGCTGTACACGAAGATATCCTTTCAGATGCACCACAGTGACTCCAGTTGCAGCTCCAGCTTCGAAATGTGGATTTTGCATAGCTGCAGCTGGAGACACTTCCTGCATACATGGTTGGTCTGGACACTGGATGTGTCCTTGACTTCCCAAATCACACAGGAGGAGCATTCCACTTGGCCAAGCTGTCCTGTCATGACTTTCCTTTAATTTACTCTACTTTTATTTCTGCTAGTTTAGAGAATATTAAGGACAGAAGAAATACTCACCATGTCCTACATACCAAGGACCGGGTAAGTAGGTAGAGGAAAGGTAGAAAATGAAAGGATCACCTCCTTCCCTCTTCACTGAACTCCGTCTCTCACCAAACTCCAAATTACACATTCTAATGCAGCCCAAAGCAGCACTCCAGGGCAGACAAAAGCAGCACTGTAGATAGCCTATTTTTATGCTCTCTTAATCTAGCTACTGAAAACCTTTTTAAGCCAGTTATCTAATTAACTAGCTGCAGCTGCAAGCAGAGCCTGTACAGCCCCTGTTTTAAAGCTAGACTAAAACCCACATTCTCCCAAACCAAATAGCAACTTTTGGTTAATTGCTAAATTAAAGAAAGACTAGACTTTAGATAGAAATTAACCCCTAAAAGCCCCTCTCTCACCAAACTCCAACTTAAGCATTCTAATATAGCTAAAAACATCACTCTAGTGCAGATCAAATTACATCCTCCATATAGTCACATGAAGACATGAGCAAACTTTCCTTCCCAGAGATATCCCAGTCTAAACTCAGAGTTTTGATAAAAATTACATGTGTGTCCTAAACCAGCTAAAAGAGAACAAATGCTGATACATCCCTAAGAACAAGTTATTTATCCATGATTGCTGAAGACCACAAAGGATATTTGTGTGGCATTGACAATAATTACAAGGAATACTGTACGGGCTAATGGAAATCTGTTCAAAGAAGTAGCCATATTCAATGGGACAGGAAGCTAAAAATAACTATAAATCCAATACTCTTTCATTAATCGCTTGTAAAGTAATGGCATCATTTGAAAATTAGCTGCACAGTAATAAGCATTCAACAGAAGTTTTGAAGGAGAAGATCTTGCATATGGTCAATATATCCAATTAACATCCTGAAGGGTAGAAACCAACTTATTATACTTATTAGTTGAGGTACTCCTTCTGGGGCAGGGGTATGGAGGTTGTAGTGTGCACAGACTTGGGGGGTGCAGGTGATGATGGTGGAAAAGCTTACTCAATGGATTGCTTCAAGGATTGGTATTGAGTTTATAATTTATATCAATATCTTAGACTTAGAAATATAATGTTAAATTTTCAATTGAGCCCAAATTTCCAACTGAGCCTGGAATTTGAGGAGGATGCTCAGAAATAGCAAAACAAGTTGAGCAAAACACTTCAGGAGGAAAGATTATAGATGTTGAAATTTCACACAGAAAAATGCAAAGCACTGCACATAGGAAGAAAAATTGAAAATATATTTACTCCGTGAATGATGTTGACAAAGCTAAGGATGTAATTGTAAAATACCGAGACATCATTGGAGATTGATACTCATTGTGCTGAATTAATGAAGAGCAGCATTAAACAAAGCCAACAGAACACTGAACTGTAAAAAAAAAATAATTCAATACAAGTCAGAAATAGTCATTATCGAGCTGTAGATTTCTCTGGTCAGATTATACCTGAATATTAGATACAGTTCTGGCCACTGAACCAAAGGAGAGCAATTGAAGCATTGGAAGCAGTGCAAAGGACAGCCACGAAACTGATTCCCAAGCTAAGAGATTTGCATTGAGGAAAGATTAGAGGACTTTCTAAAATAGAATGAAAACTAAATTCTGTAGTTTATGTGCCACCAATCTGACTGATAATAGCCAAAATATTGGCTTATCAAGGTAACAGGAAAAATATGCTCTTTCAATGTGAGGTGTGTGAACTCTTCTATAAGTTTGACCCGTGAACAGAGGCAAAACACTGGGATAGATATAACTACATTGTTGCATCAGCATAATTGAATTTTATGAAGATGAATGATGCTTTTGATGCATTGCTTCTGAAAAGGTTTAATAGATTGAATTCTGCATTGTCATAGCAGTCATTGCATTATGAATATGTATATGAATATGAATATGGAGGTGTTATATCAATACTTTTTAAATTCAGGCCTGTACCCTAATATTAGCCACTAATTAAACTTCTGTCCTCATGTGACCAGATAACTTGTGGCTAAGGTTTTAGAATTCTATTTTAGAATGTCCAATAGTTGATACTGGAGAAAATCAAAACCACTTGTTAAAATGAGCTTATGTAGCTATATTTTTTTAGTTCTTTCATGGATGCGAGCATAGCTATAAAGGCCAGCATTTACTGTTCCTCCCCAATTGCCCTTAAAGGAAGAATTAATATGACTTTCATAAATTAGACTGCCAAATACCCTTACACACTCTTGGTGGTGATGCTGAATATTTACTTTGCATTACTATTTAGAGTAGAGGAAGAGGTCAGCATGGCAGTCATCCCAAGGAAACTATTATTGAGTCATGGACAGGAGCTCAACAAATTAACATAAGCAAGATAACAGTAATGGATATCCTAAGGGCACTAAAGAACAACAAATCCCCAGGACCAGGTGGTTTCCATCCCAGAATTTTAAGAGAAGTGGGTGGTAATATTGTGGATACCTGATCTATACTTTTCCAAAGTTTTCACAAACTTTCAGGAACTGTCCTTCTGATTGGAAAATTGTGCATGTCACTCTGTTATCTAAGAAAGGTGATAGAGGGAAACCAGAGAATGTTTGAACAACAAACTGTTAGGAAATTACCAGAGTCTATAATTAAGGATAGGGTCACTGAACACCTTGAAAATGTTCAACTGATCAGAGCTAGCCACATGGATTTGTAAATGGTAAGTCATCCTGACAAAGCTGATAACATTATTTTTGAACAGGGAAGTAAAGTGGTGGACAGGGGAATGTCTATGGATGTTGTTTATATGGACTTCCAGAAGGCATTTGATAATGCCATCACACTCCTGACTTGTGCCTTATAGGTGGTGGACAGGCTTTGGAAAGTCAGGGGGTGAGTTACCCACCGCAGGTTCCTAGTCTCTGGCCTGCTCTTATAAGCACATTATTTATATGGCTAGTCCAGTTCAGTTCCCAATCAATGGTAATGCCCAGGATGTTGATAGTTGGGGATTCAGTGATGGTAATGCCGTTGAGTGTCAAGGGCTGATGGTTAGATTCTCTCTTGTTGGAGTTGGTCATTGCCTGGCACTTGTGTGGCACAAATATTACTTGCCGCTTGTCAGCCCAAGCCTGGATATTGTCCAGGTCTTGCTGTATTTGGACGTGGACTGCTTCAGTATCTGAGGAGTCATGAACAGTGCTGAACATTGTGCAATCATCAGCGAACATTCCCACTTCTGACCTTATGATGGAAAGAAGGTCATTGATGAAGCAGTTGAAGATCATTGGGCCAAGGACACTATCCTGAGGATTTCATTACAGGCAAATATGAGGTCATCCACATTGGACCTAAAAAGAATGGAACAGGATACTTTCTAAATGTTGATAAGTTAGAAACATTGAAGGTCCAAACTTGGAATGTAAGTGAACAGACCATTAAATTGTCATGAACAAGTACAGAAAGCAATCAAAAATGGCATGCTAGCTTTTATTTCTAGTGGAATAGACTGCAGGGCTAGATGTCATGTTCCAGCTACACAAAATCCTAGGTAGATCACATCTGGAATCTTGTGAGATGAGCATGTTATTGACACCACACCTTAGGAAGGATATATTGACCTGAGAGGGAGTTACTAGTATGCTACCTAGGCTCCAAGGGATAAGCTATGAGGAGAGATTAAATATCCTGGAATATAGAAGGTTAAGGGGTGATTTCATTGAATTCTTCAGGATATTAACAGGAACATGTAAGGTAGATTGGGAGAAACTATTCCCATTGGTTGGGAAGTATATGACTAGAGAGCATAGCCTAAAAATCAAGAGTGAAATTATGAAACACAAAGGGCAGCAGAAATTTGAAACTCTCTTCCACAAGTGGCAATTAATACTAGATCAATTGTTAATTTTAAAATTGAGATTGATAGATTTTCGTTATTAAGAGACATGGGGCAAAGGTGGATTTGTTGAGTTAGGTCACAGATGAGCCATGAACGATGGAACAGGTTCAAGCGGCTAAGTTGCCTAGTCTTGGCCTTATGTTCCTATATTTTTAATAAAACTTTTCATGGCCAGACGTATATTTTCTACTAGACTATTAGGATCAGATATCCATACCAGACAGCTAAGGAAGTCCAACACCAGAGATGCACACCTATTGTCTAAACTGTAAGAGAGTATAGATTTTTTAAAAATGAGTGGACAGTCACAGATGATCAGGGTAATTGTGGCTGAAAAAGGCATTCAACTCATCAATGTATCTCATCTGCAAATATCCACAATACCTCTAATTATGTTGGGAATGATTTTGTGTTTTTGCCTGCATTACTCTATAGTAGTCCGTTCCATGATTTGCCATGATTTCAAGATTTTTTGACACCATTTCTTGAGTTCCTCAACATATTAAACCTTTGAGATTTGAAGATGGGAAAGCCAATTTGATTTTTCTTATTTTCTTAATGGATTAGTCACACTACCAACTGTACAACTCAAAATCTACAATGTATGGGGTTGCATAGAACCTGTAAATATAATTAAATATAGAAGTGTTACTTGGAATGCTGTGGTCTTGAGGACCTCAAATGCATTTGCTTGAGATTATGTGTAGTATAAAAGATTAAATATTATGTCTGTTCTCATTTGTAAATAAATAAACCATTAAGAAGAACTTCTTGATATCAGCCCTAAACTTTTCTTTGTACTTTTGCTCTTTTCTTACTTTTACAATTTAGCTTGAAGTTAATCCCTGGATTTACATTACTATATCGTTTACTATCTTATTAACCTCTATTAGGTCAACTGTCAGGTATCACTGTTCAAGGATTAAAAAGCACAACTATTTCACTTCTTAAATTGTATCTTTGATGTCAGAGATCAGACTTGTAGTTTTATTTCACTCTACTTCCAGTGTTTGAGTGCCTCTTTTCTATCGTGATTATCAGAACTGCACCTGTAGTCAAGGTATGGTCTGACTACAGATTCAGCATGACTTCATTTGATTTGTATTCTATGTTGTATGTTGAGTGTCCAGTCTATTAAGAATCCTAGGTCTCTTTTAATGCTTATCATATGATTTAACCAAATGCATCCTCAGAATAGCAGAATAATGGCCCTAATGAATGCAAACATATAAATTACAGTATAAAGGTATACAATCTATATCTAATGATGGGTAAGGGAAAATGTCACATTCAATTTATAAGTGTGCATACAGACTTTACTTAAACTTCTATGCTACTCATAATTTTAAGCAATGTATTTAAGCCCTTTCAGACAACAGCATTCTAAGTAATACTTCCATAGTCAATCATATTTACAGATTCTAATGCAAACCCTTAGATTATGATTTGGAGTTGCACAGTTGACAGTGCTACCAATCCATTTTTCTTCTTCTGCTCTCTGCCCAAAGGCAGCTCCTTAATGATTATTCAGCAAACCATGGCTAAGTGCCAGGAATTTTACTATGGCTATGGTGAGAAGGTTGCCTCAGCTGGAACGGAGATCAAACCCTGTGCTGCTTGTATTAATCTGATTCACACCCTAGTCATCTAATGGGCCAGCTCTCCACCAACCCATTCAAAAAAAAGAAAGACTCAAATTAGCTTCCCCAGCCACAAATCACAAAGTTTGTTCAATATGTTGAGAAACTCTAGGAATGGTGCCTAAAAATCTTAAGAATTCAAGTGAAAAATTACTTAGAAATTTATCTAAAGCAATCACAGAAATAGCCTCTTCTTTCAATGATAACCCATTTGTTTCAAGCAGAAACATCCATGGACAAAGTGATTTTTTTTTACCAAGCTGAACTGACAAAAAAAGAATTAAATGAATATTAAACTAGCACTGATATCTGTTAATGAGTTGACAAAGGACCATTGTAGTCAAGGTTACAAAACGATAAGAAAAATAGCTACCAATGCAGTGTGTTGGCCTAAGGGAGTACAATGATATACATGATACGAAGAGAAACAACCCAGGAGTAAAGAGAAAAACAGAATTACCTGGAAAAGCTCAGCAGGTCTGGCAGCATTGGCAGAGAAGAAAAAAGTTGCCGTTTCGAGTCCTCATGACCCTTCTTGTTTTGGATTTTCAGCATCCGCAGTTTTTTGTTTTTATCCAGGAGTAAAGAGATTGTACCAAAGTATTTATTTATCAAAGACCTCAGAGCAAAAAGTGAATATATAACAGAAGAAAGTGCCGTGCTCTTCATAAGCATCTCAATGTTGATACTGTTGGTAAGATTTTAGTTGCTGTATGTCAGCAACTCAGTGGAGTTATCTAAAGAAAAACTGAGACAATAACTATATTTTGCAAGGATATCCAATGATGCCCAAAGTATCAGATCTATAATATTACTAATGGAACTGAACGTGAGAAAGAAAAATATTAGAGAACCTTAATACTGACCTGATTGAAGGAGGAATTGAATTGTATTTTTCACTCATTTTTAAGATGTAAGCATTCTTGGAAAGGCAGCATTTATTGTGCATTGCTAGTTGCCCTTGAGAAAGTGATGGTGAGCTACCTGCTTGAACTACTGCAATCCATTTGGTCTAGTTGCATCCATAGTGCTGTTAGGAGAGAGTTCCAGGATTTTGACTTAGTGACAATGAAGGAATGATGATATAGTTCCAAGTGAGGGTGGTGTGTGACTTGAAGATTATAGTGTTCCTATGCATCTGATGCTCTTGTTCTTCTGTATGGTAGATGTTACAAGTTTGGAAGCTGCTGCCACTATAAGCCTGTGATGGAAGGAGTTTAAGGTAGTGGATGGGGTGATGATCACACAGCTGCTTTATCTTGGATGATGTCAAGCTTTTTGAGTTTTTTTTTTCGGAGCTGCATTCACCCAGTCATGTGGAGAGTATTCCATCACACTCCTGACTTGGGCCTTGTAGATGGTGAGCAAGTTTTCAGAGTCAGGAGATAAGGTACAAACACAGAATTACCACCCTGTGACCTGCTTTCGTAGCTACTGTATTTAAATGGCTGGTCCAGTTAAGATTTTATGCAAGTGACCCGACCCTTGCAATCCAGACAGCCAGCCCAGCAGCACCTTAATCCAGGACTTAGGAGTGATGAAGCAACATTTCAATGACTGGCATCTCTGCCCAAACTCAGCTAAGACCAGAGTCATTGCTTTCCACCTCAGTAACTGAATGGCTAACTCTAGGTGTCCTTTTGCAGCAAACTGGTCAAGTACCTTGAAGTCATTTTTGACCACAGCCTCACATATACTGCAGATTGGAAAGGGATCAAAGAAAAGACCAAGATAAGAGTCAACATTATTCAGAAACTAGCAGACACCAGCTGGGGATTCAGTGCATGGACTGCTAACCTTGCTCTTGTCTATTCTTCAGCAGAATATTACTCCGATTGTGTGGGCAAAGAACAGCTACACAAAATGCTTGGATGCTGACCTCAACACATCAATGCAGATAATCAATGGTACACTATAATCAACACCTTTACAATGACTTCCAGTCATGTGCTCAATCCTACCTCCTGGCATGCGCTGGAAGGCAAAAACGCTGAAGGAATTTGTCTACATTGAAGTCAACCCAGAACTGCTAAACATAAGACCTTCAGAACCTACTGAATATTCAAAAAAATTGCACAAACCTTTCTGGAGCCCTGCAAATGCTTTGAGTGATGCAGGTTTTGACAAAAGGGACAAAAGGCACAACCTCTGGGCAGACATCAATATCACCATGAAAGGTCTGATGAGTGATCCAACAGTAGAGCCTCCAGGGTTTCACCTATCAAAAACAGTGCTCCGCACTCAACAGGTTCCAACTCTCCATGGAGCCTCCTGCACAAATGGAATTTTATGAACAGCCCAGCAGAAGAGTCATATTGAATTCAAAACGTTACCTCTGTTTCACTCTTCAAAGATGCAGCCAGACCTGCTGAGTTTTTCCAGCATTTTCTGCTTTTATTTCAGGTTTTGCAGCATTTTGCTTTTATTACAGCCCAGATCACACTGTTCACCATATTGTGAATTAATGTGACTTTGAAAATTTACGGCAGTATTCAAGGCAATCCACATGGTGCCATGACTTGGCTGTAGAACACAAAATTAGACTTGTAAAGCTGCTAGATATCATACGCAAGAAGTTAAGATTCTGGTCAATAGTAACTTTAAGGATGTTGATGATGGGGGGATTCAATGATGCTAATGCCATTGAACTTCAAGGGGAAATGGATTGATTCTCTCTTGTTGGAGGTGATCATTGCTTGGCATTTATGTGGCCCTATTAGTAAAGGATGACATAAGGACATTAATAGGAAAGGATCTTAGTTTAGAAGATTATGAAGTTGAAACAGGATGTGGGGAGATTAGGAATAACAAGTCAGAAAATGCTGGTAGGAGTAGTTTATAGGCCTCCTAACAGTAACTATACTATTGGACAGAGCAGTAAACTAGAAATTATTGGAGTGTGTAACAAAGGCAATGTAATAATTGTGGGGACTTTAATATTCATATGGGTTGGACCAATCCAATTGGCAAGGGTGGTCTAGAAAATGAGTTTGGAGAAATTTTTTGTGACAATTTCCTGGAGTAATACATTGTGGAACCAATCAGAGATAAGGTTATTTTAGATCCAGTATTGCGCAATGAGATAGTATTAATTAGTAATCTAATAGTAAAAGGCCCACTGGGAACTAATAATCATAATACAATTGAATTTCATGTTAAGTTTGAAAGCATCCTATTTCAATCATAATCTGGAATCATAAACTTAACCAAAGACAATTGCATAGATTTAAGGGGAGAACTGGTTAAGGTTGATTACGTAAATAAACTAAAGGGTATTGTCGTAACCTAACAGAACTTAAAGAAAGAATTCAAAGTATTCAACAAAAATACATTCCACTGAAAGATCCATCTGTGGTTTAGTCAGGAAGTTAAAGAAAGTATTAAATTAAAAGAAGAGGCTTATAAAGTTGCAAATAATAGTAACAAATCCAAGGATTGGGAATGTTTTAGAAACCGGCAAAAGGCCACCAAAAATTTGATAACAAAGAAAAAAATAAATATGAGAGCAAACTAGACAGAAATATAAAAAAGATTGTAAGAGCCTTTACAAGTATACATAAGGAAGGGAGTAGCTAATGTAAATGTCATTCCCTAGAAACTGAGAGAAGTTATTATGGGGAATGAGGAAATGGCAGAGTCATGGAACAAATACTCTGTGCCTGGTTTCAGGTAGAAGACATCTATTGCATACCAGAAAAAGTGGGTAACCTAGGTGCTAAAAATATTGAGGAAATTAAGAAAAGTAAATATTAGCAGAGAAAAAATACTGGAGAAATCTAAGGGACTAAAATTGAACAAATCTCCAGCACCTGAAGGCCTACATCCTAGGGTTCTCAAAGAAATAGCTACAGAGATTGGGGATGCTCTGGCTATCATTTCCAAAATTCCCTAGATTCTGGAATAGTCCCAAAAAATTGGAAGTTAACAAATGTGACATCACTATTCAAGAAAGGAAGCACAGAGAAAATGGGGAACTACAGGCCAGCTAGACTGACATCAGTCATTGGGAAACTGCTGGAATTTATTATTACCGCAGTCTTAACAATGCATTAAGAAAATCACAGTATGATCAGACAAAGTCAACACGGTTTCACGAAAGAGAAATTATGTTTAAAAAATCTCTTAGTTTTTTGAGAATGTAACTAGTAGGGTTGGTTAAGGGGGACCAGATATAGTTTAGCTGGATTTCCAAAAAGGTATTCAATAAGGTACCACACAAATGGTTAATAGGCAAGATAAGGACTCGGGGAGTTGTGAA